>NC_136972.1:4740185-4962685 GCF_032717465.1 Coenobita brevimanus | reverse complement strand
GGCACAGTTTCACTCATCCATGCCTTCTTACATATCTCCAACAAGCACTTCATTCCATTCTCTCCACTACATTTAAGCATCTCTGGATACACCTCATCAACCCCAGCTGCTTTCCCATTTTTCAGCCGCTTCACAGCACTCTTCACCTTTGTGAGTGTCACGTCTCCTGGTACTGCATTCCTTCTCTGCACACCCCCAAAACCAATCATGTTTACAGCTGCTCTGCTCTCTCTATCCCCTTTTATCAGGCTTTCAGAATATTCTTTCCATCTGGTCCTTACTTCATCTGCATGGGTTAATAATCTACCACCTGCATCCTTCACACCATCCCATTTCTTACCGCTTTCCTTTCTACATTTCCGCACCTCTTTGCAGAATAACTTTCTATTTTCAGAGTAGTTAACATTCATTTTTCTTCCTAGATCCTCATTTACCTCCTTCTTTTTCCTCTTCACTAGTCTCTTTACGTGCTTCTTTGCTCTCAACATATTCAGTTCTTATTTCAACTGAACCCCAATCCTGTAATAATAATAATAATAATAATAATAATAATAATAATAATAATGATAATAATAATAATAATAATAACAACAACAACAACAACAATAACTACAACAATAACAATAACAATAACAATAATAATAATAATAATAATAATAATAATAATAATAATATCGAGAATAAAAAGAACAAGAAGAAGAAAACAAAGCAAATGAAAGGTACCTCTGACTGGAAGAAGCAGAAAATCTTTAGGTGCTCAAAACCCTTAGGGAAGACTGGAAACAGTCTGCCAGGGAGGGTTGGTAATGACAGAGAGAGAGAGAGAGAGAGAGAGAGAAGGGGGAGATGGGTCTATGAGGCAGCGTGTTTACGAAAAAGGCCACAGTCAGCCAAATATCACCCAAGCTTTCTAAATCTTGATTCCACCACCACCACCACCACCACATAAAATAAAAAATAAATAAGCGCTCATAACCAGTGTGTTTTGGATGCGTTGCTTTTTCCTCGGTTACACTTAGTCATGCAGTCATATGGCATCTTCGGACAGAGTTCAACGACAACTGATTCGGCAATGTCGCTCTTTCGCACGGAATAAATGAGACAATCCGTGATCAGACCACAGAATTATCAGAGACAGGGGCGCCGAGAGAACAGAAGTGTGCCGGGGCAGGACTAGTTTGAGGCCCCCACCCCAGCAGTAGGTAAAGGTAGAGGTGTTGGACGTACACTCTATGTATATGTAACATAATTTTTTTTATTACCTTCAACAACTTTTAAATATATTGAAATGAACTGTTGACCAGAAATAATTTCATCCACTAGAATGATAAGACATACACATGATACACATATGTGTAATTATAGCAAAAAATACAAGAAAAAAGCAATCACCAAGCACTAAATTGATAATAATACAAGAAAAGCACTGACCTGATAGTAATGTAAGTAAAATCTTAATATAATATATAAAGATTAACTACAGAACATGTACAGTATATGGCTCATTCATTTTACAGTACAAACAATGGTGCTTTCCTTGCTTTCCTCTTGGCAAAATTTTGAGGCATCAAGATCAAGAGATCCTGCAAGTTGAGACGCAATACTGAGTCTAGCCATGTCCACAAGTCGTGTTTGGGTCATTGTTGTTAGCAGAAAATTTTTTATCAGCTTGAGTTTGCTGAGTGAATGCTCTGCAGAGGCGACAGTGGCAGGGATTGTTAGCCGTTTGCGCAGGCTGGCAGATACATTTGGGAAGAGCCTTTCTAGTCTGTACTCTGTCAATCAATTCAAAAGCTGCAACTGATTCTGCCCAAAATTTGAGCAATGAACTGTTGGTAGGTGCCTCATTTCTATCACGATACCATGACTGATATCGGCAGGATACTTATCTGCCAGTAATTCTGATATCAGCTCCGGCTCCTCTGCTTATATTGTTAGGTACTTCCAGAGGAAACTGAAGTTTTCAGAAATATTCTTGGCAGCTTTGAATTTAACAGTCAGTCCACCAATTACATTATCCAATAATACATAAAACACAGACTTTCTGAAATATGCTTCTTCAGGTGACTCATCTGCTTCATTTTGCTCTGATGACTCTGTATCTGCTGTGGCATCACCATCATCATGAAATCTTCTTTTACTTTTAGCTTCAGCTGCTTTACCACGTCCACGATACAGATTCACCTCGATATCCAGGTTTGAAGCAACTAGCTTTGCTTCATTCCACATATCTTTCCAGTTATTTCGGAGATCTGTCAGTTCTACAAGCAAGCCCTCTATGTCTAACACTTCAACATCCAGTGTCGCATCTCTGGCTTGATTAACACTATTACAGAAGTTAGTTGAAACTAGGACTTTGTACCATAGAACAGACATTATCAGACAACTGAAGGATGTCACGTACGACAAAGCTCCATTAATTTCTGTTCTTGTTTTGGCAGTTAGGTTCAGCTCCAAGAGGTCTTCCAGTGCTACTGTAATTTGACGCCAGGCAGGTGGGCAGCAGAAGGCTTCACACTTTCAACACGATCAGACCATCGAGTGCCAGATATGCCATGAAGAGAGCAGCCAATGTAATTCATCAATATTTCCCATCGCTCTGGGCTAAAGCTAAACAAGCTGTAAACAGTTTGCATAGTTCCAAAGTACGTGATGGGTTCAGGGATGCATTCTGCAGCATTAGTTCCACACAAGTTGAGTGTATGACAACAACATGGTGAAAATATAGCTGCCGGACATTGTTCAAGTATTTTTGTATTTGCACCATAATATTTTCCAGCCATGTTTGCCCCATTGTCGTAGGTCTCTGCTTGACAATCAAAAAGTGGAATACCTTGCTCTTACAATGTATCAGCAACCATCTGAGCTATTTCACTTCCTTTTTTGTCACTACAGTCTACAAATTTGAGGAATCTCTCCACAGTATCAAACTGGGATTTATTCTGAATTACATAGCGCAGCAAGATTGTTGTTTGCTCAACATGAGATGAATCTGGCGTGGCATCAACTATTACTGCAAAGTACTTTGCAGTCTGTCTTTCTTGCAAAATGCGTTGTTTTACAAGATCGGAACACTCTGTAATTAACTCATTTTGAGAATGAGGGGAAAGGAAATGAACTTGCAGGCGTTCGCCTTTCTCCTGTGACTCTTTCACTTGTAACACATGTTCTTTTAAGATTGGATTCCAGTGAGACAACAACTCTATTAGCCCCAGATTTTTTCCATTGCTTGTGTCACCAATACGCTGGGAACGACCCCGAAAAGCAAGCCCACGTTCTCCCAGAATAGCATAACAGCAATTATTCTCTTCATAATGCTATACCCTTTTGACAGATGCTGTTTCAATTGATGCCTCCAGGAGAGTATGAACATCTCTGCTAGATGACAGGCGTCTTTCTAATTAACGCCAAGCTAGACAGCATCCCCTATGACTATTGCTTTTCTCGTGTTCTGGGATTTTTTTATTTTTTTTTATTGCCAGACGCCTCAATCCCGTTCGGGGTGGTCACAAACAAATCGCCTCCACGTCGCCCTGTCTCCCGCCATTTCACTGCCCTGCTCCCAACTCACACGCCCCTCTCTCATATACTTCTCCACCCCATCCCTCCATCTCATCCTCGGCCTCACCCTCCCTCTCCTCCTCTCCACCTCACTCACATACATTCTCTTCGTCAGTCGTTCACCCTCCATCCTCTCCACATGGCCAAACCACCTCAGTGTATTCCTCCTAACGCTTCCTATCACATCCACATCCACATCCACACCACAACGCTCCTTTATATCCTCATTTGTCAGCCTGTCTTTCCATGTGACTCCACAGGCTTCTCTTAAATAACTCATTTCCACTGCTCTCACTCTTGACTTGTGTCCTTCACTTCCATACGTTAGAGCTGGTATCACAGTACTGTCATGTAGTAACTTTTTCACTTCCATGCTCACTTCCCTGTTCCTTATCACTGCTTTCAAGGAACCAGCAACCTTTCTTCCCAGCTGTACCCTTTCAAGCACTTCATCCTCCAAACCTCCATCCTTACTCATCACACTACCCAAGTACTTAAACGTACTCACATTTTCCATTTCCTCACCATCCAACCTCGCTGTACATTCACTGACTTCACCTCTCTGAAAGACCATCACTTTATTCTTCCCTACATTCACCTTTAAATTCCGTTTCTCACACACTCTCCCAAACTCATCCACCGAGCCTTGCAGCTCCCCTTCTTCATCACTCAACAACACAATATCATCTGCAAACAACAGTACAGGGAGTTTCCAAACACTACCCTCTCTCACTAGGGCCACTCCAACATCCACTATCCTACCTTGTACCTCTTTTATTACCCCATTCATGTACAGATTGAACAACCATGGAGACATGACACATCACTGTTTCAACCCAATCTTCAAAGAGAAAAATTCACTCAGTTCACCATCCACACGCACAGCAGCCTTAGCACCATCATACATACTCTTCACAGCATTCAACAACTTCCCATCTACTCCATATATTCTTAATATTTTCCACAATCCGTGTCTATCCACCCTGTCATATGCTTTCTCAAAATCCATGAAAGCCGCATACAACATTTTTCCCTTCTCTAGAATCTTTTCCACTAAAGATCTAAGAATGAATATCTGATCTACACAACCTCTCCCCTTCCTTAAGCCTCCCTGTTCTTCTCCAACTAATTCCTCTGTTATTTCCCTAACTCTGTCAATAAGTATCCTACCATACACTTTTCCTATTATACTAAGAAGACAAATGCCCCAATGATTACCACACACTTCTTTTTCCCTTTTTCCTTTGTACAAAGGAGTAATTATACCTGACTTCCAATCCTCCGGGACTCTACATTCCTCTCAGGCCAATCTGCACATCTTCCACAACTATTGTACTACTCTCTCTCCCCCATGCTTCAACATTTCACCACATTCTCCATTAATTCCTGGGGCTTTCCCCAATTTAACTTTCTTCATTGCTTCCATAACTTCTATCCTACTGATTTCTTCCTGTCTTCTCACCTCCCTCCTTCTCCCAGCCATTCCCCAGCTATATTCGCATTACTTCCATCCTCTATATTCAACAATTCCTGTTCTGGGATGCAGTCATAAATTTTTCGCCATTATTCAGCAGCTGACCATTCATCAGCTGATGACAGTGCAGACTTGGATGCTGTGTTGATGTTGCAACATACATTATTCCAAAATAATCTACATAGAAAACAGTACAGTGCTTGTTTAAGTTGACTCCAGAGGAGCCAATCTCGGACATGTTGCTCTCCGTTAACATTTCGAAATTTTAGCATGGTTTCTGGAAACACTATCTATCTATCTATTGCCAGACGCCTCAATCCCGCACGGGGTGGCCACAAACAAATCGCCTCCACGTCGCCCTGTCCCCCGCCATTTCACTGCCCTGCTCCCAGCTAACACCCCCCTCTCTCATATACCTGTACCTCTCCACCCCACCCCTCCATCTCATCCTCGGCCTCCCCCTCCCTCTCCCCCCCTCCACCTCACTCACATACACTCTCCTCATCAGTCTCTCACCCTCCATCCTCCCCACATGGCGAAACCACCTCAGTGTGTTCCTCCCAATGCTTCCTATCACATCCACCTCCACACCACAACGCTCCTTTATATCCTCATTTGTCAGTCTGTCTCTCCATGTGACTCCACAGGCTCCTCTTAACCCCTTAAACGCGAGGCGTCACTTTCGTGATGCTCGGCCACAATGGATCATACCGCGGGGCGTCACTTTTGTGATTCTGTGTTATTTTGAATTATCCCGGGCTCTCAAGTGGTGGCTTGTATCATCTATCAGTACTGCTAATGTCCAACACTAGTCAGCACTCCAAATTTCATCTGTACTCCCATCCATTGTTGACAATTTAGCGATTTTCCCCCCTTCGTGACTCCCCTCCATACCTGCCCTCCATTACCCTCTCCTCTCACCTCCCATGCCGCGCTGCGCTACGCAAATTTCCCCCTGATTTTTCCACAGATTTCATCCATTGAAATAAGCCCTATGCCCTATACTTATACAAAATAATATATACAAAAAAAAAAAAAAAACAGGTAAGTGATAGTGTTATACACCAGAAATTGGCTAATTATCACCTGACAAAACCTCACGTGCATTCATTCGCTACATTACCACGGTAATTTCCCCTTTGATTTATGCCTTGTAATCGATGTCTGTAATAAAAATATATACCAGAAAGGAAGGGAGAATCCTAACTGACATTTACATTCACCTGGAACTACCTATTTCTTTATTTATTGCCGAGATTTTCTACCTATAAAAAATTAGCCTGTAAGTTAGCAGCAGTCAGCCTAAAGTGTCATTGTCAACCCTTCCCTTCTCAGATAAGCCTCGGCATTTAGTTCCTTGTCCTCCGCTGTAGAGAAACCATGTCGCACTCGCGCCCCGCCATTCCTCCCGCTTCTGCGCCCATTGCAAAGGGCCCCGTGACCTCTACTCCTAAGAAAAGTGGTGAGGCAAGCAGGAAAGGCCTTAGTGACTCTGCAGTGGCACGTGAACTGGCAGAATTGTCCATGATAATGATGGACAGTGACTATGACGTTTCGGGTGAATCGTGTGATGAGCCGGGTGAGGTTATCGTGCCAGAAACAGCAACAACGAGTGCTACAGTAAGTGAATCAGTGTCTAGCTCCAAGGGAAAGGAGCCTTTAGTGCAGCAAGGACAAGAATTTGGGAAGGGAGTGAAAAGGCGGCGTGTTAGCCCCAGAACAATGCCCCCACGTGACCCAGCCCGCCATGAGTCACGAGTGCATTCACCTCCCCGTTCCCCAAGCCCCACTTTACTCATCTCTTCATCATCGTCGGCTGAGTTATCTCCGGAGTCTTTGTCGTCGGAGTCACCACCAGCATCAACAGTGAAGGCAGGCCGTAGAGGTAGAGGTAAATCAAGGAAGGTGAAAAGTAGTGTAGCTAGTAGGGTAAGGGCTGCTAGTGCTGTACGGCAACCTAGGGTCAGTGAGAGTGACCTTGACCGAGATAAACCTCCCTCACAGCCAACCTCCACCACCACCACCACCACCACCTGCCCTACACCGCCACAACAGGGAATCCTGGACGCCTTCGCGTGGACGGAAGGGTCAGATTTTGTCCCTGAAAATCTAGTTTTTGATGAGAGCTCCTCAGGAGTTCAGCCTGCCTTCACTATGGACGAAAATGCTGAGTGTATCGACTACCTTTTGGCCTTCCTAGATGACGAAGTCATGCAGCACATTTGTGATGAAACCAACAGGTATGAATCACAACGTGCTGCAAGTGGTACAGGTGCAGCCAAGATGCAACAGTGGTCCATGCTGGGAGTGCAGGAGCTGTATGTGTTCTTTGCCCTCATGCTTCTCATGCCACACTCCAAGAAGCATGAGTTGGAAGAATACTGGTCCATGGACCCCTTACTACCCTCACCCACCTTCAATAAGTACATGGCCAGAGATCGCTTCCGGAACATCATGGGAAA
Organism: Coenobita brevimanus; assembly: GCF_032717465.1. Lineage (NCBI taxonomy): Eukaryota > Metazoa > Arthropoda > Malacostraca > Decapoda > Coenobitidae > Coenobita > Coenobita brevimanus. The sequence goes on along the minus strand of NC_136972.1, from coordinate 4,955,188 downwards.
CCTGCACTTTGCCTACAACGATGTACCTTCCCAAACCGACCCACTCTGGAAGATCCGGGAGATTCTGAGCAGAATGAAGGATAAGTTCATGTCATTCTTCCACCCCTTTCAGAAGGTTGTCATTGATGAATCCTTGGTTTTGTTCAGAGGACGTCTTCGGTTTGTTCAGTACATTCCAAGCAAACGCCATCGCTTTGGAATTAAGTTCTTTGTACTGTGCGACTGTAAGACGGGGTACATCCTTGACTTCGTCATATATTCAGCCAGCACTGTCGATCTCGATAAAACACACCCCCTTGGCTTCTCAGGCTGTGTAGTGAAAGTGCTCCTAGTAAAAGTATTTTAGTGGGAATCATGTGCTGTATACAGACAACTACTATACAGCACCGAAACTTGCCAAATACCTTTCTGAGCACGGCATTGGCTCCTGCGGCACTGTGAAAAGTAATCGTGCCAACTTCCCCAAATTCCCAGAGGCGGGAACTCGCAGCGAGGAGAATTGCACCTACGCAAGTGTGAGAAGATGCTGGCAATACGGTGGCATGACAAGAGGGTCATGCACATGCTCACCACTGTACATAAGGGGGAGATTGAGAGACAGTGGGAAGGTCGACCGTAGGACAGGCGAACCTGTGATGAAACCTGATGTTGTGTTGGACTATAATATCAACATGCGGCTGGTGGACAAGTCCGACATGATGATTGGTGAGATCGACTGCCTCAGGAAGAATACTAGGTGGTGCAGGAAAGTTTTTCTGCATCTGAAAGATATGACGATGCTGAATGCCTTCATCCTGTACAAGATGAAGGTCAAGCCACCCAAGTCCTTCTCCCCGAGGTTGTTCGCCAGGACTTGTGTCCAGCAGCTGCTGGAAAGATATGGTAGGGTGCAAGCAGCAACTCCAAGGCGCCATCCAGTAACACTTGCTGACCGACTTGAGCAGAGGGCGTATATGGATCGGCACAGACTTGAGCTAATGCCTGCCACTGGGAAAAGGAAGGCTGCGATTCGCAGGCGTCAGGTATGTGCGCATACCACACGCGGCACACCTGAGCATAAACGCACCTCTTGGCAGTGCGCTGAGTGCCAGGTTCCCCTCTGTGTTACCTGCTTCTTCGATTACCACAGCCAGAAGCAGTTCTAACAGTGCAAGTGTGGAAGCAGAATTATTTGGAAATAATGTGTAAATAATGTGTAAATAATGTGTAAATAGCAGGTGAAAGCAATGGATGTTCAGTTCAAATGAGTGAACAGTGTATTATAGTTTTATCTTACTGAAAGTGACAGTGAATAACATAGTGTAAGTAAAATAGCAGGGTAAATATTGAAAATAGAATAGAAAATGTAAATAGTAATGTAAGTAATTAGTAATATAAGAATATGAGTACAAATAATTTATGTTATAACAGTGAAAGTGAATCCGTGGCTCTCTACGTATCTTACTGAATGAAAAATTGAATGACTTCAGTGACAATAAAATAATACGACTGAAGGAAACTTATGGAGAAAGACTCCAGATATATATAAGTGTGATATAGTAATAGAAATATAAAGTGTGAGGGGTTTTATGAATAATAAATGACAGAGTACCAAGAGCGAAGTAGCGCAAGTGCGACGATCAGACGCGCTCGTAATTTCCATTGCTTTCACAGTGTTTTTTTTTTTGAGTATGGATCCCAAACTACTTGAAAATTGTAGAATAGTGTTTATAGTGTTTGTATCTGGCTGTGGTAATCATATTACGGGTTGTCGGGAAGTGTAAAGTGGAGACTTCGTTTCCCTACTTCAGAGGTCTCCACAAGTCCTACGGTAACAGACGAAGGCTCAACAATCATTCCAGAAGAAAGCTGAAGGTATGTGCCATTAGCATATGTAATTTTATTATTCTAGGACTAATAACTGATTTTTGGCAAATATTTTTTGAGTCTGTCGGAGCCCAAATAACCCCGCGGGACACGCAAGTCATTGGTAAACAAGCCCGCGGTGTAGGGGTTAAATAACTCATTTCCACTGCTATCACTCTTGACTTGTATCCTTCCAACAACGTCCAAGTTTCACTTCCATACGTTAGAGTTGGTATCACAACACTGTCATATAGTACCTTTTTCACTTACATGCTCACTTCCCTGTTTCTTATCACTGTTTTCAAGGAACCAGCAACCTTTCTTCCTTGTTGTACCCTTTCAAGCACTTCACCCTCCAAACTTCCATCCTTACTCATCACACTCCCCAAGTACTTAAACGTACTCACATTTTCCATTTCCTCACCATCCAACCTCACTGTACATTCACTGACTTCATCTCTCTCAAAGACCATCACTTTACTCTTCCCTGCATTCACCTTTAGATTCCGTTCCTTACACATTCCCCCAAACTCATCCATCAAGCCTTGCAGCCCCACTTCGTTTTCACTCAACAACACAGTATCATCGCAAACAACAGTACAGGGAGTTTCCAATCACTACCCTGTCTCACCAGGGCCACTCCAACATCCACTACCCCACCTTGTACCTCTTTTATTACCCCATGCATGTACAGATTGAACAACCATGGAGACATGACACATCCCTGTCTCAACCCAACCTTCTATGAGAAAATATTCACTCAGTTCACCATCCACATGCACAGCAGTCTTAGCACCATCTTACATACTCTTCACGGCATTCAACAACTTCCCATCAACTCCATATATTCTTAATACTTTCCACAATCCATGTCTATCCACCCTGTCATATGCTTTCTCAAAATCCATGAAAGCCGCATACAACTTCTTTCCCTTCTCTAGAAACTTTTCCACTAAAGATCTAAGAATGAATATCTGATCTACACAACCTCTCCCTTTCCTAAAGCCTCCCTGTTCTTCTCCAACTAATTCCTCTGTTATTTCCCTAACTCTGTCAATAAGTATCCTACCATACACTTTTCCTATTATCCTATTACACTAAGAAGACAAATGCCCCTATGATTATCACACACTTCTTTTTCCCCTTTTCCTTTGTACAAGGGAATAATTATACCTGACTTCCAATCCTCCGGGACTCTACCTTCCTCCCAGGTCAATCTGCACATCTTTCACATCCATTCTACCACTATCTCTCCCCCATGCTTCAGCATTTCACCACACACTCCATCAATTCCTGGGGCTTTCACTGATTTGACTTTCTTCATTGCTTCCACAACTTTTATCCTACTGATATCTCACTGTCTTCTCCCTTCCCTCCTCCTCCCAGCCATTCCCCAGCCAGTTACACTCGCATTCCTTCCATCCTCTATGTTCAACAATTCCTTAAAGTGTTCTCTCAGTCTGCTCACTTTTTCTCCCTTCTCCACCAGTAATCTACCATTTTTATCTTTCACTCCCCTGCAAACTTCACTGCCACCCTGTCTTACTCTCTTCACCTCTATCCAGAACATTTTCTTACACTCCCTCCACTTTACACTCAAATTCCTTCCAAATTCCTCATCCACTCTCTTCTTACTCTCTCATACTGATCTTTTCACCTCACTCTTCCTTTCTACATATAATTCTCTCTTCTGCCTCTCAAACTCTTCCACGCCCCTATTTCTCATCTATTCATTGTATGCTTTCTTCTTTTGTGCCACAGCCTGTCTCACCTCGTCATTCCACCACTCTGTTCCTTGCACCCCCCTTCGTCTTCTCTTCACACCACACACCACATCACATGCTGCACATATTTCTTCGGTGAATATCCTGCACACACCTTCCACGTCTCCCATCTGCTCCAGTTCATATTTACCCAATCGTTCCGCTACCTCTCTCTTATATTTTGCTATTTTCTCATTCTCTTGTAACCTTTCCACTCTCCTTGCAACTACTCCTTCCTCCCGTCCTTCCCTTCTTCTATTTCTCTATCTTACTTGGATCTTGATTCTGGCCACCACCAAGTAGTGGTCAGAAAGTCCACTCCCCCAACCTCTATAAGCTCTTGCATCCATTACACATCTTCGCATCCTTTCATCCATACACACATATTCAATCATTGCCTTCCTTTCATTCAGTTCACCATCCACTCTTCTTATCACTTGCCATGTATACCTGTGGATCATTTTGTGCCTGAAGAGGATATTGGCTATCTGGAAACATTTTGTGATCTATGTCTTTAGGAAATGTTTTAGGATAGTCAATGTGACCTCTGACAATATAATTTTCTGTCTAATTGAGAAAGACACTCTGTTGCGAGAAGTCCAATGTCAAGTTCAGTGTTACTTTCCACACCTTTCTCTTCACCAGTTTCTGTAGACGCTCCGCCTTGCTACCAGTTTCAACACTGACATCCACTCTTTTTTCCAAAGCCTCATTTTTCTTACCCTTCCATGCCCCAAATCCACATTTTTCTCACCCACCTTTTGTTCCAGATCCACATTAAGTTGAATTACTTCATCTGCCCTTTTTTCCAAATCCACATTTGCTTCATCTGTCTTTTGTTCCAAATCTACATTTGCCTCTTCTTCTAAATCCACATTTATATTTGTATTCCCTTGATCTTTGTCACACCAACTTGAAAGAGTGTCTGCAGCCCTCGTTTTTCATTCTCAATGCGTTTTTTTATTTTCCTTGTGTTTTTGAGCTCCTGATTTATGGGAAGACATGTTGGAAGACGTCATATCACCTTGATCATTGATCATTTAGGGGGCAACTGTAGAAAGACTTGCCCTCATGATGTGTCTACTTCACGAGCATTATTCTGGAAGAACGAGCAAAAAAAAAAAAAAAATACTGTGAGGTCACTGCAAACGTTAATCCTACAACTCTACATCCTTTCCCATCACACGATTACACAATACATTAAGATATCCAAAAAATCACCAAAATATTTAGGCACCTTTCACTTATCATTTATAATAAAGTTATTATTTCTCGTAATGTATTTCATTGCTTATTACAAAACACACATACTTAAAAGTATTAAAGTTACTTTGCTCATTGTTTTAACTCAAAATATTAACCCTGGAAGCCTTTATTATAAGATTTATATTTTTATATTATTTGTAACCAGATAGTGTGTATGAAGAGGAATCTGAAAGTTAATGTAAACAAGAGTAAAGTTATGGTGTTTGAGAGGAATGAAGTCACAGAATGTACAGTGAGGTTGGATGGTGAGGATATGGAGAAAGTGAGTGCATTCGAGTACTTGGGTAGTGTGATGAATAAGGATGGAACTTTTGGGGTTGAAGTGCTTGAACGGGTACAACAGGGAGGGTTGTTGGTTTACTGAAAATAGTGATGAGAAATAGGGAGGTGAGTATGGAGGTTAAGAAGTCACTGCATGTCAGTATTGTGATCCCTACCCTGCCGTATGGATGCGAGGCGTGGACCTTGCTAGAGAGGAACAAGTCATGAGTGAGAGCAGTGGAAATGAGTTACCTGAGAGAAGCATGTGGAGTGACATGGAGGGACAGGTTGACGCATGAAGAAGTGAGGGAACGTTGTGGGATGGACGTGGATGTGGTTGAGAAAATTAAGAGAAATACACTGGGGTGGTTTGGACATGTGGAGAGAATGGAGAATGAAAGACTGACTAAGAGGGTGTATGTGGGTGAAGTGGAGGGAGGGAAAGGGAGGGAATGACCGAGGATGAGGTGGAGGGATGGAGTTGAGAGGTATATGAGGGAGGGGGGAGTGAGTTGGGGGGGGCAGTCAAGTGGTGGGTGAAAGAGAGACTTGGAGGCGTTTTGTCTGCGGCCATCCTTTGCGGGATTAGGGCGTCGGGCTATAGATAGATAGATAGACAGTAAACAGATAAAGCAATGACAAAAATTCATTGGATTCCTGGAATTGATTGTAATATTGACATTTTGACGTCACATTTATCTTTCTAAAATGACGTCAGTTAGTTTGAAAATTTTGTGACCCACTTATAGCCTGTGTGTGCGTTTGATTACTTGCATAACAAAAAGTACCTCAAGAAATCATTTAAATTATAATAAATGAATATTTGTTTGATGTACACTTTGAGAAAATAATATTACAAGATAACACTAAAAAATTTGGACACGTGTTCAAAAGCTAAAATAACCATTGTCTTCTGAGAAAACCCAGTTTGTTTACTAATAGAATGACCCACATAAGATGCACGTGCTCTTACCCTCATTTTCAAAATATAAACAATGGCTATCTGCATAAGGTTCATACAACCCTACAGGCTACAATCATACTTGTAACGCATTAAAATAAAGAAAAGTAGAATGTAAAAACACGAAAATGGAGTACCCAAAACATTCACGTGACGTTGATGGACACGAAGAGCTACAGGCCTATATACAGCCTTCGTAACGGCAATCCTGTCCCTTAGGTCGCATGTATAGTCAGTCTACCTGTCAAATCCGGCTTTTGGCCCAATTCGTCCCTAGTATTGAAAAACTATATACAATAGAGGTTATAATTTTTTTTTCCCCAACATACTCATGGGCCCACCCAAGACCCCATGGGCTCCGGGGCAATGCTCCGGCTGACCCCCACTCTCGGTGGGCCTGATCAGAGAAGCCGTGTTTTGACATTATGCCAACCAATACCTAACCATTATCAGGCCTAACCTAACGTTAACCTACCATGATACCTTATTTTCTTTTGAGTGATGACGTAGGTGCAACGTTGCTGTGTCTTTTCTTTAGGCACTCTATCCGACATTGCCAACATAACTTGATGTCCAGGATGCTGTTTTTTTTTTCTTTTCTCCGACATTGCCAACATAACTGGACGACTAGGATGCTTTTTTTTTCCCCTTTTCTCCGGCATTGCCAACACAACTGGATGACTAGGATTCTTTTTCTTTTCTTTCCTTTTTTTCTTAAATTTTTGCGTCCCGGGACATTGTTGAAAAAGTTCAGATGATTGTGTGGCAAATTTTGAGTAATTAATACTTTATCAACATATGTACATAATATCAACCCACGTAGAGCTAAAAATTACCGATGGTCTAATGAGAGATAGTGGTGTTCCTCATAATGTTATTAAAAGACAGAGCCATCAGTATCTGTACTGTTGTAACGGTTGAGAATTAGACCCACTTTGATAGTTTTTTTTCCCCAAAATTGGCACTAGAAATATCTCCTGATTGAAAAAGAGAAAGTTCTTGTGGAACACCCTGTATATACCCATAAGTCTTGTATTCATTAGCCTCTTATTTGCACTTTTTTTTTTAATGCTAGGAAGAAGGAACCAAAGGCCATGAGCCTGCAATAACTGTTCCTTCCAAGAGAAAAACCAAATACAAGAGAGAGCCAAATTTAAGATCCGATCATTTCGAGATGCCTGGACACACTGCGTTTGAAAGACTGGAGATCGTAGGAAGCAGGAAATACGGGCAGAGGGAGACAGTTCCAGAGTTGACCTGTTGCATAAATGAAGGACTGGGAGTAACGGCTAATTCTTGCATTAGAGAATTGGACAGAAAATGAATGTGAGTTTGCTGCTAGACGGGTGCTACGCGCCCGTCGTAGAGGTGGAGGAATGCAAGCAGACAGTTCAGAGGAGCAGTGACCTTTATAGTAGCGACAGAAAAGAGATAAAGATACAACAGTGCGGCGAAGAGACAGACGTTGAAGGGAACCAGTAAGAGGAGGAGAGTTAATGAGACGAAAAGCCTTTGACTCCACCCTGATGAGAAGAGCTGTATGTGAGGAACCTCCCCACACATGCGAGTTGTAATCCACACCGGCGGATAAAACCCGTGTATAGAGTCAACATTGTACAGGGGTAAAGAAGAAACGGAGACGGCTTAGCACACCTAATCTCATGGAAACAGATTTTACAAAAGATGTAATATGATCTTTCCAAGATAAATCCCGAGTGAATGAAACCCCAAGCATAGTCAAGGATGATGCAGACTTAAGCTAAATATTAGTAAACATTAGTGGGTACACTTGTGGAAGATTTTGTCAGGTTGATAGATATAAGAACTGAGTCTTTGATGCATTAAAAACAACAAGATTATTTTTACCCCACTCAGAGATATGAGCCAAGTCAGACATTAGGTGTGTCATAGCCTCATCCCTTGTTTGTTGAAGTAACTGATGAGATGGACGTTGTCAGAACCAAATGGAAAGATGAAGAATGGAGTCATCAGCGTACGACTCGATAGGGTTAGATGTACAGCTTAGAAGGTCATTGACGAAAAAAAGGAATAGAGTTGGTGATAGGACAGAGCCCTGAGGAACACCACTGTTGATATATCTAGGAGCATAACGATGGCCGTCTACAACCTCAGCTATAGAACGACCAGAAAGGAAGCTATAGATGAAGGCACAGATAGAAGGATAGAAACCGTAAGAGGGCAGTTTGGGAATTAAAGATTTATGCCAGACTCGATTGAAAGCCTTTGAGATATCCAGTGCAATTGCAAAGCTTTCACCAAAGTCCCGAAAGGAAGATGACCAGGTGTCTGAAAGGTAGGTAAGAAGATCACCAGTGGAGCGTCCCTGACGGAACCCATATTGAGGGTCAGAAAGAAGGTTGTGATAGGAAAGATGCTTTAAAATATTTCGATTAAGAATTGGCTCAAAAACTTTTGAGATACGGGATGTTAAAGCAATTAGACGATAGTTAGAGGGCTGGGAATGGTCATCCTTCTTTGTGACTGGCTGAATGAGAGCAAACTTCCAGCAAGAAGGAAAGGTACAAGTTGATAGTCAAAGGCGAAAGAGTTTGCCTAGGCAGGGTGTAAGCACAGAAGCAAAGTTCTTGAGAACAACAGGAGAGACTTCATCAGGCTCATATGTCTTGTTAGTATTGAGGCCTGTGATGGCAGAAAAAACATCAATTGAAGTAATTTTAATGTCAGCCGTGAGGAAGTCAGAGGGGGGGCGTGATGGAGGAACAGCACCAGAATCGTCCAAGATGGAATTGGAGGAGAAAGTCTGAGCGAAGAGATCTACTTTATCAGTAGAAGAAATAGCTTCAGAACCATCAGTGTAGAACAGAGGAGGGAAGGATGAAGAGGTATTGTCAGAAAGGTTTTTGGCGAGGTGTCAGAAGGAGCGGGAAGAATTCGAATTGGAAAGCTGAGAGCATTTAGTTCTTAAGTTTGCTACCCTCAAACGACTTGATTTGTTCATCCATCCATCCATCATCCAGTCCTACATTGCCCCATGAGGAGCGTAGGAGCCCGGGGCTAGGCAGTTGGTCCCGACACTTAAGATGAGAATGACCAGCCTCACTCATCTCTAAATGACATTACATGAGCAATCAACCCCAGCCACCTCTTGGATATAAACCTTAACCGGCTCAATCCGACTGGAGCGCAATAATTACCCAATAAACCACCAAGCGGCAAAATTTGGTTTCCCAGTGGAGTAAATGGTTTCCTGGTGTACAGGAAACCATTTGGCTTGTCACTCATTGTAGAGTCACCCACAGGCCGAAGGAAGAGGAAAGAATGAAGGAAAGAGAGACAGAAGAGGGAGTGCAAAGTTATCTGTAGGCAGAAGGACAAGGAAAGAATGAAGGAAAAGAAGACAGAAGAGAATGGAAGGAAATAAGGATGGAGGAGAGGAAAGTGCAGACACCCAACAGCAGCACTCCATCGACTGAGTGGATGGTGAGCACCCCAACCTACAACAATTTGCTTTACAAAGACCGTAACACTTTTTTCTTGGCTGAGTATTCGGAACATTGGAGCTCAGTATCATGCTGCACGTTACTGATGTCAGTATTAAAACGATATTATATACTAACATACAAGAAAACCTTGAAGTGTTATATGACAAGCAATTCGCTAAGAAAGTGGCGTTAAAAAGCCTTCTATGCCGCATAGAATAGGACCATAAAGTTCCTTGCGTTCCACAACCTAAAGCTTGCAAACAGTTCTATGCTAGCATTGTGTACTTCCATGCATATTTTTCATTCCTCGCCGAACGTCAAGGAGTATCCCTTCTTTTCATAACTTCTGATGAGTGTTTCATATTACCGTCACATAAAAACAGAACTTGTAACTCGTTCCGTCTACAGGTAATGCTGGTGAACTATTGGTAATGATAGTACACGGGCTGCTAAGGTACCAAAAGGCTATGATGGTGAAGAAGATGATTAAATTTCTTTAAGTAGCAAAGATACAGAAATATTCTTCAACATACAGAATATCCCTCCAGTGTGAGAGAGTATGAGATACAAACTTTCCAGGTGTCATATGATGTGGAGGGGGAGAATATGCATTGGGTGATGGAGGTCAGGCACTTCGTTGTTGGCTATGAGATATTTTATTAATTTGTTTTTTGGGACATTTCTTGCATGCTTCCAAGAGTTATAGAAGACACATATGATTTGTGCGTGCGTGCGTGTGTGTGTGTGTGTGTGTGTGTGTGTGTGTGTGTGTGTGTGTGTGTGTGTGTGTGTGTGTGTGTGTGTGTGTGTGTGTGTGTGTGTGTGTGTGTTTCAGGCTTATTCGAATGATAATCAGGTGGACTACACTTCGTAGCTGCCTCTTGTCTGCAGTTCACCACTTTCCATTCAGGAGATAGGGAAAGACATCAGACTGTGTAACCGTTACATTGGTGTTACTGTGTGAAGATGTCACTACCCAACACGATATTCGTATATAGAACATTAGATGTGCAGATATCCACAGGGAAAAATGAAACACGAAAATTTCCGAGAAAAAGGTGAGTTAATCTTTATATACATATATTAATATACGAAATAAAATAAAATTACACAAATTACACATAGAAACTTGAACACTTATATACAGCTATATATTCTACACAGAAAAACAAAACAAAAAGGAGAACATTCCAGGTTGGCTGCCAGAAGGATGCTACACCAGAAGCCTGTGGGAGGGAATAAAGGCGTTCTTGTTAGGAACGACTTCCTTGTTGGTGTAAGCCGATCCTTCAAGGCTTTGAATAGCAAACAGCAGAAAACTTTGAATGAGAACATTTGGCCTCTATTTTTCTCTTTCCTTTTTGTGTATAAATTCGTCTCCGTAGATTCTGAACTAATTAGAAACTGAATGACTGAACATTTTAAAATTGTCTAACTCTTTCAATACGATCACTAATAATTTCTATTTGATGGCGGGTACCACCAGATGATCTAAATCAGGTTATTATCGTCTCGCAGTCTTGATTGAGTGTCCAGGACTTACACAGCTGTAACGAAGGTGAAAATAGAGTGTAGTTCTTTATCTCTCTTCTATTCTTTTCCCTCCATTTTCTCTGTGGTTTCCTTCCTTTCTTTCCTTTCTTCTTTTCTCCTTTCCTCTTCTCTCTCCTCTCCTCCATTCCGCCCTTCCCTCCCCTGCGATTCCAAATGTCATCACATCTTTTCTTTCTCTTCTCTTCTCTCAAAGTGACATCTCTTCAATTCACTTCCTTCTCTTCTTTGTTTTCGGTTCTTCTCCTCCTTTTCTCATCTCTTTCATTGTCTTTCCTTGTTTCCTCTACTCCTTTCTCTTTCTCACAGAAATCTTAAATGAATGACAAAATGCAAAAGAGCTATATGTGATTGTGAGAACGTTTAAGTACTTGGGTAATGTGATGAGTAAGGATGAAAGTTTGGAGGGTGAAGTGCTTGAAAGGGTACAGCCAGGAAGAAAGGTTGCTGGCTCTTTGAAGGCAGTGAAAAGGAACAGGGAAGTGAGCATGGAAGTGAAAAGTTATTACATGACAGTATTGTAGTACCACATCTAACGTATGGTAGTGAAGCTTGGACGTTGTTGGATGGTCACAAATCAAGAGTGAGAGCTGTGGAAATGAGTTATTTGAAAGGAGCATGTGAAGTCACATGGAGAGGCAGATTGACAAAAAAGGATGTGAATGAGCGTTGTGGTGTGGATGTGAATGTGATAGGAAGCGCTAGGAGAAACGCGATGAGGTGGTTTGGCCATGTAGAGAGGATGGAGAGCGAGAGACTGACGAGGAGAGTGTATGTGAGTGAGGTGGAAGGGGAGAGGGGGAGGGGAAGGCCTAGGATGAGATGGAGGGATGGAGTGGAGAAGTATATGACAGAGGGCTGTGTGAATTAGGAGCAGGGCAGTGAAATGGCGGGGGACAGGGTGACGTGGAGGCGATTTGTTTGTGGCCACCCCGTATAAGGGATTAAGGCATCTGGCAATAGATAGATAGATAGACAGCAACCGGTACACACACACACACACACACACACACACACACACCAATAAAACCGAGACATAAGATAACCATAAACTCAAGAACTGAACACAAGCCTTGAATCAGCACTACCTATTGACCCTAATTATAGAAAAAATATCAGGCCTGAAAAGAATTCTGCTGATCCAGCTAAGTTATCAGGCATTCATAATCTGTCCCTTGGATTATCTAATTAGTTTATTATATGATGGAACTGGTCCACTCCAACAAAATGGATAATAAAATGTGGTTCTATCAGATCTGATGATTCTTAGCTTCAGTCTCCTTGGTTATGAATTAAATCAAGCCTCAGGTTTGATTACATCTGGCCAGCAACTGAAATAAAAGTGGTTAGGGATCTCCTTTATATCATGTCCACAGCATAATTATATTACATTTTTAGTCCAGCTGGGTTACAGCGTTGGCAATAAGTAGCCTGTAAATATTAATTAACAATACAGCATATGTCAAACGCAGGTGCATGTTTTTTTTTCCTCCTCCAACGGAGATGGGTAGAGGTTATGTGATCACCCATGTCTGCCTGTTTGCCTGTCCACAAAATATCTTAAAAAGTTACAGTCATATTTCGATGATGTTATCTGGAGGGGTAGCCTATTGACGAAGGAAAAGTTTATTTTATTTTTAGACTGACTCGGATCCAGGATTTTTTTTTCTTTTTTTAGTTTGGTAACTTAGGAAGATAGGGCAATTTTGCGGATTTTTAAGTGCCCATAACACTGAGGGTGACAATGGTGTTGGTGGATGTTTGTGCTTTCTCAGTGCTTTCTTTTTTTTTATTACTAACAGACGCGATTACCAGATTGTTACAGAGATATTCGTTATTGTTATTGCAATTTGAAGTGGACCTTAGCTTTTGACAGTTGTTGTTGTTGCTGTTGGTGTTGTTGGTGATGATGATGGTGGTGGTGGTGGTGGTGTAGTTGATGTCCCATGCATAATTGATCGTGAGCCTCTGTACTGCAGGTTGGTGTTGCCCTTTTCCTGTCGTCCACAATGCTGCTTTTAGGGGATACAGAAGGAGTAGGATGGCGTTTATATATCCACACAGCACTTGCTAGCCAGCCTCAGTGATTTTGGAAGGGTTTATTTTTAGCATCGGATCTAAGAAATTTGATAATTATCAACATTATAATCACAGTTGTTATCATCATCACGATCAAAATTAGTTACAATAATACAGCAACGAGGAGAATCCAAAGCAAACTAATCATCATCATCACCATCGTCAGCATCAGCAACAGCAGCATCAATACCGATATGATGCAGTTCAGACGCAGGAGCGTTTTTTTTTTTTTTCCCCTAGACACTATAGTTAAATAGCGACATCCTTCACCAGTGTTACCCATAAATCAATAACAGAGAAATTACGCTCTTCCTGATGTCAACCATCATCCCTTCGTGGGACAAGGAAGGAGCTAAGAAACTTTGGTATAACTGGCTGTCCAAGTATATCGGTGTCATTGCGTGAAGACTTCTTTCCCCAGCACCACTCTGGCAATACTAAGGTCTTTCTGCATTCCAACCTTGGGACTCTGAACCCACACGGGCGAATATGGAACTGGCTGTGTATATAGTAATCTCAGAACCAGAAATACCAAGGATTCGTTAAAAATATAGCGGAATAAATAAAAAGCTGAGGCCAGTACGGTACAGAACGTTCAGTGGAGAGTCATTAAAAAGAATCGCTCATTCCATCAGTTCCGCCTGTTTTTACTGAAATCATAAACAGCGGAAATTCGCAATAATGGAATATAGTCGCCATCTGGCGCGCGCGCACACACACACACACACACACACACACACACACACACACACACACACACACACACACACACACACACACACACACACACACACACACACACACACACACACACACACACACACACACACACACACACACACAGATATACTTCAATTCCACAAGGGTTAGTGTCTGTATTTACAGTGTTGTTGTTGTTTTTTTATTATGTTTGAGAGATGCAGTATACGTTTCAGGTCTGGAGGTCTATTATTTCGAACATTTTATATGGTTAACTAATGTTGATGCGTTCACTCCATTATCAGAGTTGCCCATGTTATTGTCGGAGGATGCGGCTATAGTATTATTAGATTCTGGCTAGCTTTACATATTTAATTGCATTAACATGTATACCTGTGTAGATTAATCTTGTGTTTTAATACCAGCATCTGTTGATTAAGTCACTTTTTATCGACAAGTTATGACACCATTAATTCTGGAAAGTTTTGGCTTTAAAGATCAACTTGCAACATAAGGAAAGGAAGCTAACTATTCACTGCCTCGTTACATATTGTACCGAAGTGAATCGTTTGCAGCTGTACCAGGTGCTTTAATGGTAAGGAAATGTTATAGTACTGTATAGGACAGGGTGTTGGTAAGTGTAAAACATCGTGTTTTTTTATTATATATGCAAAGGATATATAAGAAGAAATAACATATGCACTCTGCTAGTATAAGCCTGAATAAAGTACCTAAGTGAGTGTATAGTAGGGAAAGTGTTATGTATTGTTAGTGGCAGTGTTGGTGTGATGTTTTTACATACAGGTGCTGGAGGCAATGACGTCCAACAAACTACCAACCTCGTCCCCAGACATGGCCATTAGTCTGTAACGGCAACGGCCAGTGGAGGAGAGAGAGAGAGAGAGAGAGAGAGAGAGAGAGAGAGAGAGCAACCGGTAGGAGAGAGCTGAAGGACATGTAGATGATGATAGGGAAAGAAAGGAGGGACGGGGAATGTTTATTACAGGACAGGTTATAAGTAACGCAATTATTCTCTCTGTCAAAGACTAGGATAGGAAAGTAGAAAGACTCCTCAGCCCATCAAAGCTTCCAGCCAAAGCCTGCAGAAAAGAGTGAAATGGAATAACATGTAGTATAGAATAGGTGTCATGGTTATTTCATAACAGAGAATGAAAGGAAACCATATTTTACACTATTACAATTTGCATGGGAAACGCATCTAGTCACCTGAGGACCACGTCGTTGGTGTTAAAAGGTTACTGGTTCACCCAACGTGTTTTCAACTGCAATTTGTCTTAATTCATCAGTCTGTCATACTGACGTGAACATGTTTCGCTGGGAATTAGAAGACAAACACATATCCACTTGGTTTTTTGAACGGCACCGTCTTATAGCTATCCACATAAGGAGGCAAATTGTTCCATAATTATATTTAAAACTATACTGAAGAAGAGCTTCGCTACATGTGATTAAAACACTTGTCAAGGATTTTACGCCCATTGTCTTGCGTCTAGTGTAATTCGACATATCTACTGTGATGTTCTTTCTTAGAGAGAGAGAGAGAGAGAGAGAGAGAGAGAGAGAGAGGAAGGGAGGGGGTGATCAGAATTTCTCCGGGTGTCTACTAGTGTCCTCAGACATACCCCCAAGGCTGAATATAATGGTTTGGGGACATTCAAATGCAATAGAAAGAAAAGTCATTGTTCTAGGGAGAAAGAGGGAGAAAAGAGATGAAGAAGGAAGAGGGAGGTAAGGAGGAGGGGAATGAGGATGAGGAGAGATAGGGGACAGTGGGTAGGTTAAAAGAGAGAGAGAGGGAGAAGGAGAGTGATGCGGCAGAGGGAGGGGGGGTTAAAAGGAATGCCAGAAGAACTCCAGGTGGTTCCTGTCTCACACATGCCAGGGTCTGCATGCTTTACAAAAGTTCCTCCTGGAAAATACTGATATGCTTTGTGGCCTAGCTCAGGGCCATTGCTGAATATAACCGTCTGGTGGTATGAACATGAGCGCAGCCAGATTTTGTTATGAAGGAACCTGATTTTGTTATTCTTTATTCCTGAGATAAGGCGGCTTGAAAATTTTTATGATAGTATCTAGGTTAACAAAAAATGTATCTGGTATCAACTAGAAAAGTGTTCGTTGTGTTTGCCGGGCCCTGTAGAAGCCACGAGTAAACTACACAGAACTATTTATTTCATATTAATGTATAACTAATTAAGTAGGATTAGAGGAATGAGAGAGGGACTGCAATGAGCTTTTACTAAATCCTTGCACACTTTTGAATTTGGAGAGAGAGAGAGAGAGAGATAGATAGATAGATAGAGAGAGAGAGAGAGAGAGAAACAGACAGCCAGACAGACAGACAGATTCCTGACCTAAGGTTGGATACCAAAGATCAACAAAATGAAGAATTGTTCACCTTTGTGTTCGTTTGCTTTTTAGTCATATCTTTAATGACATGTATACAATATATTTTTTATATATATTATATACATATCTTGGGGCTTTAAACACGATGTTCACATGAGTAATCTGTATTACAGGACGACACTGTAGAGTGTATGGATGATGTCCCACGAGGCTAGAGGGAACAAGTTAAAACGAACACACTCCTCGTCATTTTGAATGAATTACAAAGCTGAGAAGAGACCGTCCCCTGGAAGGGTCCGGAAAAAAAAGTATAGGAAGAAACTCTGGAAACAGTACCTGGAAAAACAAATAATAACGAATAAATGACTAGATGTTTACCTTTCCATTTCTCTTACTGTGAAAGATTGGAGGGAAAGCTCCTCTGCTATGCCTCCCCCCTCCCTCTGACTATACCCATAGGTAGGAGGATTAGATGCGTAAGGAAGCAAGTTGTTAATAAAATTGCCTCCAAATCCGTTACTATGAGATGTGCCATACGCTGACTCATTCTCAGCTGAATGAAATCTTCTTGGGATAGCCTGAATAGAGTATTAGAGTTGTTCTGACTTTAAGAGTTAACTCTTCGCTATCTGAGATCTTTCCCAACTATATTGTGAGACAGCAACAGTGAAAATATAATATCCAGTAAAGGGTTAAGTGCGAGAGTACATGTGAAAGATTTCCTTACATCAGCGGAAATTACACTGATCGTCATGCTGGTAAGAAAGAGAATGGCACTTGTAAAACCACTGATTGACAACCAAGGAGTTAGGAGGGAATCAGTGGTGTGAATTTTGTGGGTACCCTAATTTTTTTTTTTTTTTATGCGAGGAAGAAGGAACCAAACGCCATGAGCCCGCAGTAACAGTTCCCTCCAAGAGCAAAACAAAATACAATAGAGAGCCAAATTCAAGATCCGATCATTTTGAGATGCCTGGACACACTGCGTTTGAAAGACTGGAGATCATAGGCAGCAGGAAATACAGACAGAGGGAGACAGTTCCAGAATTGACCTGTTGCATAAATGAAAGACTGGAAGTAACGGTTAACTCTTGCATTAGAGAATTGGACAGAAAAGGGATGAGAGTTTGCTGCCAGACGGGTGCTACGCGCCCGTCGTAGAGGTGGAGGAATGCAAGCAGACAGTTCAGAGGAGCAGTGACCATTAAAGTAGCGATAGAAAAGAGATAAAGATGCAACAGTGTGGCGAAGAGACAGAGGTTGAAGGGAGTCAGTAAGAGGAGGAGAGTTAATGAGACGAAAAGCCTTTAACTCCACGCTATTGAGAAAAGCTGTATGTGGGGAGCCTCCCCACACATGAGAGTTGTACTCCACACAGGGGCGGATAAAACCCCTGTATAGAGTCAACAATTGTGCAGGGGTAAAGAAAGAGCAGAGTCGGCTTAGCACACCCAATCTCTTGGAAGCAGATTTTACAAGAGATGTAATATGATCTTTCCAAGATAAGTCCCGAGTAAATGAAACCCCAAGCATGTTCAAGGATGATGCAGGATTAAGCTGAATATTATTAAACATTAGTGGGTATACCTGTGGAAGATTTTGTCGGGTTGATAGGTGTAAGAACTGAGTCTTAGATGCTTTAAAAACAACCATATTATTTTTACCCCAGTCAGAGATATGAGCCAAATCAGACATTAGGTGTGCCATAGCCTCATCCCTTGTTTGTGAAGTAACTGTTGAGATGGGCGTTGCGGGAACCGAATGGAAAGGTGAAGGGTGGAGTCATCAGTGTATGAGTGGATAGGGTTAGAAGTACAGCTTAGATCATTGATGAATAAAGGGAAGAGAGTTGGTGATAGGACAGAGCCCTGAGGAACACCACTGTTGATAGATATAGGAGAAAAACGATGACCGTCTACAACAGCGGCTATAGAACGACCAGAAAGGAAGCTAGTGATGAAGGCACAGATAGAAGGATAGAAAGCGTAGGAGAGCAGTTTGAAAATTAAAGATTTATGCCAGACTCGATCAAAAGCCTTTGAGATGTCAAGTGCAATGGCAAAGCTTTCGCCAAAGTCCCGAAAGGAGGATGACCAGGAGTCTGAAATGTAGGTGAGAAGATCGCCAGTGGAGCGTCCCTGACGGAACCCGTACTGACGATCGGAAAGAAGGTTGTAATAGGAAAGATGCCTTAAAATTTTTCTATTGAGAATTGACTCGAAAACTTTTGAAATACAGGACGTGAAAGCAATTGGACGATAGCTGGAGGGGTAAGAGTGGTCACCCTTCTTTGGGACTGGCTGAATGAGAGCAAATTTCCAGCAAGAAGGAAAGGTACAAGTTGACAGACAAAGGCGAAAGAGTTTGCCTAGGCAGGGTGTAAGCACAGAAGCACAGTTCTTGAGAACAACAGGAGGCCCATATGCCTTGTTAGTACTGAGGCCAGTGATGGCAGAAAATACATCAGCTGAAGAAATTTTAATGTCAACCATGAGGAAGTCAGAGGGTGGAAGTGATGGAGGAACAGGACCAGAATCGTCTAAGGTGGAATTGGAGGAGAAAGTCTGTGCGAAGAGATCTGCTTTATCAGTAGAAGAAATTGCTACAGAACCATCAGAGTAGAAAAGAGGAGGGAAGGATGATGAGGTAAAGTTGTTAGAAAGGTTTGTGGCAAGGTGCCAGAAGGAGCGGGAAGAATTCGAGTTGGAGAGTTGAGAGCATTTAGGCTAACCCCTCTGTGGCTGCTGGCATCAAATGACGTATCACTGCAACGTGGCCGCCGACGTCACTGAGCGCGGCTTATAAAAAACAGCAAAATTTTTGATTAAGTGAGCGAACATTTTGAACGTCTTGAGACTGACCTAGGCTAAACTCCCATACACCCCACCTGTCAGTTTAGAGTGCTTCGCTGTGATGAGTGGACGTCAATGTATCGCACCTGGCCGTGCCTCCACCCCCTCCCACCGCCGCCCTCTGCGGGTGTGTAAGGGCCTGAACGGCCCTGAAATAAGGTCGTAACTGTTCCCCAGCGGTGGGTAGAGCGACACTGACCAGATTGGTTCAGAAAAAGATGGCCAGAGTAGCACTGGGGAACTTAGTACTGACGATAATGGCGAAGAGTGGTATCAAACACCACCAGACAAGGAAAATGATGACAATTCCTCCAAATGCGAGGATGATGCTTCATCACGTCATGGAATACCTGCACTTCCACCAAAAAGGAGAAGATAGGTAGCAAAGGAGCTCTTTCCTGGAGGATGGGATGAAGAGGAAAGGAGGTGAGCAGAGGCCGATGAAGTAAAAGTGCAGGTGCACTCAACACATACAGCCTCGCCCATTCAGCCCGTGCCACCACTTACCTCCACTTCACATGTCATCTCACCATTTCCCTCAACCTCACATGCCATCTTACCACTTTCCTCAACCTCACGTGCTGTCTCACCACTTCCCTCAATCTCACTTGCCCTCTCACCACTTCCCTCAACCTCTCGTGCCCCCTCACAACCGCATCATGCACCAGGGACATCATCGTCTGAGCCCGGCTTAAAGTCAGTGCCTCAGCGTGTATGGAAGTCTGCATCACAACGTGGGAGGCAGTCCAAGCAACAGCTGGGAGTGTGGATATCCACTTCCCGAGCAGCCTTCGGATGGAGAGACACGACAGAGTTTAGAACTAGGACTTTTCCCTTTGATGACAAGACTGTGTCGAGTTCAGGCATGAGTTTTTTTCCTCCTCTTTTTTAAGAAGCAACTCATGACAACCATTGCCACCGAGACCAACTGTTTCTTTCACCAGACCACCGTAGATATGGGACAGGAAGAGACCTATACGACACGACATTGGACTGACGTGACAGTTCCAAACATGTACATGTTCATGTCACTGACGATGTTGATGCTGTTGATCAAGAAACATGAGCTTGTTGACTACTGGGCCACGAAACATGAGTTTGTCCACTACTGGGCCACCGATGTTTTGACACGGGTCGATGCATTCAGCATGTACATGGCACGGAACACGTACCAGAACATCCTACGTTCCTTCATTTCTCCGACAACAGAATCTTAGACCCAACAGACAGTTTGCAATAGACCAGAACAGTTTTGGAAAACCTCAAAGTCAAAATCAAATACTATTTGGGGACTTTTCAAAAGGTTGTGACTGACAAGTCGCTGAGTTGTTCTGGGGCCGTATCTCTTTCAGGCAGAACATTCCCTCTAAACGTCATCGATCTGGCATCATGATATTTGTACTATGTGACTGTGATACGAGTGTTGTCCTAGGTATGATAATATACACCGGGGCAACGACCGATGTCCACCATCATGATAGTCTTGGCATTTCTGGCGCAGTTGTGATGCAAATGATGGAAGATTATGTTGGTAGAGGACATATACTCTACACAGTTACTTGGTACACCTCCCAAGAGGTAACAATGCCCATGTTATCGCTAGGCATTGGTTCGTATGGAACAGGTAGGCCTAACAGACGTGGCATGCCACGCTTCCGTGCACAGCAAAAGAGAGGCACAGTGCTGTTGTAGCGTAGCATAGACCCCTTTGCCTTGTAATGGCATGGTGATACAAGTGTGATGTGCACATGCTATCAACTGTACACACAGGTGCTCTCATCAACAGAGGGAAAGTAGATCGTGTGACAGGCGAGCGTATTTGAAGGCCAAATGCAATCACAGACTACAATCGTAACTATCCTTTCGCTTTTGCCTAGTTCTCTCAAAGGAATTCTATGTCGTCGTGGTAGTACATTAGGTTACTCGTCGGCTAATCCTTAAAAGGACGCTAGAGCAACATGGATTAATTCCTTTTTCACGTCACTGTCGCCCCACTTATAGTTTTTCGACACATATTCTGCATATGTTCTTTTGTTCTCTCCTGTGTCAAATTCTGTGGATCTCGAATAGCTAGAAAATAATGAATATAAACAGACCCAGGAAAAGCATGAAATACTCCATGGCTATGTATTTTAAGTTAACAGTTTATGTTTTTACTGGGTAATGAGCTATACACTCCTTGAAAAAACGTTTCGCACCCCCCAAAAGTGCACATAAACCCCTGGAGAATGTCCACTGTCTTCATGATTATTTTGTCCATCATATCTTAATATCCTTCAGTGTGTTACTGATGCGAACTACAGTATAAGAACATAAGAACATAAGCAGAGAGGACAACTGCAGTAGGCCGGTTGGCCCATGTTAGCCAGCTCCTAGAAGATAAACTGAACTACTAGAATGAGACAAGGATGGCAAAGAAGGCGGCTCTCCCCCGCCCTCCAAACCTTCCAGCCGAAGCCGGCAGGAAAAAGAAAGAACACCACGCAGTATAGAAAAACAGGCGTGGACATTATAATTATAGGAAAGTGTGAAGGGAGACATCTAAACTATTGAAACAGCAATTAAGGTATTGTATAAACACCGATGTGGGACTTAGTGTGTATTAACGTTTCTCCTCATGGCTTCCTCAGAATACAATTGTTGAATATACACTACATTTCCTGTATATATACTAGAAGGCAGTGGGGGTGTGAGGGAGGGTGAGGTATTGGCTAGGGGTGGTAGGGGGGACACGTAGGGTAAGGAAAGTGAGGTCCAGGGGAAAGGGATTGCAGATCACGGCACAGGGACGGAGAGAAAGAAAAGAAACAAGGGACAGGTGAAGTGGGAAGTCATTAGGAAGAGGGAAGGAATGTTGGGTAAGGAAATAGAGGTCACAAGGAGAAAGGAATTGTCGATCTCAGCACAGGTGTGTGTGTGTGTGTGTGTGTGTGTGTGTGTGTGCGTGTGCGTGTGCGTGTGTGTGTGTGTGTGTGCGTGTGTGTGTGTGTGTGTGTGTGTGTGTGTGTGTGTGTGTGTGTGTGTGTGTGTGTGTGTGTGATTTTTATCTAAATTTGTAAGTGTGTTCTTACCTTACCTAATTGTTCTTACCTAACTGTATCTTTACAGGAATGAGTCAAGCTCGTACTGTCCCGTGTCTTAAACCATATTTATTGTACATATCCTTAAATTTGTGAATTGTTTTGGCACACACTATTTCATTCGGTAGTGCATTTCATTGATCAATTGCTCTGTTTGGGAAACTGAATTTCCTTACGTCTTTATCACCTCTCTTCTTATGCAGATTTTTGCAGTGTCCTCTTGCTGATGCTTCTCCATATGTTAAGTAATCATTTATGTCTATTTTCTCCTTCCCTGATATGTACTTATATAGCATTATCATGTCACCTCTTTTCCTTCTCTCCTGTAGTGTTGGTAGATTCAGTTTATTTAGTCTTTCTTCGAAGCTTAGGTCCCTTAAGCTTGGTATCCATCTTGTAGCGGCCCTTTGAACTTTTTCAATCTTGTCTATGTGCTTTTTGAGATGAGGACTCCAGACTACTGATGCATATTCCAGGGTTGGTCTAATGAATGATGTTATTATCCTTCTTAGCATGTCTTCATTTATGTATGTGAATGCTATTCTCATATTTGCAAGCAGTGTATACATGTTCCGTACCCTCTCGCTGATGTGGTCAGCCGGAGATAGTCTGTTATTGATAATTACACCTAGGTCTTTCTCTCTTTCTGATGTGTATAGGGTTTTATTTCCTAACTTATAATCCCAATCAGGTCTTTTTCCACTTTTACCAAACCTGATTACATGACACTTGTCCACATTGAATTCCATTTGCCATGTACTACTCCATTCATGAAGTTTATTTAATTCTTCTTGTAGCTCTTTACAAGAGTCTGTGTTAGTAATTCTCCTTTGTATTTTTGCATCATCTGCAAACATATTCAGATAGCTCTCCTTTCCAGTGTTACTGTTTATATCATTTATATACACTAAAAACATGATTGGTGCCAGCACTGAACCCTGTGGTACTCCACTAGTCACTTCTTTTCATGATGAGTAGTTTCCTCTTAGTACTGTTCTCATTTCTCTTTTTATGAGAAAGTCTTGCATCCAACAAAACAGTTTGCCTCGAATTCCTCCTTGATGGTACAGTTTCCATAAAAGTCTTTGGTGTGGTACTGTGTCAAAAACTTTCTTGAAATCTAAATAGATACTGTCCACCCATCCTTCCCTTTCCTGTATTGTGTTTGTTACTCTGTCATAGTAGCTCAACTGATTAGTAACACATGATTTTCCTTTTCTGAAACCAAACTGTCTTTCTGTTATCATACTGTGTTCTTCTAGATGTTTTACCCAAGCTTTTCTTATAAGCTTTTCTAATACCTTGCTTACAACACTGGTCAGTGATACTGGTCGGTAGTTGAGTGGATTTTGTCTATTTCCTTTCTTGAATAAGGGGACAATATTTGATTTTTTCCAAATATCAGGTAGTTTACCTTGACTCAAGGATTTTTTGAAAATTAAAAATAATGGTTTACTTAACTCCTTTGCACATTATCGTAGTACCCAACATGAAATTTCATCAGGACCACTTGCTTTTCCTCTGTCTAATCTACTTAACTCCTCCTGTATTACTTTTTCTGCTATTTGTATATCTGGTAGTATGTGTGGACATGCATGTTCCACATAGTCCTTCTTAAAATTTTTTTCTTCTGTAAAAACTAATTGGAAATTCTTATTTAGTGCTTCACAAATATCTTTCTCTTGTGTATAAGTGATTTCCTCGTCCGTAATTGATTGTATTATATCTTTTACTTTGGTTTTGCTTCTGATATAGCTGCAAAACAGCTTTGGTTGATCACTACTTTTATTTATTATATCCTCCTCAAACTGTTTTTGGGCTTCCCTCCTTATTCTTGTATAATCGTTTCTTGCCTGTTTGTAATTATTATACGCCCTTTCACTATTATGTCTTCTGTATCTGTTCCACAACAAATCCCTTCTTTCTTTTGATTTTTTACATTCTGCATTGAACCATTTCTGTATTTTCTTATCTGCTTCTTTGTGCTGTGGGATGTACATCTGGACTCCTATTTCATAAAATTTACAGAATTTTTTATATACAACATTTAAATCTTGTCCTCTAAGCTCATTTTCCCAATCAACTTCTAAGAAATACTTCTTTAGGTCTTGATAATTTCCCTTTTTATAGTTTAGGCTCTTTTTGTAACTGTCATTGCTGTTTACTATGTCATATGCTATCCTGAAGTTATAATTTAGTACTGCATGATCGCTTTTGCCGAGTGGAGGGTGATATATTAAACTGTCAATATCATTTTCTTGCCTAGTAAATATTAGATCTAGCACTGAAGGTACATCAAGTCCTCTTTTTCTGGTGGTTTCCCTCACATGTTGCATTAGGAAGAACTCTTGTACGGGATCCAGGAGCTTTTGGTCCCAACAGCTTTCTTGGCTAATTATATCTAGAGTATTCCAATTTATATGTGTATTCAAATCCCCAGTTAGTATAATTCTTTCTGATTTCTCTTCCATTTTATGTAGTGATGATCTTAAACTCTGAATTGTACTCTCTGCTAGGTCCTCATATTCATCTCTTTCTCATGTGTTTGATCTGGGTGGCATGTACAAATTGGCTACAATTACTTTACCTTCAGATGTGTTGATCTCTACTGCAATCAGTTCTACTTGTGATGGTATATCTAGTTTTATTTCATTGACTTTTAGATTTTTCTTAGTTAATATTATAATTCCTCCTCCTTTTTTTTAAATTTCTGTCTCTTCTCCATATATTGTATTCCTCTAAGTTTAGTATGTCATTGGATATCCTTGTTGTTAATTTTGTTTCAGTTAGGCATATTATTTGTGGTTCATTTTGTCTGACATAATCGTTCATCTCTAGTAATTTAGATACCATTCCATCCACATTTGAGTACATCAACTTTATCATCTTGTTTATATACTTGTCATGACATGGTTCTACTACCTTCCTCCTTTTTATTCCATCCTGTTTGTGTACCACTTTCGTACCTGCAATCCTATTACTTTGTAAAAAAAAATTTCTTCTTCTCCTTTTCTGATCTTCCCTCATTTTTTTGTTTTTGTTTCCTCCCTTTTCTCTTTCAGTAATTCCAGTTCCTCTTGTGTTAGGCATCTTTTTATCCATACATTTTTGAACTCCTCTTTTTCCATAAGATTCTTTGCATTTTTTAGTATCTCTTCCACAGTGTTTACACTTTGGAAAGTCACCTTTAGAGGTCTTGTCTTGCTTTTCTCATATTTCCCTAACCTTTTGTGATCCTCTATGTCTTTACTACAGGTTTCCTCTGATACTTCTTTCAGTAAGCTCATTACATTTGCCATCTCCGTTTTGTCTATTGTGATCTTGTTTTTTACTTCTTCCTTTTCTATACCAGTGATTACTATAGATTTGTTTATATCTACTGAATCTCTGACTAACTTTGGATTGTTTTGGATTATTCTTTTCACCTCCTTTTTAATGCTTTTTTTCTCCACCCCTATTTCTAAGTCTTTCTTTACTTTCACCATTTCAGCATACGTGGTTTCCACATCATTTTTGTAGCTATGCATAGCTTCATTCACCAGTGTTATCTTCTCCTCATTATCACTGCTCTGGTCAATAAGACTGCTTACTTGCCTAATTGTCTCTGTGTCATTTTTGAACTCTTCCATAACACTCTCGTGATTGACTACTGTACTTGCCATTTCACTCATTTTCTCCTTAAGTTCCACTGTTAGTTCACTGATGGTTGTGTCTTTCTTATTGGCCTCCTTTCCTAGTTTTTCTATTTCTTCCTTTTGCAAATGCATCTGCTTCTTTATTTCATCAATTTAATTTTTGAAAGCCATTTTTAGTTTGTTTACACGTTCAACCAGTCTATTGTCAGTCTCCACTTCAACCAGTTCTTGGTAGAAATCATCATTTTGCTTTTTACCTTTATCCCTTTTCTTTTCCAGATTTGCTTTACTAAAGTATGTATCCATTTTGCAATACTAAAAGTGCAGAGCATGTACTTACAATCCCCGTGTTGTTGTAGTCTAAACAAACCTCAGATGACTCAGCGTATTCTTTCGTCTTGGTTCTTTTTCCTGTTTGAACAAGTCTTGTTTAAACTTATTATTTTTTTCCTTTTAATAATTAAAAATCATTTAGTCTAACCTGGTATAGAGCTTGACTCATACAAAGATACTAATTTAGGTAATGCCACTGGTCGTGTTGGTTCGGTACAGAGCGACGATGTCGCACGTCCACCTCGATTGAATCCCTGTGTGTGTGTGTGTGTGTGTGTGTGTGATTTTTATCTAAATTTGTAAGTGTGTGTGTGTGTGTGTGTGTGTGTGATTTTTATCTAAATTGGTAAGTGTGTGTGTGTGTGTGTGTGTGTGTGAGTGTGTGTGTGTGTGTGTGCGTGTGTGATTTTTATCTAAATTTGTGTGTGTGTGTGTGTGTGTGTGTGTGTGTGTGTGTGTGTGTGTGTGTGTGTGTGTGTGTGTGTGTGTGTGTGTGTGTGTGTGTGTGTGTGTGTGATTTTTATCTAAATTTGTAAGTGTGTGTGTGTGTGTGTGTGTGTGTGTGTGTGTGTGTGTGTGTGCGTGTGTGTGTGTGCGCACAAGTGTTGTATACGTAGGCAAGGAGCTGCATGAAGAGAGGGGATGGGGATAGATGGGAAGGAAGGAGGGATGATGTTTTGAGTTATGGGGGGATGGAGTGAGGAAGCTATCCTATTGACAATATACTTGGCCACAGAATTCGATAGGTGATAAGATCTGCTGTTCTGTTCAGTGGTATTGGAACATGCTATAACAGCTGCCTCCAGACATTTGCTTCTTTATAAGTCTGCTTCCTTGTACAAAATTTTTGCATTTTCCCATTTCGTTTTATGACCATTATTTAATCTGTGATCTTCATATGCGTTGTTGGTGTTGTACCGGCTATCACATACTTGTGTTCTTTTATTCTCTCTTCCAAATCACACCCTGTTCCACCTCTGTTGACCTTATCACGTACTGTACATGGAATGGAGTAAACACCTCTCTCACTTGTGTTGCTGTTTCGTATCTTGAGTCTGACCAGATCATCCACTGTCTGAGATGTCTTAAAAGCTACCTCAGTTCCTGAATTTCTTATAAACCGAGCAATGTTGTTGCTCGTATTGTTATTGGACAGGATTTTACGTGTCACATCACTGGATCGGCAATCCCTTTCTCCTTGTGACCTCTTTTTCCTTACCCAACATTCCTTCCCTCTCCCTAAGGAATTCCCACTTCACCTTTCCCTTGTTTCTTTTCTTTCTCTCAGTCCTTGTGCCGTGATCTGTAATCCCTTTCCCCTGGACCTCACATTCCTTACCCTACCTGCCTCCCCTACCACCCCTAGCCAATACCTCACCCCCCCTCACACCCCCACTGCCTTCTACACTATGGTCCTTTCGCAGCAAGAAGTCCGTTCAGGGTGTGGCAGAAGTTGGACTTTCCCTCAGTGCGACGTTGCCAATTTGACCACCAATTATCGGATTATCCCTACCTACCCCCATCCCACCTCTCTCTCTCTCTCTCTCTCTCTCTCTCTCTCTATATATATATATATATATATAAATATATATATATATATATATATATATATTGTATATATTTATTATTTATTTTCAACTTTTTTCCACACCACCTATGAGGTAAAAGTCTAAGCGCGTTTTATTTTTAAGAGGTTTCCCCTGTAGGCCTAATCCTCTCTCTGACCCTGGGCCCCTCGCCGACCTCGGCGTGGCAACATGGGAAAAAAGCCCTGCCGCGTGTCATAGAATTAATTCAAATCGTTATTATAATTCTAAAAAGTGATACTCAATGTACTATATAGCTTCCTTTACTATATATAGAATATAAAAAACAATTTCAAATAGCACATAGATGGGAAATAAGAGAGAGAGAGGCATGTACTACAGTTGATTTGGCAGCATCGCTAGAGGTGATTCACCTGGTGGGCCCCACCCTGAACGGACTTCTTGCGGTGAAAGGACCATAGTATGTATACAGGAAATGTAGTGTATATTCAGCAATTGTATTCTGAGGAAGCCATGAGGCGAAACGTTAATACACACTAAGTCCCACATCGGTGTTTCCTTCTCCAATTTGTCAACGAACAGTGAATCAAGGCATTGTATAACTGAGAAAGAGGCGTTACGAAACCTGTGTCACATTGAATGCACTCCGTATACTGAAATAAATCCAATCCATGTGCAGGGTAAAATATTTATTGCCAGAACATTTGCAAGTTACTGTGCACTGACTGACAATCCAAATAGTTTTCTGTAGGTTCAGGTGAATATTAATCGGCTTACTTTACCTTCAGCTGAAAAACACAGGGTGAATCAAAAGTATGGAAACAGAGAAACAGGCACATGGCAGCATATCTTCAGTGTGACGTCCGTCCGCATGTTTCCAAACTGTTGACCCGCCCTGTACGTGTTCCAGCCATGAAACGGTTATGATCTTTGACAGATATGCTTCAAAAGGAGGAAAACTATGACGCGCTGGGGAAAAAAAACATGATTTTTCATTACGGAAGAGACAAAAACATGCATATGTATTTTTTAACATTTCTCTCCCTGATGTTACCTGTTTTCAGCTTTTCTTCTTCTTGTTCTTGTTCTTCTTGTTCTTCTTGTTCTTCTTCTTCTTCTTCTTCTTTTCCTTTTTTCTTTCCATTTTCCTTTACTATTCTTTTCCTTGTTTCTACTTTTTCCTCCTTTCTTTCTTATTCATTTTGTTGTATCTTTTTCTTCCTTCTTTTCCTTTTTTCTTTCTTCTCCTTTTTTCCTTCTTTTGGTTCTTTTCCTTCGTACCCTCCTCCTCCCCCTCATCCTAATTCTAATCCTGCTCCTACTACTTCTAATCCTAATTCTCCTCCTAATCCTCCTCTTCCTCCTCCTCAGTCTCTCTCTCTCTCTCTCTCTCTCTCTCTCTCTCTCTCTCTCTCTCTCTCTCTCCATCTCCTCCCCTACCTCCCATGCGTCCACAATGCCTGCCTATTCTTTCCTCTCTCTTTTCCATATCCTATTATACCACCTTTAAGTCAAGAAGGTTGTGGCCAAAGTCCAGTGAGAGTTTTCCTTCTTTATTCTTGCCTAGATAATTACTAATGTGCCGCGCTACAGACCTGCTATAGAACTGAGAGCGGTTAGCCGGCTCGCTCTTACCTCCTAGCTTTATAGACCTTTACTCATCAAATCTTCAGGACGACGCAAGCTTCTGTCACGTACACCACCATCGGTTACACTCATACAGGACTACACTTATAAACTATTAGATATACGAGTACACTGATATATACCCTGACATCAGTCTAGTTGTATGAAAGTATTAAATCATTTGTATCAGTTTTCCCCCGGCTAATTAAAAAGTTGAGTCTCGTGACACAGTGGGGGAATAGATAAGGAGCCTAGTTACATCGAGGATGAAGAAATAACAGAGAAAAGAAAAAAAGGACGTAATAGGATAGCGATGTAGCTAGGTCCCTCCTCATAAAGGGATACAACAATTGATATTACAGAATATAAAGGGAATAATGATGCAATATAAATACTTGGTTTAAACATAATATGAGAATGAAATATATATAATATAAACACATGCCCATGGTAAAAAATAGTGATAATATTACGGTAAAATGTTGTGAGAGAAGTATAATTAATAATATCTGCTGCATATAGTATGGGAATTAAGAAATATAAAAGGGAGTAATAACGCTAATGTTAATAATGAATATATAGGTATGATATGTAGACAGTGACTCTAGTGGTTCCATTATCAAAATGAATTGAAAATAATAGTAATGGCATATCTTGGTACATTCAGCGTCCTTAAAATTACATCGTCACTTCATCAGGGAAGTCCGTCCTGTAGAAAATGGAACTCATCCAAATAACGGCACTGCGTGATGAACAAGAAAATAACACAACAGTAATAGTAACGTCTCAAAACCACTAAATAATGTTCACACCATTAGTTACGTGGTCCCACGTTTTCACACAAATTAGCATTGTATAACATGGGTGAAGTGCGTTGTGGTTCTTTCCAGATACGGGTTCTATGTGTTCTTTCCTTCATCATATCTTTCAATTTCCTCCACTTGGCGCAACCTCCTTTTTTTTCTTCTTCAGTTTCAGGTTAAACATTCTTTTCACTTCAAGTAGTCACATCGAGTGTCACTTTTTTTTTTTTTTTAATGTGTTCGACTCTGGGCATAGGCTTCACAGCCTGCTCCCAAGGCCCAGTAGTCCTCCTACGTATCATACACCTCTACATGTCACCACTTCGGCGCTAACACTCACCGTCCATATTGAAAACATGCTAGGGCTGTCTCATACAGGACTGGTGTATTGGTATTAGCTGGGGTATTTTTACGACATGTCGGTGGGTCTTCTGGTAGATCAGTAAAGTTTGCTTTACATGAAATTCAAATCCTTAAACTGTTCCCTGCCCCAGCGGGGATTTGAACCTGGGTCCGGTAGGACCGCAGGCCACCTGTCTACCGATTGAGCCACCTCCTACTCCAAACCATCAGCTTCACCGTCCTGTGGTGGTTGTACTATTCTCGTGGCAACCCTAATTTCATGCAGTCGTTTCTCCATTCGTCTAACATAGCAGTGCAATACACTGGCAGTATAATAAGAAATCCGACAAAGAAACAACCACGGGGGGAAACACAAATACTCTAAAGTCGACATGCAGGGCACTCTGGCAAAGATAGGACAGCCAGGCAGTCCAGATGTCATATTACTGGCCAGCATTACGCTAAGACATACACAATCACATTGACAGATGTGAATCATGTGCCATGCAAAAATATTATACGATAACACCTGCTCCCATTGGAAAATATCCTGTGCCAAACCGACCGCAGGATGTTCTCGCGGTTGACTTACTTAAGCTACCCTTAACTAACAAACGTAATCAGTATCTTTTCTTTGCCATTGACAATGTTACACAATATGTGATACTGATTTTAATTAAGAATAAGACAGCATAAACATTTGCGTTGGTAATTGTGGATAATGTTATCTTTAGGTTCACCACACCAAAGGTGTTAATAAGTGATAATGATGGAGAATTTAACTCTGAAATTTTACAAGAAATATGTTAACAATATAAAAAAAAAGTTAATGTTTTAGCCTATCATCCAGCTTCCAATGGTTTGGTAGAGAGATAGAATAATAAGTATTAGATGTACTGCGTCGCATACTCAACGTGAATTATGCAGACAGGGATGATTGGAGCCCCAGAGTTGAAGCATCAGTTAATTGTGCAATTAACAATTTTATAGTAGACACACCTCATTTTATTATTCACGGGATAGACAAACGTCTCCCATACAAGATACTGGAAGACGAGCAGTGGCCTATATACAGTTATGATTACCCTAAAGTTCGTTTACGTGAATTCCAAGAAATACACACAAAGTTAAAGAAATGATGGAATTATTTAAAAAGAAGGCAAAAGAATCAAATACCAACATAGGTGACATTGCCTATGGCATCATTCAAAATAAAACCAATAAACTGTCACCGAAATTTGAAGGCCCACACAAAGCAGTTAAGAGAACAGCCGATAATGTATTAAAGTCACTATCGAGTGACGAAGAGAAACAAATTCATAATCATTTTAAAGGGGTCTCAAGAAATTTTGCTTGCAATTATAAAACATCACATACAACCGGAAAACCTTGTACATATGATGACAATAACCCAGAAGAAATTAATACATACTGGAATAAATAATGACTGCATACCAAACATACAAACATAGGTGCAACTACTACACCTAATGAAATAACAAGGCATTTACATGATCTGGGAGTTTATTTAGAATCGTTTTATAGGTGATGCACTAGGCAATTTGGAGCAGAGTCATTAAAGGTTCATCATCAGTATCATCATTCTTAGCATGACTTGCTAACATCAGTGCATTAGCTATCTAATACATTTATTCGTTCGATAGGTAAAGATGAGGGAAATTATTCCATTGATTCTACTATACTGTATATACTGATAGCAAGAGCAACTCCTCACTTACACCCGCAACATGTAGTAAGAAAAGGTTACATAATCACACCAACCGCCTCTACAGCTGTTGTGCATGGCACAGTGAGTAATGAAATTAGTTTGGACGTACTGTGCCAGCTACCAGTCATGTTGGAGAACATAACTAGGCCACTTATGGATTTAGAAGCAGTAATTAGAAGCTGTTACTTAGATGCTCATCAGACACAAGAAGGACTGGAAGCTAGACCAGGCTAAGACCGTTATGCTCACCATGACCCAGGACATCCCACCAAGTGGGACTGACGTAATTAGAGAAACAAACAACATCACCAATACATGTAACAAAAGTAGTTTGTTTGATCTAGGAGGAGCAATTCTAGGTAAGATTTTTGGACTGGCTACAGAAAATGATCTTAGAGAAATAAATAATAAATATAGCAAAATTGCACAAATTCTCTAATATCAACATAAGCTAGCTGATACCCAGAACACTGTAATGATGGCAATTGTAAAGAACCTATGAATGACAGGGAAACCAACTCAGGAAACTGTGGAGAAAGTAAATGCACTAGAAGGAAATAATACACTTCTCCAACATTTTTCAGTGATCATGGAACATACTGACATAATATTTCATTAGACAATACTAGAGCTCGTTATCAAGCTTCCATGAGAGTTATTGCTAATGCTTGTAACGGTAAGATCACCATTAATTCTCTTCTCAGTCACAATCTTTGTCAGTTAATCAGTCAAGATGTAATTAGGCATGGTTTGAAGCCTTTGTCTGAGGAAAAGCATCTAATGTTATATTATTCATAGTTAGGAGCAACACTCACACCAGTATCAATAGTAGTTCATGTACCATTCATAACAGATGTTTTTTCACTGTCTATCAAATATACCTTTTTTCTTCTAACAAAGATGGCTCATTAGTCACCTTCAACACCAAAACAAAAGTCACCGTGGTCTCCACGAAATAGGACACTGTCACCTTCGCCTGTGAAACAACACTTGAACATAAATGTCACACATCATTTCATATATTTCACATGTGTTTAGTGTAGCCTATATCTTCACATTTTAGTCGGCTGCGAGAGTCCCTTTGTAACATGGCTCTCATAAAGAATCACAACATCCATCATCATTGCAACTTCACATTTGCTCCAGATAAACTTATCCATCGTGAACGCATTGGACATGCACAGTTTTTCTACTTCACTCAAACTGCATAAGTTTTTGTAGCTTTTACAGACACACCTCCAGCCCACACATCAGCATCTGGTTTATACATCTCACCGGATTACTGTTCAGTACTAACCCCTTCATTGGCCACCTTACCTACTAAAAATCACTATGGTATTGTCAACCACACATATAAGTCCTTCCAACGATTACCTAAGACGAATTTAAATATGAGTAGGGCCTACGTATGATAAATTCACCTAAGTTTGAAACCATGCATCTGACCAATCAAACAATGCAACCTTGGGAGGAATATAGTAAGATTATGTTCAATCCATGTTTTGTTTATAGCCCAACTCCACTTATCCTTAAAATTTTCTCCATCATATGTGCTATATAACAATTGACTATGCGCAGAATGCAAGCTAGGATTGTGAACTCTGAATCAGTTTTCAAAGGATATGCCTTACATGTGAGACCAACTAAGTAAATAATGTAGGCTAAATATTATATATATACTTATACAAAATAACAAAATATGGGTTACATATAGTATAGTATGACATATGTCCGATTTTTTTGGTACAACTGACTACTGTAGACTTGCTAGTGTATTGCTGTTATATAACTGTTGCATAAATAAATTCATATGTATATCTATCTATCATTCATTCAAAATTATGTTACATGTTGCAATTTTGTTACTACAGTGTTACTATGCTCCTATGTTACTATATTCAATTTAACATTATTATACTACATACCAAGTATTTACAAGTAGACTGATATCTATGTAACATATTTCTAAATAGTATGTAGATTTTAATACCAAGTTAGGTCGTAGGTACGACAGTTTGACGTGACCGAGTGATATATAGGCATCAGTATGTCTAACTCAATATGTAATGGTGATAGGCATATTTAGGCATTAGTACATCACAGCACAATATGTGACACTAACACAATATGTAATGTCTGGTGTTGAGATGGAGACATACACATCCTCTGGCCAGAATGCGAACACATAATGTATGGCAGACACATACCAGACGATCAAGAATCTCATGACGTATCACACACACGGGGTAACAGACAAAAGCAAGTTACCTCACGTGAATGGAAATGTACCAGACACAACACAGATAAACACATACGCACAAACACGTAACCCAGCCTGAGAACAGCCGGGAATTTATCTCGAGAAATCAGGGGTGAGAGTCAGAAAGCCAGAGAAAACCAGGGAAGGCAGAAGGGGATTGGAGAGTTGAGACAAGGAAGCTTAGGCGATAGATTAGAGTAGGGGGTTCGCCGTCACGCTGACACGTATATCACGTCAATTTGTTCATCACACGAACGATATATGTGTGTCACAGTAAAACCCCTTAACCCCAGAGAGTCTCTACGTCACCTTCATTTACGAGACATATCTCCACGATACCCAGCGCCTCACGGCTTTATACTGGTAGCAGCGCAACAGAGGCGCCTCGCCACTCTACATTACAACCCCAACACTTAGCTACGACTGTTATCTACGTTTGGCAACAACAGTAATCCACGATACTCTACGATACTTGACGCTGGCAGCAACGGTCATCCACATCATCCACATTATCGACATTTGTGACACCTACCTACCTAGCTACCTGTCTACTTCCCTATCTACCTTATTAACAACAGTTGTTGTAATGGTGTAGGTGGCGCCTGGGATGAAATGGCTGGAGAATCGCCTTCTGCACATTATTTATTGGCACGATTCTATACCTACAGATCGTTAGTTTCGTTAAAAGAACACTAATTGGGACTTTGCGGTATAAATAATAATTCGTGTGCACATGCACCGACAGCACGAGGATCAGACGTGAATCACTGCATATTTATTCTGTTCATGGGCTGCTGATGCGCATATATGGGCTCTTAGTATTACTATAAATGGTTATTGATAACTTACAGAACAGAGGATGATTAGTTTTCCTGGGAAGCCGAGCCAGTAAGTATTTCAAGTCTAGCACATCTGTCACGGAACATAAATAGTCAAGCGTAAAAAAAATATTTATTTATTTCAGTATTCTAACAGAACACAGCAACTGCAATCCGCCTTCGTTTTGTGATACTGAAGCACTGCATAAGTTCATGTGTTAAACTGAGATCACTGTTACTTAACGTTTGTGGAAGACATACGTATATAATATCGGAGAGTCCATTAAAGCAGCCACTGAAAAGGTTGAAGACGAGAGGGAGGTAGAGGAGGGGGAAGAAGAGGAAGAAGACAAAATAAAAGAAAGTCATGTCTTGACTGAAAGAGACAAAATCCTGGTGTGTCGTAAAATTCTTCGTGGAGAAAGGGATAGGTTGGCCGGGAGGAGTGGTAATTGGAGAGAGAGAGAGAGAGAGAGAGAGAGACTAATAGAATTGATGAAAGTAATGATATTGGAAATTACCTAGCATTTTCAAAGAACATATTCCGTCATATAAAGTTTTCACTTAAGCAACAAAAATTACTTAGGGATAAGTCAATGGCGAAGTTTGAAGTAATATTTATCTTTAGGTAAGCAGTTATATTAGCAGATATCTGCAAGTGTTACCAAAATATTTCGGTTAAGAAAATTTCACACCCTTACAAATATCGGTGCATGGACGTGTTTGCCTATGGGACGAATTCTCTAGACAGCATTTTTACAAGACAAATTCTCTCAAGAATAATGACCACAGAAGGCAACACATCGACTCCAAGGCCTCAGTAGAGTGGGTACTGTATTATTCTGTTCGACCAGAAATGGCAATGTTGGTCAGAGGCTTACTTTTACAGTAAGTCGCTTGTATACTTTTAGCCACAGTTTTTGCTTTCCTTCTGTGTCGATCCTTGGCTGCAAGCAGTCATAATATGGGTTTCACACCGAACAAAGACATGTTGTCCAGTGTAAATATCACATTAAGTCCCTTGTAAATTCTGCTTTTAAGAGAAAAGGACTGCGTTCTTTTTATATTTTTTTTTACCCCCAAGCGACTGTTGACTCTGTCCAGGGGTTTTATTCTCCCCGGAACTGAGTGCAGATTTCATTGCAGGCAAATATTCCCCTGCTGAGAGAAGTTTAGTACGTTTTTCTGTCTCCAATACTCATATATTCTACTCCTCACTTTCTTCTGCTGGCTATTAAAAGCTATGAGAGGCTTGATATGTTTCGCTGCCTCCGGTACTTTTCTTCATTAATTGACATTTTCCTCTGCTGCCTAATATTTAAAACAGAAGGAGGCTCGGTATGCTTTTCTGCATATAAATAAATCTTTTATATGATGCATCAGGGAAGAAAGTGATGGACAGGCTTAAAGTGTGAGGTAGACACAGTGGAACAGCAGCAGAACTTTTGTATTTGTCTGCACAACCTGTTTTCCTTGCCACAGTTTCTTCCCCCTGTCCCAAACCACCTTCCTTTGCATACTTCTAAGAGGTCTTCTTTCCTCTCTCTACAATCCAGACTCCCTCATATACTCCTTTTTTTTTTTTTGCTCTCCGTCACTTCAAGACTTTTCTCTTTTTGTTTAGTTTTGGATAAAACATAACCCGTTGTAGTGAAGTTAAACATTTCCATATAACCTTTCCTTTATAAATAATATTCCTACCACCTGAAGATATTATTAAACCAAACAAGACCTCTAACACTAAGAGTTTTCCCCAAACTTCTCGACTGCAATAATTTCCTTCCTATCAACTTTATATTTCGAAGCAACAAAGGATTTATTTAGCTTTGGACAGGCCTCTGGCAGTAGTATGGTTGCATGTAAGGGTTGTTGAGGTGAGGACAGGCGAATTGAGTGCAGCGCTAAAGGGTCACAAAGTGGTCTTCCTCAGCACTGATTCAACTTGCTGGGAAATTGCTTTACATTCCATGCGATTTCATGTTCGAGTTTGCTCAGTACGGAAAAGGAGGTAATCTTAGGAAAGTGTGCTGGAAATATAACGACCTGCCTTATTTTACTCCCTGAGAATAAAGACCACAGGCTAGGCTTCTCTAGTATAATCTAGGTTAGTGCCTAGAGCAGGATACCTAAAAAATTATATATGGAAATCAGGAGCCCTCAAACGACATGTTTATTCGTATGTGTCCTACTCATGTCATAGACTTGATTGTTCTTTCTCTGATGTCCAGCAGTCCACCAATGTGCCACACATCTTCAAGCGCCACTTGTTCAGACGATGAGTATTAGCGTCGAACTGGTGACGTAGAACTGTGCGGAAACCATTCGCTGTAGTGAATGAAGTATAAAATCTATACCCTGAGCTGGACAAGTAAGAATAATATGTGGAAGAGTGGTGTATAGTTGGAAGAAGGATCGTTACTAAATATATTGATATGTGGTAGACTTGTGTTTAAATGGTGGTGATATAGAATGACTGATCGTAATGAAGAATACAGATAGGATATTTGTACGTCTTAAACGAAGGAGTCGTTATTGTGTGTATTTCCCATCGCTCTTGCAACATTGTTGCAACACTGGACACCAAGGCAGGCAGGACGTGACTTAGTAACCACCAAAATGTTTTTTGTGGGTCGGGGCTGATGGTGACAGAGTGGACAATTGTAACTCGTATGAGAGGACAGAGTAACGGTACAAGTGAGGATAAAAGTAGAGGTAACTCTTTCAGTCCGATGGCAGGTTTCGAATTCTATTCTGACTGTGACTGACGGTTTTATTTATGTAAGGATAGGCTGTAGGAATGAAGAATGAGGAGAAAGGAGGACAGGGGGGAGAAGTTACTCAAACGTGACAAAGGAAAAGGAGTACTATAAATGGAAAGGAGAGAGAGAGAGAGAGAGAGAGAGAGAGAGACCAAACTAGGAGATAGTGTTGTTGCATACTGCCCATAAATATAAACAGATATGCAAACTCCATCCATCACCATCGTCATCACCGGCTAAGTCATTGTCATTGTCATTTTCACTATTATCGAGATCGTCATTATCAGTATCGTCACTATCACCACATTCATTACCATAGTATTAATATTCATTATCATCATCTTCTATCATTATCATCTCTTTCATAGGTAGTGGGATCCAAAATAAATCTTTTAAATAAATGACAACACGCGAAAGCCACTGGTAATTCCCCTTTCTTTTCTAATGGTGTCGGAGGCACGAGACAGCTTGCAACACAAGGACTGGGCAATGCGATAGTCACATCTAACCCCTCGCCTGCCACTCGTAGTCACTGTTTACAACAGAGACTTAATTTAGTTTATACATTTGGCTGACCATAAGCTAGGATGCGTTTCTCCAAGCTCAAAAATACAACAAACACTTTGGTCCACACGCGTCTCTAAGCATTAAAGCATTAACTCTTTCAGTGTCAGGACCTGAATGTTTGTGGGGAATACTGTGTGTTAAGGGGTTTACATATTGTCTGCTTTTCTGATGTGGAAAGTTAACTGTCATTGGCTAGCAGCTGCATGATAGTGGGAGAGCAGAGGCTGTACTTGATTATCTTGTTCTGATTTTATCTCTAACTTCACCGAAAGTAACCTGTTCCCCTCCACCTGAGACTCATTTTGGTATAACTGAACAAG
Source organism: Coenobita brevimanus (assembly GCF_032717465.1). Taxonomy (NCBI): domain Eukaryota; kingdom Metazoa; phylum Arthropoda; class Malacostraca; order Decapoda; family Coenobitidae; genus Coenobita; species Coenobita brevimanus. Next base: position 4,916,258 of record NC_136972.1, on the reverse strand, counting down.
CAGGAACAAAAATGTGAAATGTTTGTTACACAAGAAGGTAATAACAATAAAGAAATTAAAACAGGACACAAATTGCGAGCATTGTAAATCCAGTCCTTGATTTTCGCCTGGCCTAAACGTGAAAAGTTATAGGAGACAAATGGAAGCATTGTGGTACATTAGGCTGGTTTAATTAAGAGCGCGAGTTATGACCAGAACACTATGACCTTATTACACAGGATTAGCGGGTTGCTAGGACGGTCTTGCACTAGAGCATCAGGTTAATTTATCTGATTAACGCCAAACGTGTGTGTGTGTGTGTGTGTGTGTGTGTGTGTGTGTGTGTGTGTGTGTGTGTGTGTGTGTGTGTGTGTGTGTGTGTGTGTGTGTGTATGCAGTGCAGCCAAAACTGAAAAAAGATTTTGATGATACTTGGCAGGATGGTTGGAAGTGGGTCCCAGATGGGCCAATTTCATGTTGACTGACATTTTCTGAAAGTGTGTTTTGGCCCCTAATAATTCTCCCCATTGGTGTTACAAGACGCACTCGGGAAAGAGGCGGCGGGGCATTTCCTTGGTTTCATAGGTCTTTGCAGAAAGCGAGAGAGAGAGAGAGGGGGTGCACATTTAATGTTTTATATGTATTACTGAATGATGCAAACAGACTAATATATTAAGAAAATAATGGTGGTAGTTGTAGAGACCGTGGTGGTGGTAGCTGTGGTAATAGTGGTGCTAGTTGTGATGAGGATGGTGGTGGTGGTAGCTGTGCTAGTGGGGGTGGTAGCTTTGGTGATGAGAGAGATAGCTGTGGTGCCGAGGGTGGTAGTTGTGGCGGTGGCAGTGGGGGTTGGAATGGTGGTGTTCCTAGCTGTGATGATGATGGTGATGGTAGCTGTGATGATGATGATGGTGGCGGTAGCTGTGATGATGGTGATGGTAGCTGTTATGATGATGATGGTGGTCGTAGCTGTGATGGTGATGTTATCGTTGTTGTTGGTGGTGGTGGTGGTGGAAGTTGTTGTGGTAGCTGTGGTGGTGGTGGTCATGGCGGTGGAGCTGATGATAGCTGTGATGACGATAGCAGTGGAGGTGTCATGGCAGTGCTCTCTCTCTCTCTCTCTCTCTAAAAGAAAGTGTGAAGATGGACTTAATACAATGGTTCCTAATTTCACACTGAATAGATCTCATTTTCCCTTTAATCTGAGACATTATACACATCTCAGACTAAAACCTTCCACACATCATTACTTTCCATTTCTGTGTCTGTATCTGTGATTGTATCTGTGTCTGAAAGCACAGTATCTGGGTGTCTGTATGGGTTCTCTTATGACATTTTTTCACTTTGAAGAATAACTCCTTTTATTTTTCCGTCTACTGACGATTTTATTTAGCTAAAGAGAAGCTTTTCGAAGAAGTGGCGTTAGATACATCTTCCCTTACCATGTTCACCACAAGGACGAGTTTCTTCAGTTTATTCTTGTTCTATGTAACGTATATTTTATTGGCTTAGAGGGCACTTGCTGTGCTGTATATAGTGTCCAGTATACAGATCTCTGGTATGTCTATCATAACTCGAATAATTTTTTTTAGCTGTGGTAAGGAAAATATCATATAAATGAAGTTATTGCAGCTCCCTCTAATCTTCCCCCTCCTTTACCCCTTTATATATATATATATATATATATATATATATATATATATATATATATATATATATATATATATATATATATATATGAGCCTCTGTGGTACAGTGGAAGAGTGTGCGCTTCGAACACGGATGGACCAGGGTTCGCGCCCCGCCAGGATATTAAACTTTGGGAGTGTTCACCCGGCCACGTACTGCAATGGCGGACACAAGGGGTGCTGTGGTTGAACCAGTGTCGCTTACTGTAAAGTATGCTTGCACCCAATCGGCTTGCGCGGGCCGATTTCACTTGGTTCACAGACTACTCACACATCCAAAGCCACTCCAACAGCACAATTACACTTACAAGCACTTCTCACCCTACATACAATCTCTACCAGACAGCCTAAGCCACTTGGTAGAGATACATTGGCTGTATCGTCCCGACTTCGGTCGGGATAGGCCGGTCCTGCAGTGGATACTCAAACGGCTGATGATGATGATGATGATATATATATATATATATATATATGTTTTGATATAGATCAGATGATATAAATCACTTGATTGGAATCGATTTAAATAGGTGAAAAAAACATGATTTTAGTCAAAATGGACTTTTTCCATAAATACAGTAAAAAGGAAGATGGCAGAGAATGTGATCGATATATGTTGTACTGATGCATCAAGTCTGCTTGTCCTGTACTCCTCTTGTTCTGATCCTGTACCAAGTCAGGCACCAGTGAACCACTGCCTTCTGTTACAAGTCAAATATTCAGAAGTTAAACACAGGAAAGAAGGCTCTTTTGTTGTTAACAACAATAAATGTGATTATATTCAGTGCATGCTGACATATGAGCTCAACTCTTCTTGAATACACAGTAACACGATTTAGTCTAATGATTATGATCCAAATTTGGCAATATGCATAATACAAGTTGGCCATCTTCATCAGTATCTGCCACACAGTGATGCAGCAGCATGAGTAACCTCCGTAAGGAGTCAAGTGCTCCAACTAGGGAAGCCTTACTGCATCAGGACTTTTCAAGCCGTATAGCCACTTTTGGGTTTTAATGTATGACACCAAAATATCGCAAATGTTTAGTACAAGAAAATCTATCTGTCTATCTATTGCCAGATGCATCAACGTAATTTAAATCTCTCTCTCTCTCTCTCTCTCTCTCTGAGGGAACAACTTTGCTGGTTTTTTGCCTTTAGTTCCTTCTTTTGCATAAAAATAATTCCTTCAGTACAATGACTGCTTTTGTTCATGACACATGCTACCCAGACGATTATATTCAGCATACCATAGGTCTTTGAAACACAGGATGACAATTGGATTCTATATTATATAAATTTCGGAGTAAGTAAATTAACTCATGTCCTGTACTATTTTGGTGATTTGCACAGATAATGAAATGCTTGGAATGTATGTGAGTGAGGTGCAGGGAGGCTGAGACCGAGGAGGAGATGGAGGGATGGGGTAGAGAGGTATATGAATGTGGGTTGGAGAAAGGGTAGCCTGATGGAGGAGGACAGAATACCACGGAGGCAGCTTGTTTGTAAACACCCCTTCCGGAAGTAAGGCGTCTGGCGTTAGATACATAGATAAGGAGAAGCAAAGAGACATCCAGTCGATTTTATTTACATTAAGGGAGATCTTTAACTCCTTTACTACGACGACAATTCTTGTACTTCCTTCTTGACACCACCTGGAGACTCTTTTACCCAGGCAAATGTTACTGGAGTGAAGAGAGTAAGCCCAGTTAGTTTTATTGAAGTGCAGGCTCCACCTGCCCTGCCGCCCACCTTTACACCCTCCCATTATGCTGCCTCTTATTTGAGAGAGAAGAATTGTGTGTGTGTGTGTGTGTGTGTGTGTGTGTGTGTGTGTGTGTGTGTGTGTGTGTGTGTGTGTGTGTGTGTGTGTGTGTGTGTGTGTGTGTGAGAGAGAGAGAGAGAGAGAGAGAGAGAGAGAGAGAGAGATGTATCTCCAAAATTGAACAAAACCATGCCAAGATCAAAAGAATAGCTTAAAAGCACACATCATCTCACTTTCCACTCTGCCAGTGTTCTGTGCCTCACATGGCCGAGAAAATATAATGCTATCAGGTGAAAGTTTACTGCCTGGCTGTATTAAATGTCATATGTGACATGCTGCCCTCCATTTGACCTGCATGGTAGTAAGTGGTAGCTACCATCATCCACCAAATCCAAATCTCTCACTGACAGCTTTCTTTTACCTCTCGCTCACACCCAAATTTTCTGTCTTTCTGTCTATCTATCTATCTATGTTAATGAGGAGAACAAAGGGAAAAGTGAGAGGGAAGAACAGAGCGGAGAGACTCAAATGTGGCGTTAATTAAGGTACCCTGCGGGAGCTTCCTTACAAATCAAGTTTCGGTCGACATCTCCAACCCCGCTTCCACGACGACAACGAGCAAGGAAGCAGGGGTTCATGTTGTGAGAAAATCATTTCTAGTAAACTTATTTGATTTTAATTACGGTACAAAAAAGGCAATACTCAGTCCTATATTACAAAATTTGTCACTAAAAGTGGCCGGGTTGTTGTAGGAAACGAGAACAGGCTACAGCTGTCTAGATTAATTATTTATGCCACAGGAGACCACCCTTGTCCAAAGCAGTGTTTACGTGTTTGACACACACTCAGAGACCGTATGCCTTCACCAACACAGTTAAGATTTATGACTTACTGTTGTAATTCCTCCTCCTACCATTGAATACTTTTACGGTCTTACATAAGCAGTTAATTCTATGGTCTTAATCTGCCCTGTTACACTCGCCAGAGAATGCATATCACCGTCAAAACCATTACTATTTATTATTTATCATTAACAACATTTTCAGATATCTTGTTCACAAACAGACAAACTGACGCAGGTGAGAACAAAACGCCCTTTCCACTTCATTGACAGAGATAAAACTGCCACGTGGCACTTTAACGCACAAAACCACCAAAGGTAAGTAGCAGTGAAAATATTGTTGCTGTTGTGACCCCCCCCCCCCGGCTCATTTAGATGTGAATGAGATGCACTACAGGCTCAAGTTACCCTTTAGTCGCAGTCTATCATCCTCCCATGGGTGGACAGGGAACTAAATGAGGGACATGGCTATATCGGTGCCTCCACGTGAAGGCTTCCCTCTGCAGCACCCTGAGTGAAAATAAACTGTGTATGCAAAGACTTACATAGGAGAAAAGAAAACAAAGGCACAGAGGACAAGTCACAGAAACTTGGGTTGCTCCGGAAATATAATATATCGTGTCACAAGAAAATAGTGCTGTGAAAATTATTTACGGACAGGAGAGCTAACAGAGGTGGAAAAGAGGAGAGAGTCGTTGAAAACTAAATGCATACAGACGCTTGGATTATAAACAGAGACCCATAGCTTATCCACTGATTTCAGTGCATTGTGGGAGTTAAGAAGTATGAAAATTGTTTTTACAAATACTGGGACAAAGGCTTCAAGGAGAACCAGGAATTATAAAAGAAAAATGTAAATTAATAAAAACCTGGCTTGTGCAGAGTAGGAGTCTGCCAAGTAGCACGAAAACGATCTTGTGAATATTATGGTCAGAAGGGTTGAGAGAAATGAGGAAGGGAGAACAGAAAACAAAAGAACAATGATAGAACCCCCTTCCCACATACATGCGCAAATCTAACCTCTTCAGGCCAATGACGTATTCTGTTGCTGTATTTATGCTATCTCCAAACGATTTTCAGTGAACTGATATGAGACTTTTCGAACTGCAGGGGTTGGATACAGGCTATATTAATCCCGTCACTTACACAAGGTTCTCTTTACCCAATTAAAGTTGTCGGATGGCAGCAGGAATAAATGATGGAATGGTGTTATCACACTGAAACGGTCATTAGACTCGAAATATGTGTCTGAGTAAAGTAAAAAAAAATAAGTCATTGCTCAGAAGGAATTACGAATAAGAACCAAATAAGAAAGATGTAAACTAACACAAACTTACGTTGCTCTGAATAATTTAGCCAACTTTATTGCAGTGGAATGCAACCGTAATGAAAGTAATTAATGCACCTAGGGGTTGAAAGGGACTAACGAGAACAGAAAATAAATTAAGAAATGTAGAAACTCCCCACTGGCTGCTCTGGTTAAATAGAGACGCGGTAGTGGTATACATGTTGCATTAATGTGTTGGGAGAATAGTTTGCTGCTTGGAAGAGAAGTATAGAAAAGGCAGATGGAAAACTGAGAAAAATATAGAGTAAAAGCGGCGACAAATTTAGGCAGATTTATATTTTTAAATCTGCTTCTTTCCCTTTGAATTACAGACAAGTACTTGAACATCATTTCACGAGGGATGAAGGAATGCTGAAGAAAAAGGCTTTAATTAATGTCTATCAACTTCACGCAAGTCCTTAAACCAGGTACAGTAATTAAATTTTACTTAGTTCCACTCTTCCCTCAGAGTAAAACAAGTGTTCAATTTGTAGTCCAGATCCCCATTTCAGTTCATGAAGGATGGGAATGCGGGAAAACAGATCCAATATTATGAAGTTGAAAACCTTAAATGGCTTTTTCGCCTTTCGATTTATATTTTTATTTGTTTAATTATTGGTTTTGAAGAGAGAGACTCCCTTGTAGGAGACATTTCTGTTAGTAGAATATGCTCGTACTTGTCAGGGAAAAAAAAATCAGATTACAAAGTATGAGAGAAATGACAGAAGGAAGACAGATAATAAATGCAGAAAACATTACACTTCTTTATATGCAGGGACTGTCTTGTAGTTTTCAGGCGGAAGTCACTATTTATAATGTGGATATAATGGTATTCAAAGAGTATTGTTTTTATGAAAGCTGGAAGGACGGAAAGAGGGTAAAATAATGTACGAATAAAACATATGACGCAACAGTGCATACTTGTACATCTGCAAATACAAGGTGCAGGGGTAAGTAAAAATAATATTTTGAACAGAATACATTGTATGTGGAAAAAGGAATATTGTACAACTTCGAAAAAAAAGAAAGTTTATGTATAATAAAAGGAGGGTAGGAGTAGAAAGCAACAGAAGTGAAGTATACATTGAATTCAGAGCGATTTGTGTGTGTGTGTGTGTGTGTGTGTGTGTGTGTGTGTGTGTGTGTGTGTGTGTGTGTGTGTGTTTCACAGGAATGAGTCTGTAATATGAATGAGATGAAAGGAAGGATGAAACGAAAGGAAAGAGAGAAAGTAGAGAACAGAAGCGTGAGTGAATATGAGTATGGAAAAGAGAATAATGGGTGGTTATGTGTGTAGATTTGTGGTTGCTGGGGTGCTTGGGAAAAGAGAATATCTGAGTGGGTGGTTGGTGTGCTGTGTGCAAAGGAAGAGAGAAAAAAGAATAAACTGTGTGTGTGTGTGTGTGTGTGTGTGTGTGTGTGTGTGTGAGAGAGAGAGAGAGAGAGAGAGAGAGAGAGAGAGAGAGAGAGATTCTATAGGAAGTGTAGATAACAGGAAGTCTGTTGGTCGACCCCAAGGTTATCTACTGGAAGAAAAAAGGCTGATTTTATTAACATTTATCAAAGGATAAGAGAAAACGTTAAAACGGAGGAAGGCTCTCCCTCACCCTCCACACATCTTCTTAAACCATCAGGAAAAAGATAAACAAAAAATACAGCTTGCTTGAAAGAATTAGCACGGATATTCTTTTTAGGAGAGGCAGAAGAGGAGCAGCTTCCTAGTATGTAATATCTGTTTTGCATGGCTGTAAAAGCAAGAGCATACGTAGCCACTGAATGTTCTCATTATTAACAAATATCTGAGTGGTTACCATGCACTTGAACGTGGAATTAAACAAGACCAAGTTAGTCATAGCATATTATCTTAAAATACTTGTTTAGCCGGTTTTCTAAACCTATCAATAGTTTTTGCACTAATTTGTGATGCTATCATTAATATACTTTTCAAATATAATAGTGTTGCATCTCTGAATTTTTTGTTTCTTCACATTATTTCTAGCCACAATATCATTCTGTATTTCAATTTTATCATTTCTGACATCGTCAAATTGTTAATAATTTAAAATAATTGTATTACGTAACTTCATAGTCACCACATTTTTAGAGAGATATTTAGTTTAGGCTTCTCGCATGGTAAATTTTGCAGCGATGGGATAATTTTTGTGGCTGTGGATTGCATTCCTTCCAGGCTGTTTTCGTCCACAAGATCAGGGAACCATTGCTGCACTCAGGATTCTAGATGTGGTCAAACTAATGCCGTGTAAAGCTCAGAAATTACACTGGGCGTTTAATGATCCAAGTTCCTTACCATAAAGATGAGCATTTTGTTTACGTTGTTACTAGCTGCTATACATTTTTCTTATTTTTTATTAAGGTCTTTACTGATAACTCTAAACTATTGCTCGTCATTTTCTTCCTTCATTAGGGTATTGAACATGTGATATTCATATTTAATATTTTTGTCACAAAAGTGCATCACCTTATAATTTACCCACATTAGATTTAGTCTACCATTTTACACTTCAGTAAATAAACTTATCCAGGCTGTTCTGTATCGATTCACAGACTGGTTTTCTAATTACTCTTTTCTCTGATTTCGTGTCAGCTGCAAATTTCACTGCATTAGAAATTAGCCCATTCTGTAGAAAATTCATATAAAAAGTAAAAAGTACTTCACTTGGGACTGGCCCTTGAGGAACTCCATTTGTTAATTCTGGTCGATCTGATGATCGCCAATTTTATCATGAAGTGGTGCTTTCGATTCGTTCACCAATCACCAATCCATGAACATAATTTCTTAGACAGGCTGTGGGCTTTATATTTTTGTTTTTCTAGTAATATTAGATGTGGACGTTATGAAACGCATTCTGGAAATCTAGATAGATGACATCTGATGATATTTTTGCATTCCAGTTATTGTATATGTTTGTAAAAGGTTGAAGCAAGTCTGTAAAGCATGATATATTATTCCGAATCCTGCACTAAGTACGCATTATAAGACTACGGTTGATAATGGACACAGTAAATTTATCTATTTTTTAAAATTGCATACAACGGACGTTAGGCATAATGGGTGGCTATTTGGGGCTGGTTTTTCGTTTTTACATTAAATAATACAGGTTTTAATGTGAGGGAGATTCCACTGATTAGCACTGTATTCTGTTAATGAGTTACTGAAAATTTTATTTTCTGTATAATTCACTCAGTGTGAGAAGATACTGTATATGGTCTGTGGCAGTTGACTTACTGTATTTGGGTCGATTTTCTGAAGATAATTTAACACCTTGTACCCTGTATCGTATCGTTGATTGATAACTTACCAACTTCTGATTCTGAGAGACCGAACTGTGGCATGGAAATGTTTACATTGTTTTCATTTGCGATGGCACCACAGAAGGAGTTATTATGGACGAGATCGCCTTCCGACTTTAGTAGAGGGCCTGTGACTGCTATCTTCTACAGTTTTTCTTGCTCCTCATGTAATGGGAAAATTATTTATTATTTGATCTGGATTCACAAAATTTTTTTGCCTCATAGTCTCATTCAGTTGTCCGAATGACCATCGTATATTGTGGCTGAAATATGAAATATTCTGTACCATCATCATTATTTCTTGTAAAATTATATTTTTTATTAACCCTTTGGTGTTTATGGGTCTGGTGCAAATTTCAACCGCTCGTTACCATTTGACACAGGCTGCATCTGCTCACATTTCAACTGCTCGTTACCATTCAGCGATGGTTGCATCGAATGAAATGGCCCCTATTTTTTTTTGCTATAAAATGATTTTGCATCCATTTCTGGGAAAGAAAAAAGCACTTCTTGCGTCCCCGTGTATCCCTCTGTCGTGCTCACCCCATGCCGCACCCAGCTTACCCCCAGTGCCCAAGTCAGTGTGCTACTAGCTTTGCTCAAGTGTAAGATAATTTTGTTTCACATTCTGTAAAATTGGCTCTAATTGACCTACAGTAATTCTTTATCCACCAAAATGTAGCCAAATAAATTCCATATAACATTTTCTCAGTAACATTTACCATAAAAATTATATTTTTTATGAGAAAAACTGAAGCAAAAAATAAAGTAAGGCATAATTTACATTTGACTGATCTTTTTTACAACACCATAAGCAAGTACATTTATTCAGGACTACAGTGAAAAAAAAAAAAAAAAACGATTATCGAAGCATAAATAAGGGTGTGAGAATAAACTGTTTATGAACTATCAACTGCGTGGGAATAGTCCAGTGACAGGGGGGGATCTCTCAGTGTCTGGCCTTGGGTGCTGAGGCCTGCATGCCGAGTACACACTCACAGTAGGACGCAGCCTGCATCGAATGGTAACGAGAGGGTTAACTTTTCTCTTGTGGCCGATGATTTCTTTAGTATTGTTTGACATCCAGGCAGGTTTATATTAATGTGAATATTTCTGTGGGTAATTGTTGGTTGAATTTGAATTCGATAAAAATTGGTTGATTTGTGAATGTTTCCCACATTTTTTCGACGTTATTCACCTGCAGTAACTAAATCCTATTGGTGTTGGAAATTTCCTCTCATAATATCGATGTTAGCTTTTTTAAAGTTAGGAACTACAAAGCTATATATACTGATCTTACAGTTTATGCTAGCAATAAGTCTATTGATAATAAAATCACTTTTGCTATGTATGTGATCTATTTTGATCACATACTCTCTGTTGTTAGGGCAAAATTAAGTATATTATTACCATGTGTCTGGTGCTCACTGCCTGAGTTAAAACTCATTGTCTACAAGTTTTAACAATCTGTTCCCTTCTTTGGCTGTTTGCGAAATTTTCCAATCAGTGTTTGGATTATTAAAGGCCCTTCATAAATTGCTGTTTCTTTTCCTTGACTGATTAAATTTTGCCATGCAATCATTTATCGTTTTCCTCGTCTAACTGAGAGGTCTGTAAATTACAAAGAAAAGAATGGGTATATTACTCTGCAAATATTTGACACAGGGCGAATTGAATGTTTCAGCAGTGAGTTTACTGATCTGTTTTGCTTTTATGTGGTTTTTAATATATACTGGAACTTCCCCACCGACTTTGTGCAGTCACGGTTTTTCAAAAATGTTTATAGTTTTGTAGTGATACCTCTCCAGAATGCTGTTTACACAAGGGTTTAACAAAGATTTTGTAATCATAATTATGTCACGATTTTCATCCATTGCATTAGTAATTAATTTGTCTCGCTTGCAAATAATATTCCTTGCATTCATATACATAATAATCATAGAATGGGTGGATCTAGCAATTATTTGAATATTCTGATCTGGCACACATCGCGTCTCCTCAAATCTCCTCCTCTCTTGTACCTGTGGTGAAGTCAGGTCTAGTGATGTATTGGATATCCTCCTCCACTTCCACCTCCGCGGAGCCTCCGCAGTGAAAATAATGTCCGCATTACTATCCATGTCTTAGTCTTCAGACAACAAAAGCTCCACAACATTATCCGCCACCGCGTTTTCAGATAATAAAAGCCCCACATAATAATCCGCCTCTGCGTCAAAGAACCACAGAAGTTGCTGATCTCTACCTATCCAATATTTCTCCTTTCTCATTTTGTCATAATTCTTTTTCTCTTTCCTTTTTCATCCACAACTCTCCTCTCCATTCATCTCACCTATCAGTCCCTCTTCCTCTTTCTGTTTTCTTCTCTATTAGCTCTCTTCTTCCGTCCGTCTCTCATTGTTCCTCTTCTCTCTCTTTCTCTCTCTCTCTCTCTCCCCAAATCAGCATATATCAAACTGTAATTTACCGGTGAATCTCAGTGTACAGTAGGCAGCAGTTCCACGGTGTACAGACAGGCATGAAATTTTGGACAAGGTGGCAGTGATCTATTTATCTATGATGCATGACGAGTTGGGTCACCATCCTGCATCCTGGTAACACGGTTAAGTGTTCACTTAAGTGTGGCTGAAACTCGTCACTTTCTACTGCATAAATGTACTGTAATATGTGTTTTAAAAATCCGCGTCCACGTCCGCAACCATGGACATGAAGGTAAAAATAATCCGCAGTTGTGTCCGCGTCCGCAAAAATTAATACCTTAACCTCCGCAATTTTATCCACAACCGCATTTTATGAGAAATAGATATCCGGCTCCGCCACTGCCTCCGCAGAGCTCTAAAATTTGGTATCCGATACATCACTAGTCAGGTCTTACTGACTCTTGGTGAACTGATCTCACCTTGCTTACCCGACCACCATTGGCCTCACGGATTGGATTAATAACAACCACTCCTTTAACTGTTTCACTTCCCACATCTCTATCACTACCTAAAGAATGCCTAACACTGTTTCTTGGAACCTTACCTAATCTAGCTATTCCTACACTACTAAGGAGAAGACTGCCATTAACATAACATCCTGCCATTAATAAAATTGTCCTAAACATCAACAAGTTTCCCATTCTGCTTTCTGCACAGACAGTCTTCCCTGCTATTGTTCCTCAAAATTCTATTGTGGATCACAGAACCAACACCAAAGAACCAACATCAAATCTGGGTAACAAACCACATATATTATTTTTCTATGATGTGGTAGACTGGGCATATTAGAAAGCTTGGAAATGAGGAGTGGCTGGCTAGAGTGGTCATAACCATGGATGTGGATGCTCACACTTAGGCAAGAGCGAACGGAGATTTGAATGATGAAATTTCAGTTAATACTGGCATGCATCAGGGGTCAGTCTAGAGCCCCTTGTTGTTTGTCATGGTGTGTAAAACTCTCTCGCTTTACTTGAGAAATGAACTTTCGTGGAAGATGTATCCCCAGGAAGGTAACTTTTTTTTTTATGTGTCCGACTCTGGGCATAGGCTTCACAGCCTGCTCCCAAGGCCCATTAGTCCTTCTGCATACCATACACCTCTACATTTTTTTTTTTTTTTTTTTTTATGTGCTCGACTCTGGGCATAGGCTTCTCAGCCTGCTCCCAAGGCCCAGTAGTCCTCCTACATATCGCACGCCTCTACATGTCACCACTTCGGCACTAACACCCACCGTCCATATTGAATACATGCTAGGGCTGTCTCATACAGGACTGGTGTATTGGTATTAGCGGGGGTATTTTTACGACATGTCGGTGAGTCTTCTGTAGATCAGTAAAGTCTGATTTTATGAAATTCAAATCCTTAAACTGTTCCCTGCCTCAGTGGGAATTTGAATATGGGTCCGGTAGGAGTGCAGGCTATCCCTCTAACGATTGAGCCACCACCTCCCCCACTGGACCCCCTATTCTTTTCTTCATATATTACCAAAAGTCCAAAGGACCTGTCCTTCCCTCTAGCTTCCAGGCTAGTCAAGTGGTTTAGCAGGGTGATGGGGTCATGCCTTCATCTGGCACTGATTTTGTACTAGAGAGCCACTGGGGTCCACTGGACCCTAGGTTATCTTTCGTGTAGGGTACTGCAGTGACTGCAATGAGCTCCAGCTGAGGTAATTGTCATGGTTTATTGTTCACCCTACCTTCTAAATACCTTATTAGTTGTATTTGCTTCCTAGACTTGTGTAAAACGTATGTAAGATGTCCATATGACTTGTCCCTTGGATATCAGGCAATAAAATTTTGTCATTATTTCAGTGCACATAGATCTAAGATCACTTTTGGCATGGATTACCATTCCGTCTACCTTCTACATATGTTATGAGAAGTATATAAACCAGGATGGAACCCAGAATTTAGAAAAGACGTAAGATGTATTTTATGACATGTTCTTGGAAAACAACAAAAATACGAAATGTTTATTTAATTTTTTACTCCCTTGTTTGAAGTTGTTTTTCATTTGCTCTGTTTATCCTTTTCTTTTCAAGATGTGCCATCATAGATGTATAGAGGAGGACCACTAAAAAGATTGTACTTTTAGGTTTTGGAAATTAGAGGTTAGAATTGGAGTATGTAGTTTTCTTTCATATTTTTTTATTATAAAATATTTATTTTCCATTATTTTTTCTTCCATTTCGTCTGAAACAAAATAAAATAGTTTAAGTTACTTATATCTTACACCAGACTGCAATAAAACAAATGCATACAGTATATATATTTTTCACCTATGGGGTCCAATCGCTCCTGGGTTACCTGTAGTGTAAGAAAAACTACAGTGACCTATCCAGTGCATATGGTCATGATTTGGTATTGACTGCAGAGAATGAAAGGGAGGTGGAGGAATTACTTAGAAAATGGAGAGACGGAAATATTAAAATGACTTTGATTAACTGAATGTTATGAAATCTTGGCCTGCAGGTGATATCCAGGGAGTGTGGCAATGTGCAGTTTGCCACAAGGGTGGACAAAGTAACTCCATCACGTGCAGTATTCTTGATAAATGAGTGCATAAAGCATGTACTGGTATTGGAGGCAGACTGCGAGATAATGCTGATTTCGTGTGTGGACTGTGACGGGAAGAGCATGTAAATATTGTCAGTCATGAAAAGATTAATCTTCCTGTTGAGTCTCATGAGTATGTGCAATGTTATGTGCCTCAGGTGGGGCTGGAGCTAGCTCTGTGGCTATGATTTGGAGTGTTCTAAGGAAGTTCAGAGTCGGTGTCTCTCCTGACATAGAGAGAGCTCTCCCTCCATGCTAAGGGATCTTTGTAATCAGAATGTTGGTTCAGTCTATACACAAAATTGTCTATTTTTTCTAAACTTACTACTCACAGCCTATAATAGACTGGAAGGTGAGGATACAGGCATTTAAGAGCAAAAGGGTGATACTTTCAAAGGGCATTAACACTGTCCCTTTATGTTTTGTTTTTCAAGAATGAGAAGACAAAATAAAATATGCATCACCTTTTAATGAGATCCGTATTAGATGCCGCCGGACCCAAGGAGATGCAGAACGTAGTGTTTTGTAAAAATTAAAAAAAATAAAAACACACTCCTAATATATATAGTAGCCTCATCGGCACTAAAAAATGGTATCTTAACTTGTATTACCAAGATGCATAGATAACATATCCGACAGACAAAGGTTTCTTAGTTTATAGGAGTGAATCATCGTTGGCCAGAAACACAATAGTTTAGAGGATCCCGGAAAGATCTGCATGAAACATTCCTGATAATACTAAAGCATGAACAAAGCTTAACAAAGACACAGTGTTGTAAACAAGCTAAAAAATAAATAATATGGAAAGCAAAACATAAAAATGCTCATTCACTACAGTGGCTCCCTGGAGGCAAGTAACAGAAGAGTTTAGAGGACTTACTAATATTCTGCATGAAACATGTATAATAATACTATAGCATTATTATGTCTCAAGAAAGACACTACAATACTGTTAATTACAATTGAAAGTTGGAACAAGTAATGGACTTGATGGTAGAAGGGAATTTGAATCTCATCAGGCAGTTCTGAACTGCTGCTATTTGAGATTCCAGGACTACCACTTCACTTCTGTGAACTGGACATATCATCAACGTCTGTGAAGAAGCAGAAGATATCGGACTTCTGCCATAGGAATGATACAGTCAGTCCATCTTTAGCCTCACCAAAAACCTGCAAAATATGTTCAGGGATGCAAAGTTAACAGCTATTTTTTTTTTTTTTGCGTGTGTTTTTAAGGGGTAGCCTAATTGTGTTTATTTTAACAATAATTGAATTACACCCGTAATCCATTGTTCTTACCTTTCCAATATATACTTGGAATAATGGTGACTACAGACTGTCCTTTCCTGATGTCTGAGCCCTCTCGACCTTTACTCTAACCTAAGAATTTGCAGCTTGTTCCTCTAAGGGCAACTTGATGCCGAATTCTCCTCCATAACATATAACAATGTTCTCATCTGGCGAGTCGTGAATACTCTCTGTAGAACATGAAACAGTGTCATATTTAAGATGCTAAACAAATATAAAAATACTGCCATCAAAATTAATAGGTTGACATATAGAAGAAAGAGAGAGAAGTGTGACGACTAGGTGAAAGCGCAAGGATAATTGTTTCAAGACCCTTATAGTCATGGCCAACCCTTTTGGGCTGTGACATCAGGGGAAAATACCACAGATAGGGTACATAGCTAAAGAGAGGGGTAAATATGCAACACCTTGATCATCTTCCTCTGATGAACTGTCCACATGAAATGCAGCTTAACGGCCATAGGCTTGAAACTGGGGCAAGGGTTACTCTTACCGCACCCAGCTGGAAGTGGAAGCTCACACCTTCAACTTACTGTAGGTGGTAATCTTGAAAGCGTGAAAACGCATGCCTTCGTGTGGGTAGGCACGGCAAACACATGGTAGCCCTGATTAACTTAAAAATTTTAAAACTTATTGAATAAAACGTGTATGACAATTTCTGAAATTCACACACAGTAATATCTCTTATTGTTTGCAGCTCTTACCTCTTTTATCTTTTAAGACAAGCATTTGTTCTTGAATGCTGTGTTAAGAGTAAGCTTACAGTAAATTATCCACCTATGGTGTAACATACGTCCGCATTTGCACTACATCCGTGTACAGTGTACACCTGTGTCTGCATGTTGTCTGTATTTACTTCTCACCTTTGTTTTCGTCTTGTTGTGTTTTAACCATCTCACGAGAAGAGGCTAAGTCTTTTAAAACAATAATATTAAGTGCTTACTTCTTTACACAACGTTTTTAACATTAAATTTAAATTCTCATCAAACACACCATGCGGTCCTACAAATTCTACACAGTTTTCTTTGCATTTGGCTACTATACTGTAGTATGTTGTGATGAAGCAGCATGCGAAGGGGTGCTATGAGACTCCCCTTGGCTTCCAGTACTATGTTGTGGTAATCCTCTCCCGTTCGTAGGGGAATTTTCTCCCTTTCATGCGTTAAGACCACCAAAAGATACGTATAGGGCGAGGTGAACGCCTGCCCACAGTTTATGACTATGACCCTAAGTCTTCAAATGCCTCTTTTGAGGTCTATTAGGCTTTTATTATTATTATTATTATTATTATTATTTGGGACCCGTAGAACGTGTAGATCCTTTCTCTCTTTCTGCATTTCTTTTCTTCTTTTCTTTCACACTTTTCTTCTTTTCTTTCACACTTTTCTTTCCCTTTAGTAACTCTACCATCTTATTAACAGATAATTTAGAGGGCAGTCTGTCCAGAACATTTGTTGATTTCCTGGACCCATTCCCAGGTATGCATTCAGGGTAGAACGCTTGTTGCTTGATGTAAGGACTAAATGCTCATGAGCTGGGAATGTGACTGGATGATTAAATATGCATTAAAAAAAGGGGGGGGGGGCCACCGGCGAAAGGCAATGTTGCAAGTGGCCGCCATACCACGTGAGGATATGTTTCTGAGGTGACTCTCTTGCTTGATAACACCAAAAATCAAATTATTCACTAACCTTCAATGATAAAAACACCTGCTCCAATGCACTGTAGCTACGGATGTAATCTGCAGGAGCAAAATCAAAAGTGCTACACCTAGCGCTGCACCTACTACATGAGCCTAATAGTAATTGAGGTGACATTTGATTTCTTCATATGTATTTTCTTTTTCACTAAATATATCACTCACTGTTATCACTAATTACTAGATGGTCATGTGTAAGCCAAGGAATTAATACAATGATGCAGAGTTGCCACTTCAGGGAATATTTTAGCAATTGATTTTCTTACTAAAATAATCCCGTATTACTTACCTTTCTACCATTTATTACTAATTAAGCACTCACGAGTTTATTACCCTGGCGCGGCGCGAACCCTTGTTCGTCAGTGTACGAAAACGCACACTTTACCACTGTACCAGAGGCTCCTACATATATATATATGGGTCTGGTTAGTACTTGGATGGGTGACCGCCTGGGAACACCAGATGCTGTTGGCATCCCTACGTGTCAAGTGGGGTTGGTGGAGGATTAATGCCCCTCCCTGTAAAACAATTAGCTCTAAGCCCTTGGCCACCCCGTCTGGGATACATGGCGTCTGGCAATGAATGAATGAAAATGAATGAGTTAATTTTGTCTGTCAGTACTTGTATTGCTCTTATAGCTCTAATAATCTACAATAACTATGTTGTGAACATCACTCGCTTTCGTGTAGTGCACTGCAGTGTCACTCACCATACTCTCATTCACTATTACATTAATATCTTCTTTCTCACATATTGTGCACTTTTTTATATGTCTCTATTCAGTAGGTAGCTTTGCTTATACAGGTACATCAATTCACAATAACTTTATAGTAAGCATCCCTTTCACTATTGTGGAGTGCACTGCAGTATCACTCAGCACTGTCTCATTCACTGTTGCACTAATTTAATATTATTACGTATTCTGTCTCTTGTGAGTACTTAGATTTGCTCTTATAGCTACAAAACTTCATAGTGAGCATCATTTTCACTTCGATGTCGCGCTCTGCTGCCACTTGCCACTGTCTCCATCAGTGTCAGTGGCATACCTAAGGATTTCGGGGCCCGGGGGGCTAGGTTCTTTGAGGGGGCCCCTCCAGGAAAGAACCTAGCCCCTCGCATTCTCAAAACTTATCTAATATCTCAGCCGGGATTGTCGGGATGATATATATATATATATATATATATATATATATATATATATATATATATATATATATATATATATATATATATATATATATATATATATATATATATATATATACACACACACACAAATTAGCTTATAAATTTTTTGGACTTTGGGGGGGCCCCCCTCAATTGGGGGCCCGGGGGGCAGTTTCAAACAGCCCCCCCCCCCCCTCAGGTACGCCACTGATCAGTGTCTTCATATTTATTTACGTCATTTCCGAGGCGCTCGCGTGTCCCTTGTGTGAAGAAAGGCAGAGTCAGGTGGGGCAATTCAAGGCATGGCAGGAAAAGGCATGGTAGGTAAGGAAAAACAAAGCATGGTGAGAAAAGACAAGATAGGGTAGGGGAGTGCTAGGTAGAGTAGGGAGATGCAGAGTAGGACAGGGAAAGGCACGGCGGAATAGGACTGTGCATCGTTGGGCAATGAGATGAAGGTAGGGAGGGGCAAATC
This sequence comes from Coenobita brevimanus, assembly GCF_032717465.1. Lineage (NCBI taxonomy): Eukaryota > Metazoa > Arthropoda > Malacostraca > Decapoda > Coenobitidae > Coenobita > Coenobita brevimanus. Next base: position 4,897,667 of record NC_136972.1, on the reverse strand, counting down.
ATGGAAAGGAAAGGTAGGGTATGGTAGGGAATGGCAAAGTAGGGGAAGGAGATGCAGGGTAGGGTAAGGACACGCAGGAAGAGCCAAAGCATGGCAAAGAAAAGCAGGGAAGCGTGAGGAAAGTCAGGGTACAGTAGGGGGAGGGTAGGCTGGGAAGGGCAAGGTAGTATAGGGAAAGGTTGGAGAGAATAGGGAGATGCTAGGTAGGCTAGGGTAGGGAAAGGCAGGATAGGACAGGGAAAGACAGGGTGGAATAGGGAGATGCAGTGTAGGGTTGGGTAGGGAAAGGCAATACAGAGTAGGAAGATGAAGGGTAGGATAAAAAGATACAGGGTGGGGGAAGGAAAAACAAGGCATGTCAGAAAGAAAACTGGGGAACTCAAAGCAGTGTATGGGGAGGCAGGGTCCTATGCTCCACTTTATAGCAGTTTTCTCCTCATTTCCACCTTCTTCCCTTTGCCAGTGCTGTCGGGGTTGGCACTAGGAAATATTGGGCACCACTCAGGCAGTTGGGCTTGTTTCCCACCCAGTTGGTCAGTGGTGTATTTTTTTTTTTTTCTAATATAAACATTGCACTATCGTCACACTATGAAGGCCAGTGGCAGACTGGCTGGCAGTGCTGCCAGACGCTCTGGTTCAAATTTCCCCAGATGTGAGGGGCAAAATTCCCCAAATTGAAAAGAAATTCCCCATTTTTTTTTTACTTCCGTTTCTTATTAATACTTCTATGTTAAGAGTTATAGCTGTAATTAATGTTTTTGCACATGAATGATATCTTGTGGGAAAAGAGAATTGCATACATTGTAAATTGCACGCTACTATACTATTATATAAAGTCTTTATTCATCACACCTATTCATAATATTGTATGAAGATCGTATAATTATTGTTCCATTTGTGAGCATCAGCTCACACTGATCAACATATACTCATATGCAGTAATGTAGGAAGGGGCGATTACGGGGACTGGAATAGTGAAAAAACAAAACAGCACATGAGTTGGTTTGTCTTCGGTTTATTACATAATTATGAACTTAATGCGTTGAGAAACAAAACAATCGTCAGCTACAAAAATCATACCTGACTCCTTGCTGGACACTAAAAACCTTTTCATTGTAATAATTAGTTTTACCATTTTTCTATAAAATACATAAACCGATATATTTTAAATTTATAATTGATGGACATTCTGTTCTGTCCTGTTCACAACTATGTACACATCATCATTTAACACTTAAGTTAACTCTGACATGTTACACAGTAGCTACTGTCTTTTATAAACATTTCAGTCTGGATCACTCTGTTTATCGTCATACACTTATAATCTCATACGTCTAATAAGGTGTTGTCAACTGGGAAGTTGAAACAAGAATCCTCTGTCAAGTAGCACTGAGAATGCAGTAATCCAACTAATGTTTTTGTTGACAGTAAATTTCTCTTTTGTTTTCATATTGTTTACCCCCTAGAGGGGTGTGTGATTGCCCTAAGTTAGGGTGAATTACCCTAGAACGAAAGCAGTGGAGTCGCGATGTGGACCCGTACACTCCCCGTGAGCCCTTGTCCTTGTCTTACCAGTGGAGTGCGCTGGTTGCTGGCCATATTCCCGTGTACTACGTGTTTGTTTAGTCCAGGTCGACTAATAACAGAACAGAACTGACAAGTTACAAACTACGCAAATGCCAATAATAAAGGATGTAATTAAAAAGTATAATAAATACCTCAGATACTGTTTACCCTTTTACCTTTAAAATCTCATTTCCTTACATGAACCAGTTACGGTACATGCTACACGATAGGTTTCTAAAGTAGCAGTATGTAACTATAAAGAAAGATATTTTGTTCACAGTGAGTATCCCCCAAATTTTGAAGGAAAATCCAATTCACAGTAAAAATTCCCCCAAATTGGACCTGAATTCCCCATATCCCCATCAACACCATGTATTCCCCAATCTACGGAAAATTCCCCATGTCTGGCAGCACTGCTGTCTGGTACAACATCTGCTGCAGTGCGGGAGGGGTCCGCATGACCCACTCAATATGCATAATCAAGAGTTAGGCGGGAATAACAGTGCGTGAAAAATATGAAAATTCCCACCCTCTTCTGGGAGGTCTCTCGCAGTTGTGCCTACAGACCATCCTGAAGGTCCATCACAGTTTGAATTAACTCTCTCTCTCTCTCTCTCTCTCTCTCTCTCTCTCTCTCTCTCTCTCTCTCTCTCTCTCTCTCTCTCTCTCTCTCTCTCTCTCTCTCTCTCTCTCTCTCTCTCTCTCTCTCTCTCTCTCTCTCTCTCTCTCTCTCTCTCTCCATATCTTCAGTTTTTGCCTCTTAATCCTATAAATCTACTCCAGTCTATCTGTCCATATAGACAGAGAGAGAGAGAGAAAGTGAGATAGAGAGAGAGATAGATAAATATATAGATTGATAGACAGATATAGATAGCTAGATGAACATAGAGATAACCATAAGGATATTACACATCTCGTGTCATTCCAACAATGATCTAAACCACTCAAATTGATGACGACCTGCCCATCCACAGACTTCATTACCATAACAAGTGGTGCCTGGCACAACAAACTTCTCCCAGCAGCAGTTATTTTATTGCTGTTAAATTCTGACTCGTTTCTGCCATTTAGTGTCAGCGCACCATTAAAGTCTAAGGGAATGGCACAAATGTATTCAAGTACCGCCCTCTGAAAATCCGTGATATTGCTTTTGACCTTTCAAGGTCACTCAAGGTCAAAGATCATGCTGCCAAATGAAAGCCCATGTGAGACTTTCTGTATCTTAGTAATGGTAAATGTTTCAATTTTCAGCGAGCCTCGAGGTATAGCCCCCTGAGTAACCATGACCTTGAGTTTGACCATGCAAGGTCATTTGTGGTCAAAGGTCAAGGCACCAACAAAAAACCCATGTAGGATTTCCTATATGTTGATGATAGTAAATCTCTCTCTCTCTCTCTCTCTCTCTCTCTCTCTCTCTCTCTCTCTCTCTCTCTCTCTCTCTCTCTCTCTCTCTCTCTCTCTAACCAGTTTCGAGTTATAGCCCCCTGAATATCTATAACCTTGAGTTTGACCTTTCAGGGTCATTTAAGGTCAGAGGTCTTGGTGCCCAGTGAAAACCCATATTGCGAGTTCCAGTGTGTTCCTAATAGTAAACATCTCCATCTTCAATCGTTTTCAAGTTATTACCCTCTGAAAACCCGTGACCTTGATATTGACCTTTCATGCTCACTGGATTTCCTCCAAATTATAATCATTTACTTTGGGGACCAGTGACGACATATTTTGAAAGTTTTATGTCAGTTCATTCAGCCGTTTTTCCGTCATGTTGCTAACAAGCAAAGAAACTCGACCAAAAACAATACCTCGTCGGACTCCGTCCGGAGGTTGTAATAAAAATCCTCACCGGCATTTACCAGACCCAGATATGCTATAATTACCTTACAGTTCACTTCACAAACTTTCTATACTGTCTTTCTCATTGCGTATACACAAACTACAGTACACACCATATAGCCTAGCATTCTTAAATCCAACCTGTTCGTGATTACCGGACTATCATGCATTCCTTACCTTCTCTCTTACTATTTTTATCCATATGCCTTTCTTACAGTACAACCCTCAGCACCCTTATATCACGACAGTTTTTTAATATACTTCGGTCAACAATGTTTTTATACATAGCACAGCCACAGCCTTCTTCCAACCTTAAAAAAAAAAAAAAAAAAAAAAAAACAGCACTTACCCAAGCTTTCATACATATTTCCTACTAACATAGTGTTGTACATTTTCAGCGACACTTATTATTCTGTACATGCACTTTATCAACACCCGATGTATTACCATTTTTTTTTTTCAACCACTTCATAGCATTCTTCATTTCCACAAGAGAAACACTGACGGCACCAGTTACTTAACTACTCTATAGCTTAGATGTGACTGAGAAGTAATGTTACTTCTTAGTTTCAGTACATGAGTACTGTATGACAAAATACTTTCTACCTTTTTGAGTACATTCACCTCATTGTATTTTTACTTTAGCTTGTGTAATATTTTTAGATGTACTAATGCTCTAGAAGTACAATAGAAGTGGAAAGTAGAGTGACACAAGGAAGAAAGGTAGCTGGTGTAATGAAGGCTATGATAAAAAACAGGGGCTAGAGTGTTACAGCTGCACGAGGTTTACATGAAGGAGTGTTAGTGCCAACATTAACATATAGTTGTGAGACTAGGGTGTGGCATGAAAATGAAAAGTCAAGAGTAAGAGCAGTGGAGATGTATATGGAGTACAGACGGTGGATAGGATACGAAATAATGATTCGTGAAAGATGTGGAGTGAGGAAGTCGGTGGACACCAGAATCGAAAAGAGAGTACTGAGATGGTATGGTCATTTGGAGAGAATGGATAACAATAGATCGATGAAAAAGGTATATCTGAGTGAATCTGAAGGAGAGAGGAGGCGAGGTAGGCCAAGGAGAAGGTGGAGAGATATGGTGGATGAGTGTGTGAGGAAGAGAGGTTTGGAAGTCGGTCAGGCTAGAGAACTGACAAGCGATCGGGTTGGCTGGGTGAATGCTATGAAGAGAAGTGCATGATCAGGGATTTGGCACCCTTTTATAACGTGGCAGCGTAGGATTGACTTTATTGGATACGTTTATATGAAGCTATGGAACGTGGTGAATGTTTTTGACGTATCATATAGAGCCAGGATTCCGGGGGCTTGTATGATGAGTGGATGGACGCGTGGCCCATTTGAATGGGCAAATTTGGGCTGTCTGGACATTGCTACTCCTCACCCTGCCCTAGGGTGGGAAAGGTGGTCCGGATGATGATGATGATGACAAATGCTCTAACTTAAGTAGCCTAGCAAAGTCACGTAAGTTTTACAAATCTGGAGAATACTCAGGTGAAGTCTACAAAACATACCGTTTTGGAAAAGGGCCTACGAAGCCATTAGTGCGAGCTAGAATACACCCCAAGAGACAGTTATTGTGGTGGACGAATTGAAAATCGTGGGCATAATGCTCACTCCAGTTACACGCACGAGGATTCAGATCTTGTCTCGGTAGTTTCCAATACACTGTCCGAGAATGAAACTGTAGTATATTCATGTTACCCGACGAAGGATGGAAGCTGAGGAGGAGGAGGAACAGGGAAGGGACATGACAAGGAAGAATAGAAGCTGAAGGAGGAAGGGAATATGGGATGGGGTTGAGGGAGATGGGCAGAGGTTAAAGGAAGGGGCATAGGGAGAAAGAGAAGGGCAGATGTTAAAGGGCATTGTGTTGATGGGAAAGGGCAGAGGTTAAAAAGGAAGGGGGAAGAGGGAAGGTCACGCGTTAAAAGGAAATGGGTGTGGGGACAAAGGGAAGGACAAAGGTTAAAGGGGAAGGGGTTGAAGGCGAACGGGATAGGGGAAAGGTGAAAAGGAACCAATTTTGGAGGAAGAGGCTGAGAAGGAAAGGCAAAAAATGAAGGGGAGGGGGGGCATAGGATGAGGGGTTGAGGATGGAGGATGGGAGGAAGAGGATACGGGTATTTGAGAGAGGAGAAAATTCCAACTATACTCATTTTTTTTTCTTTTTTATGAGGTGAAGATGCACTTGACAGGTTGGTGATGACTGGCTGAATGCAACACTTTCGAATAACAACTACTAACCCAAGTTTCCTCCTCGGATATGTGTTGTCAATTAATACTTCTAACGGGTAAAGAGATTATGAATATTCAACCAATCGTTACCAACCTGTCAAGTGCATCTTCGCCTTTTACATAGTCACACACACACACACACACACACACACACACACACACACACACACACACACACACACACACACACACACTGTATATCCTCATCACACATACCCTCGAAACACAGCCCCCTTCCCGAACATGCACGCACTCCCCCTTCCCCAACTCACAGCCTAAAAGCTGCCCACCTTATTCATAAACCGTTTTTTATACCCGCGTGAAAGGGAGTATTTTTCTTTACTCATTGTGCTCGTGCTTGTGTGTGTGAACAAAATAACTCAAAAGATTTCATCCGGCTTTAACCATACTTGGTTGAATGGTTGAGGGTCTGTGGCTGGAACCTTTTGTTTTTTACAAGACGTTTCAGATCCAGGTCACATTGTTAGGTCAGTCGTTCACACACACACACACACACACACACACACACACACACACACACACACACACACACACACACACACACACACACACACACACACACACACACACACACTGTCTGTCTGTCTGTCTGTCTGTCTCTGTCTCTCTCTCTCTCTCTCTCTCTCTCTCTCTCTCATAGTAGTCTTTACGGCATTAACGTGCGTGATTCATCGTTAAATTATGCTTAATATTGCTATTATTCCAGTGGCGTTATATTATACACACGGTTATTACCGTACTCCGGCCTGGGAATGGCCTGAAATAATTGCGTTAATTATAGTTCGGCAGCCAAATCAACATCTTAGGGACTACCATCAACTGCTGTCTGTAGTTTTTGTTTTTGGTGTGTTTAGAAAGCTACGAATGGGTAGATTAAGCATCTGCCGGGTGACCTCTAGTCACTCTTGAGTAGTTTGAGTATTTAAGATGGCGTCCAAGATGGCTGCCAATTACGAAATGTGACAAAGTGATGCTTAAAAAACTAACAAGATGTACACCAATGGTACAGTTTCCATTATTTCCATGAGTAACTTGACAGTGAAAATATTTTGTTTTAAAAATGGTTTTCTGATCGGTCATCTAAATCAAGTTAGTAATTGAAATGGTGAAATAATGGTTTCTCTACACTGGTTCATTGCACATTGCATGCTTGCTTCTGCAGTATTCATTATTCCTGTATATTTATCTTACATTTGTGTTGCTAACACATTTTTTTTTTTTTTTTCAGGCATCTTGTATATTGACTGGTAATGAATGGTGGTGGCTGTATTATATATTTCTTTCATGATCATAGTAATTTCTGCAGGCGAAAAGGCAAAGGTACAAGTAGTATATGAATATGCTCATCCAAAAACACCATGTTGATTACACCTCTAATTATCAACTAACTGAACCTAACTTGCATGTAGAAAAATTGTGCAGTGCATGGTGGTGGATTTGATGGAAGAGTGGTATGTAGTATGTGGTGCAGGGTGAATGCTTAATATCACAGAGACGAAAAATGACTGACTGCTTGTCTTTTCTCGCATTTAATTACAACTGTTGTGATAAACAAGACCGACTGATTAAATGTGGTTCCGGTAGGATTAGCAATAATATTAGGCGCAGTAAAAGTTTACTGTGAATGGAAAACAGATCACCTTGAAGAATATATAGTCACTGATGGGAACTTTAAAGTACTTTGCCATAAGTCATGTGTTCCCTCACATACGCCAAGCACACAAATTCAAAGACACCTAACGAGGTTTAATGAACCAGGTCCACCAAAAAGAACAAGACTCCCGGTAGATAAACAACTCTCATTCCGTGAACACTTGATCTTTTATGGTGAAGATTAATCGTTAACAAAAAAAAAAAAAAAAAAAGCTTAAGATGGAGACCAGCTTAATGTCTCGCGAAATTATTAAGACGAGGACAAAAAAGTCGTTCAGTGACTGCATCCTCAACATCTGTACAGAAAGAAATGATGAGTGGGCTTCTGATGTTAGACTTCGCCTGGAGGGAACTGTCAGTGACCTCCATGCAGCTGATGCAAGATATCATGTAGGGTGCAGGTCGAAATTCATGTCGCCAAATTCAGTAACATCAGCTGGAAAATTCGGAGCTGATAACTGTGATAAAGATGGTGCACTGGAATCTCTTCTTCATGGCAAAATAGAAGACAAAACACATGTTTAGAATTCCGTTGAATTATTTGATAAATACAGAGCATATTGTGGTACAAATATGTCAAGATGATTTGTAGCTCAAAATGTCGAGGAATACTTTGGTGAAGACCTGCTTATGTTAATATCTTCAGATTTATCTAGCATATTCAACTTTCGGTGTAAAACATCAAAATTTTTGACATTGGTTGATGACCAGGATAATGAGATAGATGATGTATTGTCCAACGTAGTTAGAAGGTGTAGACGTTCGGGAATTTCACTACTCCACAAAAATCAGTCTAAACGAGGCATTAGAAATAGCACGGAGTACTATACCGGAACCTCCTAGGAAGTCATCTCCCAAATTAGAAAAATCGCTGTCAGCTGCTCTTATAGTATCTCTTGTCACCAGGGTTTTCGTTAACTATCCAACAAGCCTGCAGGTGGCTCTGGGGGTGCTAGTGAAGGAATCTCAGCAACTCATAAACTATTTACATGCTTTCATTTTCACTTGCTTATATGGCGAAGTGCTCAGTTTAAAAAATCTGTAGCAGTGGCAACAACTCAAAATTCAAATCTGAATGCCATAATAGATGTTAAAGATGACTTTGTTGTTCTGTTATTGTTGATAATTTTGATGCTGATATCTCATCTCAAAATGAGAAGTTTTCAACACATTCTCTGCCAATCTTCGTAGCCCAAACAGCAGCTGGTCAGAAGAGAAGTGATGGTGATGAAAGCCCCAGGTTTCGTTGTATGGAGGAAGAAGATATGTCCCAGCCAATTGACCATGGTTTCCAGACTGAGAGATGCTAAGGACCAAAGCAACCAGATATGCCAGTAAGTGCTCCATTGAACATAGTGGTACCCATCATAGTACTGACACAAGTTTCTTTTCACCAGAACGTGCAGGATCACGTGATATAGATTTCCTGAACGAGGTTCTCATCAATTAAAATTGCCCTGAATTTAACGGTTACAATACTGCTAAAGCACGAAGACAAGATCATAGCCTACAGCCTAGAATAACTGCTGAATACACACCACTCATGGAGTTGGTTCCATTAGCTCCAGATACAGTGATGGGCGCACTTGCTCAAGCACAGCAAATGACAGTGACGACTGGTGATACCTTGGGCTTATCCAGAACGATTTAAGATTGTCATATTACGTTTAGTGTATCAAAATGCTTATTGGAAAGAAGTTCCCTCAAAATGTGCGAGCCATGAGACTTGTGATAGAAGAGCTACTTAGAGACCTGGTGTTAAAGTACAAGATCAACTTTCATGATTTCTATCTATCTATCTATTGCCAGACGCCTCAATCCCGTTTGGGGTGGCCACAAACAAATCGCCTCCAAGTCGCCCTGTCCCCCGCCATTTCACTGCCCTGCTCCCAACTCACACCCCCCTCTCTCATATACCTCTCCACCCCATCCCTCCATCTCATCCTTGGCCTCCCCCTCCCTCTTCCCCCCTCCACCTCACTCACATACACTCTCTTCGTCAGTCTTTCGCCCTCCATCCTCTCCACATGGCCAAACCACCTCAGTGTGTTCCTCATAACGCTTCCTATCACATCCACATCCACACCACAACGCTCCTTTATATCCTCATTCGTCAGCCTGTCTCTCCACGTGACTCCACAGGCTCCTCTTAAATAACTCATTTCCACTGCTCTCACTCTTGACTTGTGTCCTTCCAACAATGTCCAAGCTTCACTTCCGTACGTTAGAGTTGGTATCACAATACTGTCATGTAGTAACTTTTTCACTTCCATGCTCACTTCCCTGCTTCTTATCACTGCTTTCAAGGAACCAGCAACCTTTCTTCCCTGCTGTACCCTTTCAAGCACTTCACACTCCAAACCTCCATCCTTACTCATCACACTACCCAAATACTTAAACGTACTCACATTTTCCAATTCCTCACCATCTAACCTTGCTGTACATTCACTAACTTCACCTCTCTCAAAGACCATCACTTTACTCTTCCCTACATTCACCTTTAGGTTCCGTTTCTTACACACTCTCTCAAACTCATCCACCAAGCCTTGCAGCTCCCCTTCGTCTTCACTCAACAACACAGTATCATCTGCAAACAACAGTACAGGGAATTTCCAAACACTATCCTCTCTCACCAGGGCCACTCCAACATCCACTACCCTACCTTGTACCTCTTTTATTACCCCATCCATGTACAGATTGAACAACCATGGAGACATGACACATCCTTGTTTCAAACCAACTTTCAAAGAGAAAAATTCACTTAGTTCACCATCCACACGCACTGCAGCCTTCGCACCATCGTACATACTCTTCACAGCATTCAACAACTTCCCATCTACTCCATATATTCTTAACACTTTCCACAATCCTTGTCTATCCACCCTGTCATATGCTTTCTCCAAATCCATGAAAGCCGCATACAACTTCTTTCCCTTCTCTAGAAACTTTTCCACTAAAGATCTAAGAATGAATATCTGATCTACACAACCTCTTCCCTTCCTAAAGCCTCCCTGTTCTTCTCCAACTAATTTCTCTGTTCTTTCTCTAACTCTGTCTATAAGTATCCTACCATACACTTTTCCTATTATACTAAGAAGACAAATGCCCCTATGATTACCACACACTTCTTTTTCCCCTTTTCCTTTGTACAAGGGAATAATTATACCTGACTTCCAATCCTCCGGGACTCTACCTTCCTCCCAGGCCAATCTGCACATCTTCCACATCCATTCTACTACTATCTCTCCCCCATGCTTCAGCATTTCACCACACACTCCATCAATTCCTGGGGCTTTCCCCGATTTAACTTTCTTCATTGCTTCCACAACTTCTATCCTACTGATTTCTTCCTGTCTTCTCACCTCCCTCCTTCTCCCAGCCATTCCCCAGCCACTTATACTTGCATTACTTCCATCCTCTATGTTCAACAATTCCTTAAAGTGTTCTCTCCATCTGCTCACTTTTTCTCCCTTCTCCACTAGTAATCTACCATGATTTCACTGGTAGAAATGTTAGATGACACTGCTGAAAAGAGCAAGACTGCTAAGCTGTGGATTGATTGTTTAATCAGGTCAGTCTTACTCATGATACAGTATAATAGAGTAGAAAGGGAAGGTGATTTGGCCTCTGGACTTATTGACTTTGAAGCAATTGCTGCCATATTTTTATGTTGATCTACATGTCCATTATACAAGACATGTACTGCTGCGCCCTGTAGTAAACTTTCTCACAACATGGATGTTCCTCGTAGTGAAACTATTGTATGTAATTTCATTTCACAAAAGAACTTTATTTTTCAATATTAGGTTTGGTACAGTTTTATGGATGTACAGTTTAATCATATAGAGGTAGAATTTCACTGTTGTGTTGGTCGTAAGTTTGGTATTTTCATAGTGATTCGATATCTGTAAAGTGTTGATAAATGTTCATTTTAAGCTATATAGAAGCTAAACATGCATTTTGTGGTGCATACAAATAAAATTTTCCTGTTCTGAAATGCAAGAAGCATGATTTGGCTTAATACTTCATCAGAATTTAAAATCGATATGACCGATTTTTTTTTTCAAATAGTCATTTCTTGGATTATTTATGGCTCCATCTTAGTTATTTGCATTATAATGCAACATTTGGTTGCAAAAACTTCTCACAAGGTTTTAGTACATAATTACCACAAAAATATGCAAACTTACACAGTGGAGATGTATAGTACTTTGTGAATGCAACTTATTTCTAATGCGACAGGCACTTTGGACGGCATCTTGAAATATGCAAAATGCTCAAGGTGACCAGAAGGCACCCGGCAGATTCTTAATCTACACATTCTTAGATTTCAGATAACACCAAGATCAAAACTATAGACAACATTTGAAGGCTCACCTCAGTATCTGCTGAACTATTACTTCTGCCAAACAAGTTGGGAGGAGATTACGTGATCACCCGTATCTGTCTGTTTGGCCCATTGGCCAAGGAAAAGTTGATTAGATTTTAAGGCGGCTCCAGATCCAGTTGCTGATCCAAGATTTTGGTTATGCTTACATTGCGAGATGAGGCAGTTTTGCAGATTTTTACATTGTCTTTAAAGTTAATATCCATAACTTCAAGTAGAAATTCGTGCATATATTATTAGTGAAAATCATCTAACTAGTGTAATTTAGTGTGGAAGTGTGTGACTATAATGACTGTGTCAGTGTATGTATGTAAATGTTTTCATGTTTTCACGGATAAATTTTAGTTATTTCTAAAACCATCATCGATGATTTTTCTCTCTATAAAAACTGACAGTCATCCATTTTGTCATGGCATACCCTGAAACTTACAGGCTGATTTTTTAAGTTCTCGTGACAGTGGCGTTTAAGGAGATATGCACTCTGTGAGTGCTTCCTAGTTAAAAAATTAATACACTGTTGCCCGGGTATCAGTGAATTATAGGCTTATAAAGATGGGTAAAAATTGCATTGACGTAATTGGCGACTAATGTGTGATATTAGTCAGTTGCGTTACAATAAAACACTATATATCGTAGTAGACACATTCGTTTAGAGTATCAGTAAAGCTTTTTGATTTATACCTGTACAGAGAATTTACAAGAAAAACAGAGAAAAGGAAACAATATTACGATGTACCCAAGTTTTACGCTGTGCAAAGGACTGTTTTTTTTGTAATGGGTAAATATGCCACGCCCACTGATTTCTTCCCATGCATTCGGCTCCTGACATGGGTAATAAGCGTGTTCGTGAGGACCAATAGCCCACCAACAACACACCAAGAGAGAGCTGATCCTTGCAGCCGTCACACATCACCTGGCACTGTAATGTGCTACGCCAGAGTATATCACATTAACATCTAGCGTTAGGGTGCAAATGAAGGCCTTTTTATGCCGTGTCGGTGGGACTATATGGAGGAGCAGAGAACATGGTAATATTGACCTGACACCCACAAACACTTCCCTCTAACATGCACAACCCAGCCTGTGATCACCCAGCCCACCACTCTAAGCACTCCACAACCAACTCCCCAATGTTCTTGCCACAAATTCTGGCTAATTGCAGCCACTACTGAAGATGTTAACTTGGAATCCATGTGGATTCCGTTTACTGATCTTTTCCATTGGTTTGTTTATACATCATGCATACCATATAATTCCTACTAGGGGAAACTTCCTACAGCGTAGGGATTAGTGTAAAGGATACTTTATTAATGCTTCGATTAAAATTCTCTTAACTGAACAAAATCGTCTGGAAATGGTAAGGTAAAATAAATGACTTTGCAAAATTCACTGGAGTAATTGTCAATAGTCATGAAAGACTCGGAAAATCCTCTCTTACAATGACAGCGTTTTTCATTTCGTCCTTGCTGAACAGAAGCAATTTCATTCACTTCGGAAGAAATTTTACGAACTTTTAGAGTTGTGGAATGTTTTCAAATCTTTTGGTATTTTGGGTCACTACTAAGCGAAATGTATTTGTCGGTGACAGCAAGACTATATTATATATCACGTCCTCCGGCTGAATGAGTTAACGCAACACTACTGTATTTACCTATGAATGAGCATAGAAACCTGAGAGTGTTAATACTGGAACAATTAACACTGATGGTTTAGACATTCCAAGTGTCTCTTGTACTCAACTCCACACCATTTAACATAACTGAGTATAAGAGCCAGAAAGTGTTAAAGCAACAAAATCCCTTTCTCATTACAATGATTAATGGAATCAGATTTGAGCCCCATTACTACCAGTGATCGCCCCTAACTTGACCCTCTGTGTTTCAATGAAGCCAAAATTTACCGACACGAGAAGTTACTGTGTCGTGTCCTTGGACTTGTCATTGCAGTAGTTATTGTGACAGATGTGCCGAAGGGGAGTCCCACTTAATGCGAGAGAGAGAGAGAGAGAGAGAGAGAGAGAGAGAAAGGGGGGGAGGGGGAATGGAGCAACAGAAAAAGGAAAGAATAACTGGGAAATCGATGCGGAACGAAGACGGGGAAAGAGAATAGAAGTCTGATGGAGGGAGGAAGACAATGGAGGAAAAAGAAGGAAGGAAGGCACTGGAAGAAAATCTAGTGGTATCAGAAGGATGAGGAAAGGGGAAGAGAGGGAGGGAAGAAGGGGAGGTCTGTAAAAGAGGAGAACAAAGGAGGGGAGTGAAGTAGAGGGAGGTTAGGAGGGAGAAAGGTGAAAGGGAGATGAGGGAGAGAAAGGTACGAAAAATTGAGAGGCAATAACGGAAACGAAGAGATGGAAGGACAGAAAGCAATGAACTAATGATGGGAGTGAGGGAGAGAGGTAGAGAAGAAGGTTGGAGGGAAGGAGAGAAAGGGAAGTAGATGAGTGAGAGCCCCAAAGATTGACTTATTACTGGAGTGAGTCCCAGGCTGAAGGATGTGTCAGCCCACTCATGTTGCAGGCCCTCTGGGAAGGGGAACAAAGAAGGGGGAAGGAGAGAAAGAGAAGAAGAGAATGTTGGAGAGAGAGAGAGAGAGAGAGAGAGAGAGAGAGAGAGAGAGAGAGAGAGAGAGAGAGAGAGAGAGAGAGTGGAGGGGGATAGCTAATGACATTAATGTAATGTACTTGATTCACGTCCCCCGGCACATTAATTATCTCTGTTACTTGTGTATAGGAAGATGAACCATATACCCAATGGCACAGGAGGCTTCGTAGCACGTCTTTATTACCAGTTTATTATAAATATCACAGCAAAGAGCTTATAAACTACCCCTATCATCGTTTTGGCCGGAAATAGAGCACTTTGTGTTATATCACAACTAAAGTTGAATGTACTTTATGTATGTAACTGTATGTATGTGTGTAAATATGTATGTATGTATGTATGTATGTATGTATGTGTTAACAAGGTATAAGATTAGCGGCTGATCGAATATGGTTTAAACTTGGCACATAGAGTGTATTTATGTCTGGAAAGAAGCGATTCGATTTTGTGTAGATCAAAGGTCGAAGGCATGAGACAAAGCCAGATTTCAAGACTCGGCGTTACTTAAGGAATGTTTAGTCCTATTTGGACAGATATTCACTCATACTTTGTATGTGTGCATGGCAAGAAGAGATTCTGTTTTCATGCATATTTATCGAAGGTCGAGGTTACGGGTCAAGGTCAAAGTTCAGGCGTAGTATCGTGGTGTTCTTCGAGTATCTTCTCTGGTTAAATTTTATTCAGGCCCGTCTCTTTAACTCCATTCATCAGTTTGGTTATATATTTCTGCTTTTCAGCACATTGTATGTATTTCAACCATCGGGCCATAGTATGTAATTTCTCTCTTTTGTATTCACAAGATTCAGATTGTTATATATTTTTACCCTTTATCCAATAATCTGCTATACCAGCCACCTTTTTATATTATCTAAACCCTTCAGATATTCAATGTAATTTTATCTCTCAGTCCTCGAATATACTATAATGGGGAATGAGGGAAACTCCAGGAACTGACAGTGTGTGAAGTGCTCAAATATGGGAGAGAGTAAGTAATGGAAAGTACTGTATATGGAGAATGTACAGACTGGCCTGAAAAGAGGGTTAAGTCCTGGACAATTGGAAGTTAGGTATAATATTATTCCCCTGCATGAAGGAAAGGGGTTAAGAGAGGTGTGTCGTAAACATGGGGGTATTTGTCTTCTTAGTGTAATAGGAGAAGTACAGAGCCTAGACGTTATCGGACCGCTCAATACTTGTCCAAATTAGAGCCATCTTACACCTCGCTTTGGAGCAAAATAAGAGTCTTTTCTGAATAGCTACCATCACCACCAGCATAACAACAAAAACGGTTTCCGCTAGCACCACCACCACCCATCACCATCACAGCTACCACCACCATAATAATCACAGGTATGATCAGCATCACCACAATCACCACAGTTATCCCAATCCCCATTGTAATCACAGCTACCACCGCCACCATCATCATAATCACAGCTACCACCACCACCAACATAAGTGCAGCTACCACCATCACCAGCATCGCCACCACGATCAAAGCTACCATCACCTCTATGACAGCTATCACCATCACAGCTACCACCACCACCATCACAGCTACAACCACCTAGACCATCATAGCTACCACCATCGCCATAACAGCTACCAGCACCACCCCCACCACCATCATCGTTACAGCTACCATAACAACAACCACCACACCACCATCACCGCCATCATCACGGCTACCAGCACCACAGCTACCACCATTTTCTCCTGAAAAAAAAAAAAGTTTGTAGCATCAGTAAAGTAATAGACATCGGACTACAAATATACAGCCTCTCTCTCTCTCTCTCTCTCTCTCTCTCTCTCTCTCTCTCTCTCTCTCTCTCTTCATGAAACTCCACGGAAATTCCCCTGCCGTCTCTTCCTGATGTGCATATTGTAATACCAATGTGCACCATTATTATGGTAACAAAAAATCAGAAAATATTAATCCATATCAACTTGAAACTGGCCCATATGGGACCAAGTTCCAACCATCCTGCCAAGTTTCACCAAAATCCTTTTCTCAGTTTTGGAGGTTGGACTGAAGCAGAGGTGTGTGTCATGTCTTTGTGGTTGGTCAATTTATATATGGATGGAGTTATCAAAGAAATACAAAATAGGGCAGTGGATGCTGAAGTGTCTAATCAGAGAGGGTAGGGTGTGGAAACTTCCTGTACTGTTGTTTAATGATGATACTGTATTTGTAAGTGAAGATGAATGTGAAGTATAAGGTTTGGTGACTGTGTCTGGGAGAGTATGTACGAAGCGGAGTCTAAAAAGGAATGTTGATAAGAGAAAAAAATAGTCTTTAAGTGAAATGAGGTTACGGCATGCACAGTGAGGCTGGATGGTGAGGAAATGAAGAATGATAGTGCATTCAAGTACTTGGACAGCGTTGTGAATAAGGATGAAGTTTAGACAATAAAGTGTTTCAGAGGGTACAGTAAGGTAGAAAGGTTAATGGTTCGTTGAAATAATTGAATGTAAATAGGGAAGTGTGCATGGAGGTAAAAGAGTCACTGCCTGGCAGTATTGTGATCCTCACTCTGACATACAGATATGAAGCTTGGACCCAGTTGGAAGGACACAAATTCGGAGTAAAAACAGACATGAATTATTTAAAAGCTGGATGTGGAGCTACATGGAATGACAGATACAGAAACGGGGAAGTAAAAGAGGGTTGTGGTGTTGATCTGGATGTGACTGAAAGTGATAAGAGAACTTTGAGATGATTTGGCCATGTGGAGTGGATGGAGAACGAGAGACTGACTTGACGGGTGTAAGTTACTGAGGAATAGGGGGACGGGAAAAGGGAAAGACTAAGAATGAGATAGAGAAATGAGATGGAGAGATATATGAGAGGTATGTATTGGTTGGAAAGAGGACAGTCAAATGGTAGATAAGAGGGAGACGTAGAGGCGATTTATTTGCGGCCTTCCCTTACAGGATTAAGTTGCCTGTCTACAGACTGTGATATTTTTTGTTCAATACTGCTACCCTCAGGCGATGATATTTAGCACCGGATAGACTGTTTCGAACTGGAAAGTCAGAGAGAACCATTAATAACCCCTGACTTACAGTTTGTTTATCAAAATAATATCATCTGGGTGAAGCAACAATATATAATAAAGGACATAATCACTGAAGTGGATAATCGTGTCGTTCAGGAACATTTTCGTAGCTCTGCCTTTCAGGTCACAACATGTAATCATGAACTTCAGGCTAATATCTGCAACCTATAAACTATTCCTCGTAGTATTTCTCCCAAGGCAAAGAATAATCAGTTGTCCCTCCAGTGCCTTGTTAATTTATTACTCTGAACTTGCCACTTGACACATCGTACACGACACGTGATGTATCTGAATTATTTATGAGAAGTAAGACGTGAAGAGATTGAGGTAAAGCGAAAAGTTATGGTACAAATAATAAAGTCAAGCTGCGTATTGAGTGTCTTTCCGTATACTTGTTCGTTTCTTTCAGAAGAACGGTAATGATAGCGACCATTTTTTTTTTTTTCATTAGGTCGAGAACAGTCCAGGAAGCGTAGGGAAAATACAAAACAAAATCTTTGGCGATCAAGCGCGACACGACGGCACGAAATTGTCGGAAATCGAGACACTCTTAAATATGTAAAAATATATATATATTTTTTGCCTTTTTGTTCAGGATTGGTCATTGTGAGTTCAGTTACGGTATGGGGACAAATATAATGGTATTTGCAAACGTTTTGTGATGGAAGGTAATTACCTATACTCGGTTCCACGGAGTCTGACGCACTGATTTTGCCAGCCGAGGACAGGTGGATCTGGTAACACTGCTCGACGTACTTGGGCTGTGATTGGTGGATTTCCGTTGTGTTTGAACGTGCACAAATTGACTTTGTATTTCAACCAAGGCCTCATTGATTTGTAAGATACTGGATTATACAGATACAAATTAAAACAACGATATCTTTAATTATAAATATGTGCCTTTTAAAGTACTAGAGATAAACCTGAACGACAATGATAACAAAAAGTAAGTAAAGTCGTGACTGGACGCTTGCGGACAAGTCAGCGACTGTGGCGGGAATTCAGACGTTCATAGCGAGGTGGTTCCGAGGTCCTGTGAAGGCACGAATGTTTTTCCCACCACTACTACACAGTGTCACAGTCTACAGTCTGCACTATGCCCTTCATTACCTCATCTACTAATATACAACCTGGCCCTAGATATGCTTAGCTTAGCTTCTAATAATTATGATTTGTGTAAGCACACACACACACACACACACACACACACACACACACACACCACTGGGGCCAATACATGCAATTCTATTCTTAATACACATAGTGTGCACACATATTTTCATTACCTTCATAGGTAACAGTAGCTTTAAAAATCTGCATTTGTTTGTATTCATAATCAGATTCAGTAGAATTATTTCTTACATGAATAAGTTTGGTGTTTGATTTTCCATAACATTATCGTATCATAAGAGACAGACATACAGACGGATACCCTATCCCTGGTCACAGTGCATCCTCAAGCATGTATCTCTGCCCCCTCGACAAAGAGCCGGGAAAGTAATGGATTACATCATTATAGAATGAACCGAATTTTTGTTAATGATGGAAGAAAGGAAAGTAAGATAAAAGCAAACTCCATAAGAAAATAATAGTTGAAATATGCTGCTATAATAAAATCGCGTGCAGTATAAACGAAATCAAACATAATGAAATGAATTTAAATCAGTCGCTGACTTGTCCGCATGCGTCCAGTCGCGACTTTACTTTTTATCATTGTCGTTCAGGTTTATCTCTAGTAACTTAAAAGGCACATATTTATCATTAAAGATATCATTGCTTTAATTTGTACCGGTATCTGTATAATCCGGTATCTTACAAATCAATGAGGCCTTGGTTGAAATACAAAGGCAATTTGTGCACGTTCAAACACAACGGAAATCCACCAATCACCGCCCGAGTACGTCGAGCAGTGTTACCAGATCCACCCGTCCTCGGCTGGCAAAATCAGTGCGTCAGACTCCGTGGAACCGAGTATAGTCCTGCCAAATTTTTGTAGGCAAGTACTACTCGTTATATAATTGCCCTGGTGTAGACTGCGACAGCTGAGGGACTGAATGTGAATGAAGTTGATTTGTCCTGCTTTTGTCCGTCAAGCCCGCTGGTGTAGGAAACTGCGAGTTTGTACATATGAGGGGAAAAAAAGAAGTCGACAGTATAATACTTAATCTTGCACTTCAGTATTACCTAATGGTAAAAACTCTTTGGTTACTAAATTCGGTATGTTTTTGTCCTGAAGCAAATGGACCACTCTCACAAGTTGAATATATAGGTGTAGTAGTATGAAATTCGATAACACTTATTTATGAGGCAGGAATGAGCCTCCTTGTTATCTATTCTGGTTGTTTTTACTTAGCGGAACTGGGCCACTTCACATCATAATATGACTTGGCCGCAAGAAACTCGATGAGCCTTAATTATGAGACTGAAATTAGTCTCCCTGGATAGTAGTTAAATAACCCTTCCGTCCGACTTGGCCATCAACTGAGCTGCAAGGGATTACGGATCTTCGCAGAGTTACAATAAAGACACTAAAGTACTATTAAATCCCTCTCGATTAAATAGCTTCAAGGAGGCTCTGTGTGTGTGTGTGTGTGTGTGTGTGTGTGTGTGTGTGTGTGTGTGTGTCATTCTGTTCACTTTAATTAACCGTAATTTTGCTTATAATGTCTCATCTATTTTTTATAATCATCCATTCTGAATTTATCAGTCCTGCAAAACACGACGGTTTCATTTTCGGCGACGCTTCCCATACCGTTGCTCAAGGTTCAGCATGTGTGTGTGTGTGTGTGTGTGTGTGTGTGTGTGTGTGTGTGTGTGTGTGTGTGTGTGTGTGTGTGTGTGTGTGTGTGTGTGTGTGTGTGTGTGTGTGTGTGTGTGTGTGTGTGTGTACTTTTACTTCTCCTAAGCTATTAGATGAATTTGAATGAAACATCCCAGGATTATGCGTCGGATTGCTGGGAAGACCTTTCAATAAATTCAGTTATCCAGTCATGGCTTTTAGAAGGGGACAGCACCTCTCATCAAATTAAAACTTAAAATAGGTGGGGGCGCTCACCATGCGCTCCATCGATATACGAGTAGTGCTGCTCTCGGGTGACTGCCTTTTCCTCTCTTCGTTCCTTCTTTCCTTCCTTCCTCTTCTGTCTTTCTTTCCTATATTCTTTCCTCTTCCTTCTGTTTACGGGCGACTGTACACTTAGTGACAAGCCAAATGGTTTCCTCTACACAAGGAAACCATTTACTACGCTGGGTGGTAACCATACAACCAACTTTTGGCGTCTGGTGGTTTAGTGGGTAATTAGGGCGCTCCAGTCGGATTGAGCCTATGTAGGTTTATATCCAAGGAGTGGTTGGGGTTTATTGCTCACGTAATGCCACTCAGGGATAAGTGAGGCTGGTCACTCTCATCTTAAATGTCTGGACCGACTTGCCTAGCCCAGGGCTTCTACGCTCCACATGAGGCAACACAGGATTAGATGATGTATGTATGTATGGGAAGGAAAACAAATATTCATTGATATTTCAGTACATGTTGGACAATGGACAGTCATCCGGAATAGGATATTTGGGAAGTGTGAGCCGCAAGTGATTTTTGGCCTCCTTTCCAAAAGTAAAACGATCAGAAATAGGGGAAGGTGAGCACATGCATTGCAACGAAATCAGCATACATATAACAGGACTGGGTATGCAGTGTCCATTTTTCTCTGAATACAAAGAAAGAAACTACACATCTACGAGTACTTTATGAATACTTCCGATACACACAACTTCCTCTGGTAACTAATCTTCATCGCAGTGATATGGTGAACCCTTTTCCTGTCGTGAAGCATCCCTGGACAAAACACAACCAACCACGACCAACAAGACCATATTACAACCAACCACGACCAAACACGACGATACCACAACCAACCACGACCAAACACGACCATACCACAACCAACCATGACCATACCACTACCAATCATAACAATTCCCCGACCATACCACGACCAAACATGACCACACCACGCTAACGACCACCAAAAACGACGAAACACTACCAAACCATGGTCAAATAGCGACCAGTCACGACAAACCACTACAAACCATGACATACTACGACCAACCACAACAAACCACCACCAACCACGACAAATCACCACCATACCGTGATCAAATACGACCATACCACGACCAAACACGAGTATATCACCAACACACCATGATCAGATACGACTATAGTATGACCAAATACGACCTTACCACAGCTAACCACGACCAAACACGACCATACCATGGTCAGACGCAACCACACCATGACCATACACGACAATACAACGATCAAACAACCATACCACGAGCATATACGACAATACCATATCCAAACACAACTATATCACGACAACTTTGACGAACCATGCACAACCACTACCATATCATGATCAGACGACGAGCAAACACGACCCACAACTACTTTTCTTCGTTGCCAGAGCTGGTTCAGTGGGAAGACCTATGAGATATAACAGTATCAGTAAATTTCTTCCGTCTCAACTCCAGACTTCCTCCATTCTTTTGTTCCCTCGAGTAAACTGCTGGACTGATGGATTTAGGAAGGTGGTAAAAAGTCATAATATACTTTTATCAGAGTACGGGAAATAAAAGAAATTCGTCACACACACACACACACACACACACACACACACACACACACACACACACACAGGTACATAAATACAGAAGGGCAAAACACATTACTTATTAAGATAATGGTATTGTCTGTGTTTACCCTCTTACTGCTGTGTTTAATCCCCTTAGGATAATACAGGTCTCTCTATCTCCTTGAATCCAATGAAATATTTTTTACGTATCCTTGCTATCTTCTGCTTTCATTTAGCTTGCGACAGAGTTAATGAATTGGGAGTGATCAGGTTTAGCCATAACTTCATCGCTTCTGCTTAGTTAAATCTGAGAGTAAACTCGTTCTGTAATAGACTCCTTGTCATCCTCCGTTCGGGACTTTGGCGAAAGCTTTGCCATTGCACTTGACATCTTAAAGGCTTTCGATCGAGTCTTGCATAAATCTTTAATTTCCAAACTGCCCTCTTACGGTTTCTTTCCTTCTATCTGTGCCTTCATCTATAGCTTCCTTTCTGGTCGTTCCATAGCTGCTGTAGTAGATGGCCATCGTTCTTCTCTTAGATCGATTAACAGTGGTGTTCCTCAGGGCTCTGTCCTATCACAAACTCTCTTCCTTTTATTCAGAAATGATCTAAGTTGTACATCTAACCCTATCTACTCGTAAGCTGATGATTCCACCCTTCACCTTTCCATTCGGTTTCCGCAACGTTCGTCTCAGCAATTACTTCAACAAACAAGGGATGAGGCTATGGTACACCTAATGTCTGATTTGGCTCGTATCTCTGACTGGGGTAATACTAATCTTGTTGTTTTTAATGCATCAAAGACTCAGTTTCTACACCTACCAACCTGTTAAAATATTCCACAGGAGTACCCACTATTGTTTTATAATATCCAGCTCAATCCTGCATCATCCCTGAACATGCTTGGGGTTTCATTCACACGGGACTTATCTTGGAAAGATCATATTGCATCTCTTGTAACATCTGCTTCCAATAGATTAGGTGTGCTAAGCCGACTCCGTGCCTTCTTTGCCACTGCTAAGTTGTTGACTTTATACATGGGTTTTATTCACCCCTGTTTGGAGTACAACTCTCATGTGTGGGGAAGCTTCCCACATACAGCTCTTCTCAACAGGGTGGAGTCAAAGGTTTTTCGTCTCATCAACTCTCCTCCTCTTACTGGCTCCCTTCAACCTCTGTCTCTTCGCTGCACTATTGGCTCTTTATCTCATTTCTATCGCTACTTCAGTGGTCACTGCTCGTCTGAACTGTCTGCTTGCATCCCTCCACCTCCAAGACGGGTGCTACGCACCCATCTAGCAATAAACCCTTGTCCCTTTCTTGTCCAACTCTCTAATGCAAGAGTTAACCGTTAATCCAGTCCTTCACTTATGCAACAGGTCAACTCTGGAACTGTCTCTCTCTGTCTGTATTTCCTACTTCCTATGATCTCCAGTCTTTCAAACGCTGTGTGTCCAGGCATCTCGAAATGATTGGATCTTGAATTTGGCTTTCTTTTGTATTGTTTTTTTTTTCTCTTGGAAATAACTGTTATGCAGACTGAGCCTTTGGTTCCTTCTTCCTCGCAAAAAAAAAAAAAAAAAAGTCGTGTGACGGTTTTTCTTAAAACAGTAACAGATATTATTGTTAACACCATCACTGGGAAAGGACTCCGTTGAGCATAAATGAATCGTTTACCACTAGCAAGACATCATCGTACTGAAAACGTTAAGTTAAAAAAATATGTATTTTCAGTATTTTAACAAGACTAATTTAACCGAAGGAAACAATTCGCAAAGAACGCGAAAACAGAGGAGTCAGGAGACAAGTGGGGACCTCACCAAACATTGGTTCCTCAACAGCGACATGTGTTTATTTTGCAAGGACGAATGACCCCCTAGTTTACACAGTGCAATAGCAAGGCCGTATCGGACTGGAAAGGAACTTCAGCCCAGTGCCGCACTACTTAAGTAATGGCAATGCACCAGATTGCAAAATTGCACTGACCTGTTTACGTAAGAGGCCACAAAGCTGTAGTGTTCATCAGACTAAAAAATATGGACAGTCCATCAAATCCAGTTCCCAGTTTATCTCTGCCCTGTCAGCTTCAGTCAGTAACATGAGTAATGCCCGGGACTCGAGTGCAACAATGGACTCTGAATCAGAAAATCTTTCGTGAACACTACTCTCGCCAAAGCGACGACGGCATAGCTCTTGGTAATACACCGATTCCGTAGGAAATTCATCACTGAGGATTATTTAGATTTTTGGCAGAATCAGAAGCATAGTACATATGCACAAATAACGACTACATCCATTAGACAGCAGACATCTTATGTACGATGAAACATTTAGACCACACCACACCCCCTATACACACACAAAGACACCACACATCAGACACCATATGTTCTGTACGATGACGAACACTTGGACTACGCCACACCATATACTCGTACACATACACAAATAAGGCCAACACCCCTGAGGCATCAAACACCACATGCATTTTTGCACCATGTCACGTACTTAAACCACACCAATCTAGTAGCTTCAACTAGACAACACAAAAACATCCTGATATCATATCTAATATAACATTAGAGGATTGCATTCATTTTGAGAAGACAGTAACACCACTCACGTACCATCTCTCTGGCTCAGCGTCATACAATTACCATTCACTTATTACATCGCCCTGTACGTGGCAGGGTCGACGCCACTTTATTCCAACAACTTTTGCCATATACATGTACCGTACCATGCATGTATACATTGTACTATTTATCTATACTATATGAATGTCTCATACACATACACCAAACATCTATGTCAAAGCCTTAAGTCTATCATAAACTCAACACGACAGTCTAATACTATACATCTGTGCAACGCCTTCCACCAAACATTTATTCCTTACATTCATGTCAGACACCTACACTATACACCATACATCATACAGTTATACCATACATCTTTACAGTTATCTTCATTTTAGTTTCGGTTCCTTTCTTTTCTAATTTATTATTTTCCCTACAATACACAAGATGATACAAAATAAAACTGTAACCTAACAAACACAAACAAGAAGACACTAATTTTTTTTTTTTTCCCCTTTATTTAAAGAGAACTATTCGCATGTTGAGAACCAGCAAATCATCTCGCCGTTTCGAATGACAGTTAAACAGAATACCAAAATAAAAATAATTTCAGTTCGAGATGTGAGGAGACAATGTTCTCGGCCGACTTCAACCATTTACACAATAAGCATACAATAAATACAGTTCAGGATGTGGGTATGTTGGTACAAAAACTAGTATGTCCTCCCTTTCTTTCTGCACTATTTGCCCTCATTTGATACTATGACATGTGAATATCTTTTTTACTGAGACGCTGAAGGTACTTGGACTGAGAGAGAGAGAGAGAGAGAGAGAGAGAGAGAGAGAGAGAGAGAGAGAGAGAGAGAGAGACAGTACAAATGAATATGCAGTAAATTCTTTTGTCGATGTTATGAAAATGGGAAGAAAACGAAAAACAACCGAAAAAGAAGGGGATGAAAAAGAAAAAGATAAAACTGGACAGAAAGAAAGAGAATTAAACAAAAGGTAATACCATAACATCCCCGCCAGAGTCAGCTCATGCACTGCCCTATCTCATCACTGGGCGCTGGACATGCAGTCCCATTTACGGCAAACAAATGACCCTAGCAGAGAATAATCTGTGGGCTAGGATGCAAATTACTTGTAAACTGGACGTTCGTAGAAAGAGCTGATGATAGTCGTTCTCGTCCTAGTACCGCACCTTTCTGGGTGGGACTATATTCCTATGGTCTGTCTATTTTATGAAGTCCGTTTAGGCGTTGTCCCTCTTGGGAATTTCCTCGGCTGCCTCTTTGCCACACGTGTACACCCCGCTGTCTCATGTCAGCTATTTACTACTTCTAAATGACGTTTATTTACAGTGTATATATATATATATATATATATATATATATATATATATATATATATATATATATATATATATATATATATATATATATATATATAGGATGGAGAGCGAGAGTTTTTACGAAGAAAGTGTATGTATATAGGTGAAGGGGGGGTGAGGAAGGGGGAGGCCAAGGATGAGATGGAGGGATGGAGTGGAAAGGTATATGAGAGAGGGGAATGTGAGCTTGGAGCAGGGCATTGAAATGGCGGGGGACAGGGCTACATGGAGGCGATTTGTTTGTGGCCACCCTTTACGGGATTAAGGCGTCTGGCAATATATATATATATATATATATAGATAGATAGATAGATAGATAGATATAGATATAGATATATAGATATATATAGATAGATAGATAGATATAATATATACTGGTATATATATAGATATATATATATATATATATATATATATATATATATATATATATATATATATATATATATATATATATACACACCTGTACAGTGGAGGCTGTTGATATCTGTAGTTTGCAATAATATGTATCAGTACAACACTGGAAAAGAATAAAGATGCATTAATCATTCCAGGACAATGATATCTTTTGCATTTAATTCTCTTTATCTTTCTTCCTTCTCCATACAACCAACTCTCTCTTACTTTACCTTATCTTTCCACCTTGTTCTCGGTCTCCTTCTTCTTCTTCTCCTTCCATCTTTCTCACCCTGTATCTCAACTGGTCTTCGGTTTCCCCCTCCATATCCAAGTATCATGCTTTACTCCTCCCCGTAGGTTTCGATCACTGCACTGAATTTCACTGTGTCTCTCCACCTCGTTGACGGTTTCCTTCTCCTTCTTTCACCAACCACCCATCCTTACTCCTCCACCTATTTCCTCATCTCGTACTCAGTCTCCCTTTCTTTCTCCACCCAGCCTCTATCCCTGTCATTAACAGGGAGGAAGCTAAAATTCCGAGGGGGGGGGGGAGGATGCAGTCAAACTTTTAGGAGTGAGTGTACGAGTTCCCTGAATACGAATGTCGTGTTGAATACCGCATTGCAAGTACGGAAGCTTTTTCCTGTGCAGCTATATACACTTGTCGTCTCTCATTTCCATCCTGTTAGTTCCTTTCATTTAATTTTCTCGTTTTTCATATTTTTTGTGTTTTGTTTCGTTTCGTTTCCTTTTGGTTTTCTTGTCGTTTCCTTGTTCTATTTTTTTTTTTTTAAGTAAATCTGCTTCCCACTCCTTTCCATCCCTTTCCTATATTGTCTGTACCCTTTTACTGTCTTCTCTGCATTCTGCTTCACTCCACTCTACTCTGCTACCTCGTCTGTTCTCTCTAATTCGCCCCGTACTTTCCTTTCCCATCTGCCTCCAGTCCCAATTTCTTCCCTCATTTCCTCCACTCTTCCTCATCTTTCCTTTCTTTTCCTTAAAATCCCACTCATACTTCTTCTATCCCTCTAATTCACTCATGTCTTTTCATTTCTTCTCTTCTTCACTATCATACGCCTCCCCCCTCCCCCAGCACCTCTTTTTCGCTTCTCGTTTCTCCCCTCTCCTTACCACTTTTTTCGGTGCTTTCCCCATTCGCCTCTGACTTTCATTCAACGTAACTCCCCTCTCCCCTCCACCCCCCCTCTATTCCATCACTCTCCCTATTCCTCTTCTCTCTTCTCATCTCATCTTTCCTCTTTCCTCTCATCTAACCCTTCCTCCTTGCAACATGCAACCTCTCTCTCTCTCTCTCTCTTTCTGAGTGAGTGTGTGCACACATACATGCACACCTAATTCCATCTCACTGCCCCCCTTCCCCACCAGAAAAAAAAATAATAATCGAAAATTCCCATACGTGTTTGTCCACACCAGTTGTGACACATTCTTCAAATAGAAGCGCTGTCTCTCTGCTGCCTGAATGCCAGTTAGCGGCGTTAAATTCATTGCTGGACATGTGTGTGTCTGAAAGTTTTATAGATATATTCCATGAGCGGCTTTAGTTTCGTGCTTTGTATATAACTCCAGAATTATGTGTGGTGTGTAGAGTTGCCAGACCAGAATAAAACTTGTCGGTAGACATGCTCTCAAAAGTGTAAAAACTGTGATTGTAAATAGCTACAGTAAGTGTATGCTAGTGTGGCAGGAAATACTGCTGTCATAAAAGACTTTGTAGTTCCTTTGTGGTTACTTGTAGTGGAGTTTTATATATATTAGACTTGTGGACGAGCGGTTATTATATTTGAGTAGCTTTGTAAGTAGCTAATCTTCTTTCCCATTTGTCATGTAGTGACAGGAGAGGTAAAGAATAGTATGGGACTATTTTTATTTGTCTTGGAAAAATTAACAAGTCTCTCACACAGAGCGGAGTATAAAGTACAGTCCCGCTAGCTATCTCTCTGTCTCGCTCTCTCTGTCTCTCTCTCAAGTTGCCAAGCCCTTCTCCCTGCGACCTGTCTCTTCTATCGCCTTTCTCCTTCTGACCTGCCTGTTGTAAGGCTAGCTTCTTTCTGAGCTCTCTTTCCTAAATTCTGGTGTAACAGGAGACGTATCACGTGTGTTCCTTGTGGGTGGAAAGTTCTAGAAGCCTGTATGTGTGTATGTGTGTGTATGGTCACTAAGGCTTTGTTCACCGGTGGATTGCTGACAACTAACTGCATCATCTCCTTACTGGCCACTGTCGTCAGCTTTCCTCAGTGTAATTTGCAAGCTCATTTCCCATTCCCAGGCTCGCATAGAGCTGTCTATCTATCTCTTTATCTATCTATCTATCTATTATGATTTGTAATTATAATATGGAGTCCTGATACTGCTACAATTAAGTAGTCGTTCTTAAATATTGTCACTTTATCATTAATTCTAGTTGTAAATAATAATAATACTCAGAAATATGAAATTCCAAGAAAACCGCAGGAAGATGATTAAAACATGAAACGTTTCAATGAATATCTCTTGATCTTGTTACAGAATTACCAAGATGATATAATTGTTAGAGTTTGTTTATGCAAGAAAGGAAGAACCAAAAGCCAGGAGCCCAGAAGTTTGTTCCCTCCAAGAAATAACAAAAACAAGATAACAGATGGACAAATTCAAAATCCGTTCATTTCAAGATGCCTTGATGCACTACGTTTGAGAGACTTGAGATCATAGGCAATAGGAAATACAGAAAGGGGGAGATAGATCCAGAGTTGACCTGTTGCTTACATGAAGGACTGGGAGTGACGGTTACTTCTTGCATTAGAGAACTGGACGGAAAAGGGATGAGTGTTTGTTGCTAGATGGGTGCAATGGTCCCGCCGTAGTGGTGGAGGGATGCAAGCATACAGTTCAGAGGAGCAGTGACCATAGAAGTAGCGACGGAAAAAAAGATAAAGATGCAGTAGTGCAGAGAATAGATAGAGATTGAAGTAAGCCAGTAAGAGGAGAGTTAATGAGACGTAAAGCCTTTGACTGCATCTTCTTGAGAAGAGCTGTATATGGGGAGCCTGCCCACATATGTGTTGTACTCTACACAAGGACGAATAAAACCCATGTTTAAAGTCAACAGCTGTGCAAGGGTACAGAGGCACTGGAGTTGGCTTAGCACACCTAATCTCTTTAAAGCAGATTTTACTGAGAGGGAATATGATCTTTCCAAGAAAAATCCTGAGAGATTGAAACCCCAAGTATGTTTAAAGGTGCCTGATATCCTCTAAATATTGTTAAGATTTAGAGGATACTCCTACAGAAGATTTTGTCGGGCAGAAAGATGTAAAAAATGAGTTTTTTATGCATTCAGAACAGCAAGATAACTTTCACCTCAGTCAGGATGAAAAAGATGTATGGTTGTTCACCAGGTGGATCAGTAAAAGGAGAGGAGAGCCAAAGGTAGAGGTGAACAATGAAATAACCTAGAATAGAGACTTCAGAGAAAGAAGAAATTGATACAATGTATTCCATGTTTGAAGTAAGGTAGTAGAAAATTTTTCATAGTCAGTAGATTTAGGGGATAAGTAAACAGTACAGATATACTGTGTCAGAGAATGACAGGATAGCCGAAGACAAAGAGCAGGGAATTCAGATGACTCAATTTCAGAAACACGAGAGCAAGATAAACAGCTACATTTGGCTTTGAAATAAGTATAGAGAAAGTAGGAGGGTATAGAGAAAGGTTTGCTGTCAGACACCTCAGACAGCTGAGTGTCATCGAGAAAGAGAAGGCGAGGTTTAGAGGTGACGTGGTGTTCAACAGAGAGAAAGTTAGAGAAAATGCTGCGAATTTGGTAGAAATGAAGAAGTGAATCAGACAGTGGTTTCAGGCATCTTGCTAGGTCAACACTGGGAGAGGGGCAGATGGTGGGAGCTTTGGTTTTGTGATGGGATGCTATTTTTGTTGAATTTTGAATAGAACGTGTAGTGTGTAATGTACATGTAGCTTGATGTTGACAGTTAGAGGAACTTGTATAGAAGAGCATGCTGGCCTACTCTCTGTGTTCCTGAAACATTCAAAAAGTTCAGCAAAGTAGTGCGAAAAAGTTGTAAAAGATCTCTTAGGAACATAATTGGTCGCTAAATGGAAATAAAAGCTAATTATGGTACCAAAATCGCTAAACTGATGACTCTTGGTTTTTCACGCCTAGGCGTCTCTCCAAAGCTGAACAGAATGGTCATCTGATGGCCAGAACTTAACATAAATTATTTCGTTGCATACTGTATACGAGTACTTGGCAGGCTAGTTTTCTGGTCAGGAGGGGCTGCCACCTGTTACAAGATGCCACGACAGACATTACACTGATAGATACACCTGAAATATTATTGTTCATGATTACAATGGATATCTAAGAATATTACGGAGCTCATATTTCAGTCCTTGGCATCACCTTGTACCTTTTTTCTTCGTATGTGACATTTGTTCATTAGATTACCAAGATCTCATTAGGTTGGGCACGACTCCGATTCTGTAATGTAACTACTAACCACGTCCCTGCAAAATCCAATGCGTTTCCTTTGTTCCACATTTTCAAGAGCGTTATAATAATATTATTGCAAACTTGGTGTGGCAGCAGGGGAAAACACACACACACACACACACACACACACACACACACACACACACACACACACACTTCGCTGCAGGACGTTTGTCATGTCTATCAGTCTGTCTGTCTGTTGCCTGACACTGGATAGTACAGTACGTGCCTATAATTTAAAGAACTTCAGATGTTTTTTCCCTACCCAGTAAAGACCCCTCTCCCTACAACCTATCTAGCCTTCCTTACATACCTTCACGCCATATTTTTGTTTATTTCTTTTTTATGCCTCTCTCTCTCTCTCTCTCTCTCTCTCTCTCTCTCTCTCTCTCTCTCTCCTCCTCCTCCTCCTCCTCCTCCTCCTCCTCCTCCTCCTCCTCCTCCTCCTCTTACTACTACTACTACTACTACCACTACTATTATTACTATAACTGAGTAAAGACCTCTCTTTTCAAGACGCTCCACCACCTTCCCTTACCTTCCGTCGCACCTTATGTCTCCACCTTCTCAGTCTTCCTCTCCCTCCCCTTCCATATACCTCACTCTCATTTCGTCCTGTTGTCTGTCCACTATACATTTGTCTTTCCATCTTTCCATCTTGAATGTTGAGTTGTAATAAAATACTATCGTTTGGTGATGGTGCTACTCACTAAAAAATGTTATGCAAGGGATACAGAGCCAAGGTAATATCTAAATCCGACACTGAATTACAAGAAATAAACTGTAGAATGACGAAAATCCCTTACAACTAAGGTAGGGCGACCTAATCAGTCGTACTATTAAATATAAGAGCGCAACGGTGACGCTGCTACCCGAAGGAAGTATGTCCGACTCTCCTGTATTTTTGTTGACTCCACCCTGTAATATGGCATGTCACACCTAACAGTTACAGCTGTTCCATAAATGATCATCAGAAATTAGAGGCTTACTTACACCTTCATCCAGTTAATTTTAACAATACGACTCGTAGTCAGTTTGGTATATATAGTTAAGGACATCCGTGCTACAAAATTCCATCATCTCCCACATCCGTTATAAGCAACCCGGTCTATCACGTCAGCCCCACATTACATTTTCCTCGTACTCGGTGGTTTGTGTGGAGGTGGTGAGTTGGCTGGTGGGAGACTGATGGCCTCGGAGTGAAGGCTTTACTGCCAGTAAGTCATGCCTGTGGGAAATGGACAAACTGACACAACCATCTATTCCGAGGCCACGATTGTACCAGGAGTGGCCAACCACTTCAGCACGAGGATGTTTATAAGTTTGCTTCATTCTTCCCACCACCAGACACTTTTACTCAGCCTAGGATAGATGTCTTTTCGAACTCGATGGGAATGGTGGAGTCAGGAGGGTTGGGGAAGCATGGACTGAGAGGCGTGAGAATGGATGGATGAAAAGTAGAGGAAGGAAAGCTGAGAGAGAAGCTGAGAATAGGAGAGGGAGGAGTGAGGAAGACCAAAGAAGGCGAATGGCGGGAAAGAGAATGGGGAAGAAAGGAACTGAGGGAAGTGTTGGGGGAAGACGAGAGTGAAGAAGGAAAAGGAGGAGAGGGAAAAGATAGAATAGCGAGGGTAGAGGTGAAAGGGAACGGAGAGAATGAAGGAAGGAAGAAATGGAGAGAGAGCGATTGGAGAAAGGGTAAAGGAGTGAAGGACAAGGGGAAGCTGGAGGAGAATGACAACAGGTGAAGAGGGAAAAGAGAGGACGGAAAGAAAAGGATATGTGAAAGAAGTGAAAGAAAGTAAGAAAGAGGGAAGTAAGTGGAGGAAACAGTGGAAAAAGGGGCAAGGAAGGTGGGAAGGGAGAAGACAGGGAAGGGAGAAGACAGGGTAGGATGAAAAGTGGGAAACAGGAAAAGATGGAAATGAAGGAAAGAAAGAAGAAGGAAGGGAGGAGGGGAAAGTGAGTAGAGATGAATGGAAGAAGGGAAAAAGGGAGATGAGAGGCAGGGAGGAGAGAGCAGGAGAGAGAGAGCCGAAGGGTGACGTCACATTAATATGACAACCACCATGCTAGTTCAACACAAACATCCGACAAGGGGCTTTTACAATGTCGTCCCTTGTTTCTAGCTTCAGGCAGAAAGGTGGTCAATATGTATGTGCGAAAACCACCATAAATATATTCATATATCAACCCTCTCCTAGTCTAGCAGTATTAGCTAAAGTGAAGGCTAGCATCTAAGAAAGTCTGCTAAACTAGGGTAGCTATGTGGAATGTGTCAGGTTTGGTTGCAAACTTTTTCATAATGTATACCTTTTCGTTATTTTACGGTAGTATTTAATTTGTCATTGGCGGCAGAAAGAAAGTTTCTTTTTGCAGGGGTTTTAGTTTAGCAACTGTTTTTCT
The DNA here is from genome assembly GCF_032717465.1 of Coenobita brevimanus. Taxonomy (NCBI): domain Eukaryota; kingdom Metazoa; phylum Arthropoda; class Malacostraca; order Decapoda; family Coenobitidae; genus Coenobita; species Coenobita brevimanus. The sequence goes on along the minus strand of NC_136972.1, from coordinate 4,864,362 downwards.
TAATTCGACATAATGCCTGAAAGGGTCTTTAAAAATGTCTTTTATTCCACTGTAAAGAACAGTTCAGGGTCAGTGAGAGAAAATAGGCAAAAAAGAATTCCAAGGCCACAGAAAACATACCAAAAGAGGAAATTTATTCTGGAACGAGTAAGATACTGAAATATATTAAATGCCATCATGTTTCTGGTGTTATGGAAAACTCTTGGTAAAACTATGAGTTTTATGACCCTTGAAGTGCAATGCAGCACTAATGGTAGCATTGACTCAACCTAGGTGACTAATCTAGATTGCTGCTGGTGCTAACCAAACCAAATCAAATTTTGACCTGACTAACACAGAGTGTCACTAGACTTAACTAACACAGATTGCCAATAGGCCTAAATAACACATATTGCCACTTGACTTAACCCAGACAGCCAATAGACCTAACTAAAACAAACTGCCAGTAGACCTAACTAACACAAATTCCGACCTGACCTTACTGTAGCTTTACCCGTGAACAAAACCTAGAGAAACCAAGGGGAACCTACAAAATCAGATGGGCTACCGGCCACACACTGAATATACAGCAGTCTGGCCCAATGAACATACGAGTACTGTACCCTGCAAAAAAATAAAATCAGATTAAGCGGCTGATAATTGGTACTACAGAAACTGTTAGACTAATAAGTTTTATTGCTTAACTCAGGGTTTTCTTTTAAATTTACATTGTACTGAATTCTAGTGTGCTGCCTATGTGTCACAAAACCAAAGTACAGTGCTTGTCATCTGATAATGTATATTCACTGATTTAAGCTATGTAAGACACACACACACACACACCGCTCGCTGGTGCAGTGGTAACGCTCTCGCTTGCCAACTGGTGGACGGGAGTTCGCGCCTCGCTCAGGTTGCGAAAAGTTTCACTGACGAAGTGGGTGGTTACTGTCCCCCTTGAGCAAGGGGACGGGTGTGTGCGTCTGTGAAGGTCACAGCCTTGCCCTTAGATCGGACTATATGAGCTCTCAGCTCCCTTCCGGGAGGGTAAAAGCTGACGATCACGACCATCAGGTGATCCTGACCGACCCGGTGAATTACACACACACACACACACACACACACAAAGGATGGCTGCATAAGGAAACTTTCTTTCTGCCAGCAATGAATATTTGAATATTATCACACAGTAATGAAAAAATATAATAAGAAAAAGTTTCCAGGCAAACCTGGCACATTCCAGACACATTAGTTGTGTAGACTTTCTTTGACGCTAGCCTTAACTTTAACTAATATTACACTGCTAGAGTAAGAGGTTATAATATGAATATATTTACAGAGCAGTTGCCTAGTGAAGTAGCAACTTACTCTACCACATAAGAATTTAGAATGTAAGGAAAAGAGCAGGGATAAGGAAGTGGCCTCAGGACAGTGAAAGGGAAATCACAAGTGCCAATAACTTGCGGTAATATAGCGTCATATACATGCAAATTGGTTTTTGTTGTGAAAGTAAACTAGTATTTATTTCGTGCGGTTCCTCGTGTGCTTTTTTTTTTTTTTTTTAGGTTCTTTATTAACCATTCAGTACAAGCCCCAACACTCTGGGGAACGCTGTCCCTGAAGGCCAAGCAGGGAGGGGTGCATGAGGAAAACAGAATCGGCATCTATGTGCGCGTCCACACGTGTACTCAAACATATGTTGGCAACACAGCTGGCAAAATATTCGGGAACATGTTTGCATCAGTATTTGGACAGATGTATGGAAACATGTCTCAGTGCAGCTTCGAACACTGGCAGCAGAGGTGACGGGATAAGTGTGTCCATACGAGGCAGATGAGACTTAATCATGATGTTGCCAACATGATATGGACGCTGCTGTTCCCAACATGTTTGCAGCGTGTTCCTTACTGTGTTGCTTACATGTTGCCAACACTTATTTGAGCACACGTGTGGACGCGCACTTAGGGCATAGAAGTTGAAGTAGTTATCATTACAAGCACAATAATGGACAAAAACATACAATAATACATACATGGTACAATACAAAGTTGTTACAGTAATTATCATTACATGTTTTGAGATGAGTAAAGTGATACATAGATACACACGTATGTAGTGTACGTACGTATGCAGAGAGAGACACATATGCACACATACATATACATATATATCTATACATGTATGTTTATATTCACGCACATGTAGCCGTAGACATACTGCATGGAAAGGATAGGTACGCATGTATAAATGGTATGGGTATGTGTACAGGCGTGCATACATATACATATGCATCATGCACATATTTGATTTATTAATATATACATAGACAGGGAGACAAATATATACATATACACCCTAAGTAGACACATAACCTATTACATAGTCACACACACAGGCAGGTATATAGAAAAAAAAAAAACATATGCATTATAAAATTTCCTCGATTCCAAATCTCAGCACTAGGACAATACATGCAAATGCACCTGATATGTGTGTGTGTGTGTGGAGAAAACACACACACACACACACACACACACACACACACACACACACACAGGCTTGTCTACATATATATATGCACACATACACAGATATACATATATACGAGTATATACATATACAGGTATACATACAGTACACACACACACACACACACACACACACACACACACACATATATATATAGATAGATAGATAGATAGATAGATTAGACAGATAGATAGATAGATAGATAGATAGATAGATACAGATATAGATATAGATATATATACTAGTAAGAACTTAGCCAAGTGAGCACTTTAGAAAATTAGAAAACTATGCGTGTAAAAAAAGAAAACGATCTCAGGAATAACGGAAGTGATCTTAGTGACACAGAAAATATCCGTAGTAAGAAAGTGAAAGTAATCTTTTGTGACAAGTAATACGCAACATACTTTGGAATGTCTTTTCTCTTCCCCATCCCATATACCACAGTGCATAGTACCACATTGCGGAAGTATACTGAGCTAGCCACATGTACAATCAAAGACAAGTGTCGTGTCGCGGTTTTGTCCGAAGATTAAGTGCAACACTTGAAACATAATGAAAGCTCTTCCGCAGTTACATGTTCGTGGTTGGCTAGCCTGACTCCGTCAAGCTTCATATCTGCTGCTGATGGGATGATGGTATGAATGAACCCATGAAATTCCGAAGCCTTAATATCGACTCGCAAGAATTGCTGATTCCGAACTTCGTATGAGAGACGTAATGCCAACGGTTAGGCGATGATCACCTGACATTTCATCTAACATCTTACCACAAAACGTCTAGCAGACCTACTATACCATAGTATGGAGAGGTCAAGCAACATCCATCCAACTAATAAGAATATGAGAGGTGGCATGATCTTCCTTTATTTACGGGAAACGAATCCTGAACAGAAAGCTCAAACATATGGTATAGGCATAACCACAGAAAGGTGGATTAGGATTTCAGGAGGAAGGCACAGTGGAGAACAATCGTTCAGGTCGTCCACATTTTACCACAAAACTATAGGATCAGGAAATAATCACAACGATGGAAGCAGGACTCGCAAGCAGTGCTTACGCCATAAGAAACGAAGTGCACCTAGAATGAAGCACACGAACAGTTGTGTATAGACTTCCGTCGTCTGGTTTATGTGTTCGAACTCGTCTGTGGGATTCAGTTTGCAAGCCACTGAAAAAGAAAAAAACATCAAGTACCATAATAGAATAACTCTGTTCTCGTGTGTTCGATACTATAGTGAATTTTGTTTTACAACACTTAAATAATGTCCCAGATCATAATTATCAACTTGATTAGCTAATTTACAGTTAAATAAGATGGAGAACTGACTTCCGATCACCTATTAAGCTAACTGAATTGTAAAGCTGATAAAGTTGGCATAAAAATAAAAGATGAAAACGCTTCATCAGTACTAAATAAAAACAGCAGTCAGAAAGATTTAATAATTATGTAGATTAGTTTCGGTAAGTTACAAAAAAATTATATGCTGGCATCCACAGGCCGGTCATCCGGAGCAAATGGCAATGCAAGTCAGTGCTACCAACCGATCGTTCGACACCGCTCCGAAACTATAGTCTTTCAGCAGATATTTTCACCAAATTTCACGACACGACTTTTGTCTTTGATTGTACTTGGGGTGATAATTCATTCATGCAGCAGTGGAGGTCAACTGGGACAAAGGGGTACTTGACAGAATGCAAGCTGGAAATCCACGTGGCTCAGACAGGAGCGTGGGCTGTGTTCTGTAGCTGCTGACTCATCCACTCATATGAAAACAGCCTTCTGCAACCCTCCATAATTGACTCCATTCATCACCTCCTTCTCCCACAACACCTAAAGCTGGAAGCATGGGACACTATGAATGGTGCAGGAGCGTAGCCAGAAAGTTCACAAGGGGGGGGGGGAGAAGGATGTCTATAGATTCTTGAAGAGGTGGGAGGCTATCGAAACGAGCCTCTGCAGCTGGGGGATCTGGGGGGGCGCTGTGAGCCCCCCCCCCCAGGAAAAATGTTTAAAATTAAGTACTTTTAGGGGCTTTCTGAGGCCTATGATGGTATGTATTGGAATATTCAGATGATAACTCATTATAGTGAAAATGGCGAAAAACAGAGCAAGAAAATTATTTTGGCTGAGAAAAGAAGCTTTTTTAATGATCATTATGGAATGAAAGAACAATAATGCATCTGGGAGCCTCATGTGCATTTTCTTCTCCTTTGAGAGCATAATAATCCTAGCTAAGTTAGCTGGAACCTGGAAATGTCAAAATTAATCTGACTAAATATGCTGAATTAATTAGACTTGTCTGCTGTTTTTAATTGACTGTTCTAGGAAAATATATATATATATAGATATATATATATATATATATATATATATATATATATATATATATATATGGAGCCTCTGGGGTACAGTGGTAAAGTAGTTGTTTTCGTACACTGAAGAACGAGGGTTCGCGCCCCGCCAGGGTAATAAACTTTGGGAGCGTTCTTCTGGCCACGTACTGCTTGGCGGACATTAAGGGTGCTGTGGTTGAACCAGTGTCGCATACTATAACATATGCTTGCACCCAGTCGGCTTGCGCGGGCCGATTACACATGGTTCACAGACTACACACACATCCAAAGCCACTCCAACACTACAATTACACTTACATTCACTTCTCACCCAACATACGATCTCTGCCAGACAGCCTAAGCCACTTGGTAGAGATACAATGGCTGTATCGTCCCGACTTCGGTAGGGATAGGCCGGTCCTGCTGTGGACACTCAAACGGCCGATGAGATGAGAGATTATTTCTATCTATCTATCTATCTATCTATCTATCTATATATATATATATATATATATATATATATATATATATATATATACCTGATTTCTACTTTGATCACAGGTAATAAAAGCTCTATCACTCATTTGAGCAGATCTTTTTCATATTTTGAACAGATATTACTTAAGATATCATAGTTCTGATTTACAAAAACATAAGATATTATCAAACTCAGAAAAATAAAAGTAGTTTCGTTCATACTGATCCTCTATAACCGTTATATCAAGTAAAACAAAAAATCTAGTTAAATATGTTATCAGCAATTTTGCCTGCTGTGACAGTACTGTATATTCAAAACAGGAGACTCAGTCCTCTTGCTTTCTCTTTGAGAACCGATCCAAAATTATGTCTGCATGACGCTGACTCAGCACGATTCTCTCTCTCTCTCTCTCTCATTTGACTCAATCGGATCACCACCCCCCCAACCTTTCACTACGACCCTGGAATGGGGAGATGTACGATTGTTGAATATTCTGATCTTTAATTAAATTTTTTTGGTACTCTAGGTATGGAGGTATGACTGATTGAAAACAACCGCTTCTCGAAAAATAAAAAAGCATATGAAAAGGATTCCGCTCACAATATAGTCATAAATATGTCATATGTAACAGTTATGGACATGTAGATATCTCATACCAGAATATATACTACCTGCACCACTTGCAATGTCTAGTGCTTAGGCGGAGACACACATTCTCCAGCCAAAATGCAAACAGAATGTATCGCAAACATTTTCCAGATGATAGAGAAATCCCATTATGCAGCAAACATGTCGGTAACTGGTGAAAGCCAGTTAGTCCATTTGGTGGAAAAGTACTAGACATTACACACATCCCCACCAGGCAGTATATATCCCTGGAAGTCAGGTATAGCGGTCAGAGACCCAGATAGAATAATAGAAGGCAGAAGGAAACTTAGGAGACAGGATAGGGTAGGAGGTTAGCCGTCACGTGACGTTGCTCTATCCAGCACACCAATAATACTGTGTCACAATAAAACCCCGTAATCCAAGAGTGTCTGTCCCTCACCTATGATACAAGAGAGACAGAGGAGCCAGAGATACAGAGGAAATACCTAAACCCACAACCAGCTATCCAACGCCTCACGACTCTATACTGGCAGCAACGATTTCACACATCATCCACATTATCGACAATGGATTTCACCTATCTACCTGGCTACCTACATACCTCCCTGCTTTATCCTATTAACACTGGTGCAGCAGGTAAACAACAACAGTAAACAACAGTGGTAGACACCAGTGGTAAGCAACAGCAGTAAACAACAGCGGTAAAAGAAGATAGAAGAGAAGCGGTAATGAAGCATGACGAAGTGGTATACAAGAGGTGAAGAAGAAAGAAAAGGCAGCATTGAAAAAGACGATTATTACAAGTTTCTACAAAGCAACTGTACAATTTAGAAGACTACAATCAACTAGAGTCAGTGATCAGTTATCTACCAAACCATGATCTACGATAACTATCTACAAGACAGATCAACGTTTCTACAGACAACTACAACAACTATAATGGCTTACAACTCTACGGCTATATAATCAACTTAAAAAAGAAAGAAGTGACATACAGAAAGTTGGGTGAGAGAGTAAGTGAAGCAAGAGGAATGAGTAGGAAGCGACGTGCGAGCTTTGATGCCGCAGCATAAGTCATCACAACATCACCAGACCTCTGACCGCCACAATCATCAACTATAACCAAGACCACAACTCCAACTGGTGTGAGCTGTATGTTTGCAGTCATATGGTGGCACTGATTTGCTTTTCAGGAAGAAGTTCCTATGATGGCTAACCATGCTTACCAACCTTATCGAGATGACAAGTGGTCAGGCCGCATGTTTCATACTGTTCAGTTTGCCATCGTTTGTACCAGACATTAAAAACCGGTACTCTTATGTTTGCTAAAGGACCAAAGTGGCAGATGATACTATAATTCGTTTTTTTTACTAACCCTTAAAGCTTGAGAGTCTTACTGTCAATAGAATGGTGTGTAGGTAGCCAGGTACATAGGTGAAAGCCAGTGTAGATAATATGGATGATGTGGGGAATCGTCGTGAGGCATTGGATAGCCGGTTGAGGGTTTAGGTATTTTCTCTTTCTTGCCCCTCTATGTCTCTTGCATCGTAGGTGAGGGATAAACACTCTTGGATTATGAGGTTTTATTGTGACGCAGTATCATTGGTGTGCTGGAAGAGTAACGCAGCATACCAGCTACCTCCCTACACCATCCTGTCTCCAAAGCTTCCTACTGCCATCTTTCGTTCTCTCTGCCTTTCTGACTGTTATACCTAACTTACAGGAATATCCACTGCATGGTGGGGACGTGTTAAATGTCCAGTACTTTTCCACCACATGGGCTAACATGCTTTCACCAGATAACCCCAAGTGTTTGCTGCATAATGGGATTCTCTATCGTCTGGAAAATGTTTGCCATACATACTGTTTGCATTTTTCCTAGAGGATGTGTATGTCTTCCCCTTAGTACTAGAAATTGCAAGTAGTGCAAGTGGTATCTATTGTGCTATGAAATATATGCTAGTGGCTATCATTACTGCATATCTAACTATTACATATGAGATACTAATGCATATATATCCCTCAGTCAAGCCAAACTGTAGTACCTACTACTAATCTTGATATTTCAGTCTATACACAATTATGTTACATTGCTATTTATCTACCTCTCAGACAATCAAGTTAATGTAAAAATACAGTAGTATTGTTAAATTGAATATAGTAACATAGTTGTAGAAACATTGTAACACTGTAGAAACACTCTAATTATCATATATATATATATATATATATATATATATATATATATATATATATATATATATATATATATATATATATATATATATATATATATATATATATATATATATATATATATATCATCAGCCATAACTAGTCCACTGCTGAACAAAGGCCTCCCCCAACGTTTTCAACGAATTCCTTGACGGAGTCAATCTTTGCCACGTTATCCCTGCAAATTTCTCTATCTCATCTCTCCATCTCCTGTCTGGGCTTTTTCTGCTCCCCTTACAATCTCTTGGTGTCCAGTCTGTCAGCCTCTTGCTCCATAGGTAATCCCTTATTCTTGCTATATGCCCCGCCCACCTCCATTTCTGTTCTTTTATAACTTCTATAATATCTTTGACTTTAGTCTGGTCTCTCACCCAACTTGACCTTTTCCTGTCTCTTAAAGATATTCCCAACATTGATATTTCAATTGCTCTCTGAGAACGGATTATTATTTTATTTTTTTTCATCGATTTTGTCAGTTTCCAGGTCTCACAACCATACGTCATAGCTGGAATTATACATTCGTTATATACTTTTCGTTTCATACAAACTGGCAAGCTACTTTTCATAATGTCTCTATGTTTACCGAAAGCTTTCCATCCAATTGTAATGCGCCTTTTTAGTTCGCTATCATGATCTTTCGTTATTTTTAGTATTTGTCCCAAGTAGTTGTACTCCTCAACTTCTTCAAGAATTTCATCACTTATTCTGATGACGCTCTTTGGTGTTTGTGGATTAAACATTACTTTAGTTTTACTTCGGTTCATCTTCAGTCCTACTTTCAGATTTTCTCTGTTCAGGTCATTTAACATTTCTTGCAATGCCTCCGCTGATTCTGAGATTAGGACAATGTCATCTGCAAATCATAAATGGTTTAACTTTTCTCCATCTATGTTCACTCTTTTATTTACCCAGTCTAGCTTTCTGAAAATACTTTCTAGGCATGCTGTAAATATTTTTGGTGAAATTGTACCTCCCTGACGCACGCCCTTCTCAATCTTATTTTTTTCCGAGTCCTTATGTAATTAAACTGTAGCAGTTCCCTCTTTATATATGTTTTCGAGCAGTTTTTCAATGTCCTCATTCACTCCTTGTTCTCGCAGTGAATTTATAATCGCCATGTGCTCCACTGAATGAAAAGCCTTTTCGTAATCAATAAACCCAAAGCACAGTCGTTTATTATATGCTGTAGTTTTCTCAGTTAGCTGATCCACTGTATGTAGATGATCGGTGGTTGAATACCCGCTTCGGAATCCTCTCTGTTCACGAGCTTGGTTCGCCTCCAAAATTGTTGTTATTCTGTTCGTAAGGACTCTAGTGAAGAGTTTGTAAATGACTGATAATAAGCTAATGGGTTGATAGTTACTAAGATCTTTTGAGTCACCTTTTTTGTGGAGTAAAATAACTAACGCATTACACCGTATTTTGGAAATTTTCTGTTTGATACAGTGGGTAAATAAGTGAGCAAGCCTATTTTGTACATCTACTTCTGCATCCATCAGTAAATCTGTTACTATTCCATCTTCTCCCGGAGCCTTCCCTCTTTCCATATTTTTAAGAGAAATATTTACTTCGTCTGGTGTTACCTCAGGTATATCACTTTTGTCAACTGAAAAGTTAGCTATTGGTACTACGGTCTTTGATGTATACAGTTCGTTGTAAAAATCTTCAACTCTCTTCACCATCTTATCTCGGCATTTAATGATTCCACCATGTTTTTCTTTCAGTGATGTCATTTGTTGCTTTCCTAGTGCCACTTCGGACCTGTTTCAGATTTTTCCATTTTTGATGGTCTCTTTGATTTGATCCATGTTTCTCTTTCTTTTTTCTTCTCTTTGTCTTTTGTTGATAAGCTTATATATATATATATATATATATATATATATATATATATATATATATATATATATATATATATATATATATATATATATATATATATATTTATATACATGCATTCATGCATACATTGGTAGATAGATAGAGAGACAGTCAGATAGACTGATAGATAGATGCACAATAAACTATATATATATATATATATATATATATATATATATATATATATATATATATATATATATATATATATATATATATATTTATATGTAAATATTTATACAATAAAATGATAATATTAGTAATACAATGGCAAGTCCACAGTAGTTAATTGTATATATAATGGATTTGCTATATATATGAGACATAGTTACATAATAGAAAATGAATACATGTTAAATGAAAGATATATATATATATATATATATATATATATATATATATATATATATATATATATATATATATATATATATATAATAGAACCTCTCTCATTCGGACTATATGGGGGAAAGGGTTGTCCGAATTAGCAGATTGTCCGGACCATCAGGGTAATCTCCAGTTCATACCAAAAACTATCTACATATGGTATGTTTGTTAATTATTAACAGAAATCCGGATCAAAGGGGTCCGGACCAAAGAGGTTCTACTGATATATATATATATATATATATATATATATATATATATATATATATATATATATATATATATATATATATATATATTGTTACATAGCCTATGATTTCATCATCCTTTGTGTAATTCTAACGTACAGTATGCTGCATGTTTGATCACGAGTGTGTTCTACCTCACTCCCCCCTTCTACCCTTATCATAGAGTAAGTCGTTCTTTCTGTTGTTCAGAGCAGGATTGTCAACTCTTTGTCCCCTATGACTTCACATCCGCATCCTTCTTACAAGTTGTATCAAGCTCTGCCGGCCCCTATATAATGAGTCCAGTCTCTGCATTAACTGCCACTTAGATCTACTCCTCATTTTGTTCACATCTCTGTCCTCCCCTGTACAGTCATTACTGTGAGTGCTCAGGAAGTCTCCAACCATCTAGCAGCTGTGTAATTTGAGTATAAGTGTTATTGCATTTTGTTCTTGTACTGTATAGCATAAGGTGTTAATTCGTAGGCCTTATGAGGTTTTTGTGATTAATGTAAGGTTTTATGTCAGCCAATTGTTAATAATAGTTTGTATCTGTAATAATTTATCTTGCATTAACTATCAGGGCTAACTTAGATAAATTTACTCATGCTAATTTCGTGTTAATAGAGGCTATTGCACTTAGTCATATATTTAACCTGTTTTTTTGCCATTACATTATCCTTATGAGTCCTGAATGTTTAGTTGTTAGTTTGGGCATTAAACTTTAACTTGTAATTTTACCTAACTCTTTTGTTTTGAACCTGGAACTTTACGGGACAGTAGTGATTTTTAGTATTCTCACTTAAAGTGTACATTTTCTTTCTCTGTTCCATAACATAAATTTGGCGACCTCGCCAGGATATTCAGGATATTATCATAAGGATATTGCTTGATATTTTGTGACTGTGATTTATTCATGATGTCTACTATTACTACGTTTGATGAAGCCAAACATTTTTTTGTCAAATGTGCAAACAGTGTCTGATGTAGAAAACAGAACAAAGAATGAACTTAAGCCTGTTGCTCAACAATTGGGAATTGCTGTTCGCTCTCATCATTCTAAAGATCAAATTGTTGACATGATTAATGAAAGCTTGTTTAATGTAACTCCTCCAAATGAGTAAACGCAGATTGAATTAGCTAAGTTACAGCTAGCCCTGCAGGAGGCTCGTGTTAAGGAGGCTGCGGCACAAGTTGAACTTGCTAGGATTAAGGCAGACCATGAGTATCGCATGAAGCAAGGTAAAACTGGATCATCTAGCTCTGATGATTTTGATGTGGCTAAAAATGTTAAACTTGTCCCTCCTTTCAATGAATCTGATTTAACAAAGTATTTTCAGTTGTTTGAGAGGGTAGCTACAGGTTTTAATTGGCCCAAAAAGTATTGGCCAGTACTCCTTCAAACTGTTCTCACCGGTAAAGCTCAAGTAACTTATGCATCTTTGCCTCAGGATCAATCTGATAATTATGATGTAGTTAAGAGCTTGATTCTTAAGGCCTATGAGCTTGTTCCTGAAGCCTATAGAGTAAAATTTAGGACAACTTATAAGCAAGATAAGCAATCCCATGTTGAGTATGCAAAAATCAAAGAAGATTTGTTAGAGCAGTGGTTCAATTCTAAGAATGTGGATTCTGATTTCGGTAAATTTAAGCAGATGATTTTGCTGGAGGACTTCAGAAAGTGTATAAGTAAAGATGTAAGCCTATATCTTGATGAGAAAAGAATAGATAATTTGTCTGATGCTGCAGTTTTAGCTGATGAATATGTTCTCACTCACAAGAGATATTCTAGAGGAAAAGGAAAGCTGAGAGTAAGTACGTTGCCTCTACTCAGAGTACAGGTAACAGGAAAGAGAATAAAGATGATGTTTCTCAGGAAGTAAATACCAGCTTCACCTCTAGATTTCAGAAAAGTAAATGTACTTATTGTAGTAAGCTTGGTCATACTACAGATAAATGTTTCAGGAGAGAGCGTGATGTGAACAAAAAGGAGTCTTTAAATATTCAGTCAATTGGTCTAGTGTCCACCCTTGAGAGTTCCCAGAATTCTTTAACTGAGTTAACTGAACCTGCTTTGAAGGGTAAATTAAATTCTCATGATGAAGCTCCTCTTTTGAGCAGTAACGTGGGTGACACTCTCAAGAGTTCATGTGCTAATTTCCTGTCTGATGGTTTTGTCAGTCCTCTGGGCAGCAACGACAGGAAATCAGTTAAAATATATCGTGATACAGGTGCTGACCAATCTCTTATGCTGACCAGTGTTCTAGACTCTAATGTTAATTCCTCTGATGAAACTGTAATCTTACAAGGTGTAGGGAATAATTACTTCTCTGTCCCTCTGTGCAGAGTGACTTTAGAGTCTGGTTTTGTTTATGGTTCCGTTATGGTTGGGTTGGTTGAGACACTCCCAATGTCATGTGTAACTTTCTTACTTGGAAATGATATTGGTGGAAGTCAAGTGTGTCCAGCTCCTCAGTTGTCTAGTGAGCCAGTGGCTGCAGTCCAGGATTATGATGTCCCTGATGTGTTCCCTGCATGTGCTGTCACTAGGGCTAAGTCTAAAGTTACTGGTGACTTAGAGGATAATGATGATGATGATGATGTTATCCTAGCTGACACTTTTCTTGCTAATTTGGACCACTCACCAGATGAGGCAGTACCCCGTAGTGTTGATAATTCGTCTCGTCAAGAGTTGGTTGAGTTGCAGGTTTCTGACCCTGAGTTGAAAGGTCTAGCTATCTCTGCTTGCAGTGAGGAAGAGTCAGCTGGTGCTTCTACTTGTTATTATATAAAGTCAGGAGTACTTATGAGGAAGTGGAGACCCCCAACAGCATCAGCCGACTGTGAATGGGAGGTTGTACATCAAGTTGTCATCCCTCGTGTTTGTAGGCAGGATATCATTACAGTGGCTCATGATTCCAGTTTGGCAGGACACCTTGGAGTGAGGAAGACTGTGGCACGCATTTTGAAACACTTCTACTGGCCAGGTATCTTCAGGGATGTTTCCTGGTATTATAAGTCTTGTCACACCTGTCAAGTTGTGGGGAAGTGTAATCAGACCGAAAAGGTTGCACCTCTAGTTCCCATTCCTCCTTTTGAGGCGCCATTCACCCGTGTGTTGGTGGATATTGTGGGCCCTCTTCCTAAGACTTCTTCAGGATTTTCTTATGTGTTGACCCTGATTGATATGGCTACTCGTTATCCTGAAGCCATTCAACTTAGAAATATCTCAGCAAAGAACGTGGTTAAGGAAATGCTAGGGTTCTTCACAAAGTTTGGTCTGCCCAAGGAGGTACAGTCCGACCGGGGAAGTAATTTCATGTCAAATGTTTTCAAGCAGTCTCTGAAAGAGTTGGGCATCACCCAGATTCACGTCTTCAGCTTACCATCCCCAGACTCAAGGAGCGTTGGAGAGATATCATCAAACACTCAAATCGATGCTCAAGAAATACTGTTTGGAACATCAGAAAGACTGGGATAAAGGTCTTTCATTCGTTGTATTTGCCGCAAGAGAATCTCCAAATGAATCACTGGGTTTCTCACCTTTTGAAGTACTGTTTGGCCATAAAGTAAGAGGACCCCTTAAGCTACTCAAGGAATGCTGGCTGTCAGAGGAAGATCACGTCAACCTGCTGGAGTATGTGATGAAGTTCAAAGAACGGCTGTCCACTGCTTTACAGCTGGCGAGAGAGAATTTAGGAGCTGCTCAGGAGATGAAGACTTGGTATGATAAGAAGTACAGGTTACGCCACTTTCAGCCAGGAGATCAGGTTTTGATTCTGCTACCAGTGCATGGGCAAGTTCTTCAAGCCAAGTTTAGTGGTCCTTATTTCGTGGAGAAGAAACTCAGTGATGTCAACTATGTCATTGCCACACCAGATCACAGAAAGAACAAGCAACTTTGTCACATCAACATGCTAAAGTTATATCACAGGAGGGACGAAAATAACCCAGTCTGCACTGTAGCTGTTCCACCCGAGTCTGCAAGTGAAGCTCTCCCATGCAGCATGAGCCTGAGTGATAGTTTGGGGAAGAATCCTGATATCATGAATGATCTCCAGACTAAGCTTTCTCATCTACCTCCCGAGGAAAGGCAGGAGTTTTCGGCATTACTGCAGGAGTACCCGCAAGTGTTCCGTGCCACTCCAGGAAGAACCACTGTGTTGATGCATGATGTCGATGTTGGAGACGCAAAGCCAATTAAACTGCCTCCTTACCGTGTGAACCCAGTGAAAGTTCCTCTTATCCAGAAGGAGCTTGGCTACCTGTTGGACCACAAGATGATTGAGCCCTGCCAGAGCGAGTGGAGTTCTCCTGTCACTCTAGTCCCTAAGCCAGGTGGGTCACAGCGGCTTTGCATTGACTACAGGCGTGTTAACCAGATAACCAAAACAGACACTTACCCTCTCCCTCGCGTGGAAGATTGCATAGACAAGATCGGAAAGGCTAGGTACATAAGTAAGTTTGATTTGTTATAGGGATACTGGCAAGTACCTATGACTGAACGTGCTAGGGAGATCTCATGTCTTGTAACACTAGGAAAGACTTTTGCATGTTCTGTAATGCCATATGGTATGAAGAATGCACCAGCCACATTTCAGAAGCTCATGAATGTTGTAACAGAGGGTTTGGCAGGGTGTGTTGTTTATATTGATGATGTATTAATCTTCAGTGACAACTTGAAAGATCACCTGTGCCATGTCAGTAAATTTCTTGAGCGTTTGGTTCAGGCTAATCTTGTAGCTAATTTGTCAAAGTGTGAGTTTGGTCAAGCTAAAGTTCAGTACCTTGGGTACGTAATTGGTGATGGACATGTTGCACCACCAGGAGCTAAGGTTCAGGTTATAAGTGATCTTCCCAGACCTAAAAGTAGGAAAGAGCTATAAAGATTTTTGGGAATGGTAGGTTATTACAGGAGATTTGTTCTTAACTTTTCAATTCTTGTATCACCACTTACAGACCTACTGAAAAAGGGAGTTAAATTTGTCTGGACCGATAACTGTGAATCCTCTTTCAGCAAGCTTAAAGCTATCCTATTAAGTCAGCCAGTGCTCGCTACTCCAAATTTTGCTAAGCCTTTTAAGATGGCTGTTGATGCAAGTGATACAGGAGCTGGGGCTGTTTTGCTGCAAGAGGATGATCATGGTATTGAACACCCTGTATCTTATTACAGTAAGAAGTTCACTCCACCTCAAAAGAACTACTCAACTATTAAGAAAGAGCTTTTGGCCTTGATTTTGGGTTTACAGCATTTTTCATTTTATTTGTGTTCTGGTTTTGACCCCATAGTCATTTATACCGATCATAACCCACTGAAATTCCTTAGTAAGTTTAAAGATAAAAATCAGAGATTGACAAGATGGAGTCTACTTCTTCAGGAGTATTCATTAGACATACAACATGTCAAGGAGAAAGAAAATGTTATTGCAGATTGCTTATCTAGACTTTAGACAGATTGTTTTAGAATAATAAGAAATTTCCTTTGTAAATTTCTTTTTCTTTGTGGGGAGGTGTTACATAGCCTATGATTTCATCATCCTTTGTGTAATTCTAACGTACAGTATGCTGCATGTTTGATCACGAGCGTGTTCTACCTCACTCCCCCCTTCTACCCTTATCGTAGAGTAAGTGGTTCTTTCTGTTGTTCAGAGCAGGATTGTCAACTCTTTGTCCCCTATGGCTTCATTTGCGCGTCCTTCTTACAAGTTGTATCAAGCTCTGCCGGCCCCTATATAATGAACTCAGTCTCTGCATTAATTGCCACTTAGATCTACTCCTCATTTTGTTCACATCTCTGTCCTCCCCTGGACAGTTATTATTGTGAGTGCTCAGGAAGTCTCTAACCATCTAGCAGCTGTGTAATTTGAGTATAAGTGTTATTGCATTTTGTTCTTGTACTGTATAGCATAAGGTGTTAATTCGTAGGCCTTGTGAGGTTTTTGTGATTAAGGTTTTATGTCAGCCAATTGTTAATAATAGTTTGTATCTGTAAAAATTTATCTTGCATTAACTGAGCATTATCCAGTGTATTGTCATTTTATCAGGGATGACTTAGATAAATTTACTCATGCTAATTTCGTGTTAATAGAGCCTATTGCAGTTAATCATATATTTAACCTGTTTTTTTGCCATTACATTATCCTTATGAGTACTGAATGTTTAGTTGTTAGTTTGAGCATTAAACTTTAACTTGTAAATTTACCTAACTCTTTTGTTTTGAACCTGGTACTTTACGGAAAAGTAGTGATTTTTAGTATTCTCACTTAAAGTGTACATTTTCTTTCTCTGTTCCATAAAATATATATATATATATATATATATATATATATATATATATATATATATATATATATATATATATGTACAAATTTTACTCAGATGGCCTCACTTGAAAATTACAGCCTTTGAAAACAGATTAGAAGTTAGCATTCCTAGCTTGCATTCTGTGCACAACCAGTAGCAATGTAGCAAATATGATGGAGAAATTATAGAGATGACTGGAGCTGGCCTGAAAACATAATATGGATTAAACATAATTCTACTGTATTCCTCGAACATTGCATTGTTTGGTTTATCCGTTGCTTGGTTTCAATCTTGGGTAAAGTCAACTTAATTTGCGTACTCATATTTAAGTTCATCTAAGGTAATGATTGGAAGTACTTAAGTGTGTGGCTGAGACTAGCATAGTGATTTTAGTAGGGAAGGTGGACAGTGAAGGTGTTTGTGCTGCACATGGTAATCCAGTATATACCAGATGCTGATGTATGAGTTGGAGGTGTGTCTGGGCGAGTTACAAAAACTTATGTATTTTGAGTGAAATAACAAACCTGAATGTCCAAAGCGTTGATGATGGATGGGTTTATCTTGAGGAAATGTGAAGCTGCAATGATGACGGATGTTGTGATTTTTTTATGATAGCCATTTCACAAGGGACAGTCTCAGCTGCCTGAAACGTGAAGATGTACAGAGGGCAAAGGTGAAATGCATCCAATGATGTGCAACCTTTATATTCAACTGTTTTTGCACTAGCAAAGGTGTCCTTTTTCTTTGAGATGGTGATTGATGGTGACTAATTAGTCGTCTTTTTTAGAATGAAAAGGTCATATTTGATACACTGTGAAAAAAAAAAACATTTTTTATGAATGGTACAGAAATAATTATTGATGGTGTGAGTGTTGCTTCTAATTATGAATAATTAAACATCAGATTCTTTTCCTCAGACAAAGGCTTCAAACCATGCCAATTTACGCCTTGACTGAATATTTGACACAGATTGCGAATGAGAAGTAAATTAATGGTGAGTCTTCCGTTACCAGCATTAGCAATTCCTTTAATAAAAAAACTGATAACGAGCTCTTGTAATGTACAACTGAAATATTACTATGTCAGTATGTTCCATGGTCACTGAGACGTTTTGGGAAAGTGTTTTATTTCCTTCTAGCGGCTTTACTTTCTCCACAGTTTCTTTAGTTGGGGTTTCTTCTTTCGTAGGTTCTTTACAGTCGTCGTCATTACACTGTTCTGGGTATCAGCTAGCTTATGTTGATATGAGATAATTTGTGCAGTCTTGTTAAATTTGGTATTTATTTCTTCAAGATCATTTTCTGTAGTCAAACCTAGAATTGCTCCACCTAGATCTAACAAACGACGTTTGTTACATGTATTTGTGGTACTGTTTGTTTCCCTAATTGTGTCACTCTCAAGTGATGGGATGTCCTGAATCATAGTGAACATTATGAACTTATCCTGTTCTAGCTTCCAGTCCTCTAACTTAATTATTTCAGCTGCTTCTTGTGTTTGATGAGCATCTGAAGAAGAGCTCCTAATTACTGCTGCTAAAGTCCTAAGTGACCTAGCTATGTTCTCCAACATGACTGGCAGGTTGTACAATACATCCAATTAAGTTCATTACTCATTGTGTCTTGTACACTGCCTGTAGAGGCTGTTGGCGCGATAAGGTAACCTTGTTTAACTACACGTTGAGGGTGTAAATGAGGAGATCCTCTTGATATCATCAGATACATTATATACAGTCCATGGCATAACTCCCCTCAACTTTACCTACCGAGAGAATGACTATTAGGTAGCTAATCCACTGTTATCAGCAAGTCACGCTAAATGTGATGATAGTCATGATGAACATTTCAATTATCTAGACCTGTTCAACGTATTACCTATTAAACAAGAGTCTAAATCGATTCCTTGGTCATGTAAATGCTGTGTTATAGTAAATGCTGTATTAGTTGCACCTATGTTTGTCTGTTTGGTATGCATTCATTATTTTTTTTCTGATGTGTTAATTTCCTCCAGTTTATTTCCATCTAATGTACTAGGCTTTTCAGTCGTATCCACCGTTTTGTAATTGCAAGCTAAATTTCTTGAGACCTTTTTGAAATGACCGATATGAATTTTTTCTCTTTGTGACAATATCTTATTGGCTGTTCAGGTAATTACCCTGTATGGGCCTTCAAATGTCGGTGACAGTATGAATGATGACATAGGCAACGTCACTTACAGTATGTTGATATTTGACTCATTTGCCTTCTTATTGAATGATTCCGCCATTTCTTCCTTGGACCTCGTTAACTGTTTCGTTAAGTTTGTCTGTATGTACTTGCAATTCACGCAAACGAAATTTGGGTTAATCATCATAAATGCACATAGGCAATTGCTCGCCTTTCAGTATGTTGTATGGGAAACGTTTGTCTGTCCCGTAAATAATAAAATGAGGTGTGTCTCCTGTAGACTTCTTAACTGCGCATTTAACTGATGCTTCCACTCTTGGGAACCAATCATCCCAGTTTCCATAAATCTCATTGAGAAACTTAAGTAGTACATCTAACACTTTTTTATTCTGTCTCTCCAACAATCCAATGGAGGCTGGATGGTAGGCTAAGACATTAACCTTGTTTATATTGTATTGTTGGCATATTTCTTGTAATATGTCAGAGTTAAATTCTTCGCTACTGTCACATATTAACACCATTGGTTTGATGAACCTACAGATAACATTATCTATGATTACCCGCATGACTGTTTTTGCTGTCTTATCTTTAATTGGGACCAAAATCACATATTGTGAGAAATGATCAGTTGGAACAAAAAGATACTGATCATGACTGTTAGTTAAGGGTAGTTTAAGTAAATCAATTGCGACAACATCCCACGGTTGGTTTGTCACAGGATATTTTCCTATGGGTGCAGGTGTTAATGTGTAACCTTTGTGCTTGGCACATGATTCACATCTGTCAATGAGATCGTGTATGTCTTTCTGTAATGATGGTCAATGATATGACATCCAGGCCTGCCCCTGACAGTCCTGTCTTTGCCAGGATGCCCTGCATGTGGACTACCATGTACAAGCCTCAAAATATGAGGTATCATTTTATTAGGTATAGCTAACTGCCTTATATTTCTCCTATGAATAGGCTGTCCTGGATTTACTCAATATAAGGTATTGTTTTAGTATTGTCAGTTGTTTAAGTGTTAGATGTAACTTGGGTAATATCATCCCCTGACTCTAACAGGTATATAACTTTAGACCATGCTGGGCCCTGTCATTGTGCCTGGGCGATTTCTTCATTATTGGGGATTATTTCCTCATTGTTGGGGAGTGATTCCCTTGGAGTAATCGTTGCGACATTCTTTAATGGATTTCGTTATATGACATCTGCTACCAAACTTAACTTACTTTATATGTAGTGAATACTTACATTTTAATTATGGATTGTACATTTCCATCGTGCTCTCCTCCCATAGAGTTTTTCCTGAAACATGCCTGAGAGGCTTATGATTAGTATGGAGGTGAATTCCTAACCATTTATTTGATCACGATTTTTTTTTTTTTTTTTTTTTTTTGGTGCAGTTTCTACTGCTAGAGCCTCTAAGTCTGTAGTACAATAATTTTTTTTTCTGCTCCTTTTGTTTGTCAACTGGCAGTTACAATGGATTGTTATTTTCCATGTTGATCTTCATGCATTGGCACAGAACCTTAGCCTTTTAGACAGGCATCTGTGCAAATTACGAATGGTTTATTAACGTCTGGATATGCCAAGCAATGTGCACACGTAAGTTTACTTTCAAATCGTTAGATGATAACTTTTGTTCCTCTCCCCACTGAAATACAGCTTGTTTTTTTCAGTATGTGGAATAATGGCTCTGCTATATTGGAGAACCCCTGTATAAAAGATCTGTATTATCCTGCTAGTCCTAAAAATTGTCTTACTTCATTCACATTTGGGGGTTCAGTCTCGACTGTGGTGTCAATACCGTCTGCATCAAGCCTATGGCTTGATAACGTAATTTTTTATCTTCCATTGGCTAGCTTGTTTAGAAGCTAGTCTAATTTCTGTAAATGGTCTTTTGTTCCTTTTGTTGCAATTATAATGTCATCCAGATAAACAAAAATGCCATCACCTAGCATGGCTGATAACACACTATTCATTAATCGTTGGATGGTGCCTAGAACCGTACAAATCCCGATTAGAACCGTACAAATCCCCATTGGCATCGTTCAGTACTAAAAAATGACCACTATTTGTAGAAAATGCTGTGTATTTGCATGATTGTTCCTCTACCTCTATTTGCTAATAGTCACAAAGGAGTAGAATGTAGCACCAGTCGAGCAGGGCAGTACTCCCAAGGTGGATGGAAAGCTGATGACAGGGAGAGTTTGAGCTCCCGTTTCATCAGCCGTCGGGACTAGGTCCCGACCATCCCCACTTTTTCAGTGTCTCAGTAACACAGAGAGTAGGCCAGCATGCTCTCCAATACAAGTTTCTCTATCAACACCAAACTATATGCATAGTACACACTACACTTCCTTTTCCAAAATAAAAAAAAAATCATGGCAGCGCAACACGTGGCGTCGGATCACCAGGGAGGGGGTCCATAAATGCCCCCACCTTCCGCCCCTCTCCCAGTGACGACTCGAGCTGCCTGGAACCACTGTCTGACTCTCTTCTTCTTCATTTCTGCAACATTCGCGACCTCTAACTTTCGCTCTGTTGAGCACCACCTCTCCTTCTCTAAACCTCACCTTTTTCTAACTGAGACTCAGCTGTCTGAGGCAACTGACAGCACACCCTTTTCTGTATCCTCCTACTTTCTCTATACTCATTTCAAAGCCAAAAGTGGTTGTTGTGTATATATACGCAATGACTTATCTTGCTCTCGTGTTCCTGAACTCGATTCTTCTGAATTCTCTACACTCTGGATTCGGCTTTCCTGTCAATCTCTGAAGAGATTTATCTGCACTGTTTACTTATCTCCTAATTCTACTGAATATCAAAAATTCTTTGACTATCTTACTGCTACGATGGAACGCATTCTATCCATTTCTCCTTTCTCTGAAATCTCCACTTTAGGAGATTTCAATGTTCACCACCACCTTTGGCTCTCCTCTCCTTTCACTGTTCCACCGGGTGAACAAGCCTACACCTTTTCTATCCTCAATGACCTAGAGCAGCTTGTACAGCACCCTACCTATATCCCTGACCACCTTGGAGAAAGTTCCAACATACTTGACATCTTCCTTACAACTAATCCTTCTGCTTACACTGGTAATCTTTTCTCTCTGATGGGCTCCTCCCATCACAACCTTATCACCTTAACCTGTCCTATCGCTCTGGTACAGCCTGGGGTCCCTCCAAAGAAACGTCGTCTGTGGCACCTTGGAGCTGCAGATTGGGAGGCCATCAGGCAGTACTTCTTTGATTTTCCTTGGAATGATTATTGCTTCCATGGCCGGGAGCCATCTGAGTGTGCTTTGCACATTACAGAGGTTATTCTCCTGGGTATGGAAGCATACATTCCTTTCTCATATTCTTTGACTAATGCAAGAAAGCCTTGGTTTAATCACACTTGTTCTAATGCTGTCCGCAACAAGGAGAGAGCCTATAAAAGGTACCGGAGCCAATCCACCCCTGAATCCCATCTTTTATACGTTTCTGCCCAGAATCGTGCTAAGTCTCTTCTTTGCTCTGCTAAAAATAATTTCATCTGTACTAAATGCTCTCAACTCTCCAACTCGAATTCTTCCCGCTTCTTCTGGCACCTTGCCAAAAACCTTTCTAAGAACTTTACCTCATCATCCTTCCCTCCTCTTTTATAGTCTCATGGCTCTGTAGCTATTTCTTCTACTGATAAAGCACATCTCTTCACTCAGACTTTCTCCTCCAATTCCACCTTAGACAATTCCGGTGCTGTTCCTCCATCACTTCCCTCCTCATGGCTGACATTAAAATTTCTTCAGCTAAAGTATTTTCTGCCATCACTGGCCTGAATACTAATAAGGTATATGGACCTGATGGAGTCCCTCCTGTTGTCCTCAAGAACTGTGCTTCTGTGCTTACACTCTCCCTAGGCAAAGTCTTTCACCTTTGTTTATCAACTTTTACCTCTCCTTCTTGCTGGAAGTTTGCTCTCATTCAGTCAGTCTCAAAGAAGAGTGACGATTCCCAACTCTCCAACTATCGTCCAATTGCTTTAACATCCTGTATCTCAAAAGTTTTCGAGTCAATTCTCAATGGAAAAATTTTAAAGCATCTTTCCTATCACAACCTTCTTTCTGATCGTCAGTATGGGTTCCGTCTGGGATCCTCCACTGGGGATCTTCTCACCTACCTTTCAGACTCCTGGTCATCCTCCTTTCGGGACTTTGGCGAATGCTTTGCCATTGCACATGACATCTCAAAGGCTTACGATCGAGTCTGGCATAAATCTTTAATTTCCAAACTGTCCTCTTACGGTTTCTATCCTTCTATCTGTGCCTTCATCTATAGATTCCTTTCTGGTCGTTCTATAGCCGCGGTTGTAGATGGCCATCGTTCTTCTAGATCTATCAACAGTGGTGTTCCTTAGGGCTCTGTCCTATCACCAACTCTCTTCCTTTTATTCATCAATGACCTTCTAAGCTGTACATCTAACCCTATCCACTCATATGCTGATGACTCCACCCTTCACCTTTCCATTCGGTTTCCGCAACGTCCATCTCAGCAGTTACTTCAGCAAACAAAGGATGAGGCTATGGCACACTTAATGTCTGATTTGGCTCGTATCTGACTGGGGTAAAAATAATTTTGTTTTTAATGCATCAAAGACTCAGTTCTTACACCTATCAACCCAACAAAATCTTCCACAGGTGTACCCACTAATGTTTAATAATATTCACCTTAATCCTGCATCATCCTTGAACATGCTTGGAGTTTCATTTACTCGGGACTTATCTTGGAAAGATCATATTATATCTCTTGTAAAATCTGCTTCCAAGAGATTAGGTGTGCTAAGCCGACTCCGTTCCTTCTTTACCTCTGCACAATTGTTGATTCTATACACGGGTTTTATCCACCCCTGTGTGGAATACAACTTTCATGTGTGGGGAGGCTCCTCACATACAGCTCTTCTTCATAAGGTGGAGTCAAAGGCTTTTCGTCTCATTAACTCTCCTCCTCTTACTGACTCCTTTCAATCTTTGTCTCTCCACCGCACTGTTGCATCTCTATCTCTTTTCTATTGCTACTTCAATGGTCAATGCTCCTCTGAACTGTCTGCATGCATTCCTCCACCTCTAAGACAGGCGCGTAGCACCCGTCTAGCATCAAATTCTCATCCCTTTTCTGTCCAAGTCTCTATGCAAGAATTAACCGTTACTCCCAGTCCTTCACTTAGGCAACAGGTCAAATCTGGATCTGTCTCCCTCTGTCTGTATTTCCCGCTTCCTATGATCAGTCTTTTAAACGCAGTGTCCAGGCATCTCGAAATGATTGGATCTTGAATTTGGCTCTCCTATTTTGTTTTTCTCTTGGAAGGAACAAAAATTGCGGGCTCGCGGCCTTTGGTTCCTTCTTCCTCACATAAAAAAAAAAAAAAGATCAATTGTTGAAAGTACATGGGTTTCCTGCCTAATATTTTGTATGATATCATTCAGCAGTGGCATGGGAAAATGATAAAAAATCATTTCTTGATTAAATCTGTGATACTCAATGACTGCCCACATTTCCTCATTTTGTTTAGATACAAAGAAAAGTGGTGCATTCCATGGGGACACTGAAGGTTCAAGTGTCCAGACTTAATATTTCATCCACATATTGTTTAGCTAATGCATACTGCCAATGTGCAGCCCTATAATCTGGCATGTAGACAGGTTGGGTGTCTGGTTCAACATTAATCTGATGTTCTATTAAATTGGTACAACCTAATTTTTCACTGGGTAATGCAACTGTTTGTCGATGTTTCTGTAGTAAATCCAGTAGATCATTCTTGACATTAAAGTTTTCTGAGTGAATCAAATGCTCTTTCATGCACTCTCTCGGCATGATTGTACTTTCCTTGACACCCCAGCTATTGTCACTTCACGTATAGGAGCTGGACAAGTCTTTAAATTGCATTTACAAATACCTTTATTGATCTGCACATCTCAATTCATTAAATTAATTAGAAACACTCTGGTTTCGCCTTTGCTATTTATAAAACATATAGCATTTTACTCTGACAGTACTTTCACTTTACAAGATTCTTTTAATACAATAACAGTACAATTCTTCAACCTACTCTTAATCTGAGTCTCATGAATGATCTCAGTGGTAACTTATATTACTGCTAACACTAGCTGGGCGAGGGAGTGAGTTGTGATTGAATTGTGGGTGAGTGGGTGTTTAATGTGACCTTGGATTGGGGGTTGTGTGAGAATGGGACTGAGTGATCCTTTTCTGTGGTAGATTGTAAGAAAGACTCATTTTTCTCTTGTGTCTAATTGCTCTTGTTATTTTGGATTTTGTATAATTGTTGGGTGTAGTATCTGGAGATGTTTCCTCTATAAACTCACTACCGAATAGGCCAACAATTCCACTGAAATGTGGCATCAGCAAAATATTTTCCTCCCTCATAATACTTAGGTCAAGGAGCATACCGGTACTTGCTTTAATGGATAATTTTTCTGCTATTTAGAATATAGTAGTAATTGTTTTGGTTAGTCTCTGTAAATTTGATGTTTAACTCAGTCATACCTCTAACTGGTATTTCTTTACCATCTGCAGTGTGTGAATCTAAGAGTGGTTCTTCCGTGAATTTTTTTTTTTTTTTTTTTTTTTTGTGTCCGATTCTGGGCATAGGCTTCACAGCCTGCTATCAAGGCCCAGCAGTCCTCCTACATAACATACACCTCTACATGTCACCACTTCGGCGCTAACACCCACCGTCCATATTGAATACATGCTAGGGCTGTCTCATACAGGACTGGTGTATTGGTATTAGCGGAGGTATTTTTACGACATGTCGGCGGGTCTTCTGGTAGATCAGTAAAGCCTGATTTAATGAAATTCAAATCCTTAAACTGTTCCCTGCCCCAGCCGGGATTCGAACCTGGGTCCGTTAGGACTGCAGGCCACCTCTCTACCGATTGAGCCACCGCCTCTATTTCTAAAAATTCTTTCTATTTCATCTTGTGTTATTAGACTGATTGGTGAGCCAGAATCCAAAAATATCTTTTCATCTTTACAGAAAGAGGAAACCAAAATGCTTTCATTTCCATAAATACCTGCTGTGTTTACTCTTTGTTTAATTGGGTGTTTTATGTATTGTCGACTTTTGTGCTGGTACAACCTTTCCCCGACTTCTAGACAGATACTAGTTTCTGTACTATTTTACACTCTAAGGTCAAGTGATCGACAAGTTTGTGTCACCTATAGTAGGCTTGAAACCCTTTTACTTTGTCCTCTGTATGTAACATTCAGATCTTGTATGGCCTGGATTTGCTCAGTAGTAACATAGACTACCTCTCGTGTTTGACCATCGAGGTGATTTAGCATGTCTTGGTCTTTCTTTAGCACATTGTCTATTAGCGCTATACCCATATTTCTGAGTCTGCCTCTTGCTTCGTGTGCATGAGCAAGTTCATGAGTTCACTCGACTGTTTGTTTGTACTCTGGTCAAGATTGTCTTTGGTCTTTGCTTGGATTATATTTATTTATCCCAGCAATAATCTCTGGCAATTTCACCCCTGTCATATTACCTTGTGATATAACAGTCACATCGGCTTTGTTGCAATTCAACAACATTTCGTACACAAAATCTAGTAAGCGCATTCCTGGATTATATGGTATTCTTTGTGCGATTTTTACCACATTTTCAGGCAATTTATATAATGCTGCTATGATATCAACGACACACATTGGTGACAATTTGCGATCAGCTTCAACCCAATGTGAGGTTAATATGCTAGCTAGCAGGCCCAAGTCTGAACTGGACTGTGTTTGCGTTAGTAAGTATACAACTTTATGTAATTCTGTGACTATACCAACTAGAAAGTTCCTGCCTCCAGAGAACCCTGAAGAATTCTGTCTTGAACTCATCATATGTTTGAGCTCCCAAAAGCTTGTCAGAGAGAGAGAGAGAGAGAGAGAGAGAGAGTATAAAATTTACAGACCTCAACTGTACCCAGTCATATCCATCCCTATCACATACTGTTTGCCAGGGATGATTAGGGTTCATTATTGCATTTTAGTCCTCGTTTCTTCATCCCCAGTAAAATGCACTGTCATCACAGAAAAACAATAACACTAGTATAACCTGCTTCTCCCCTCCCCTCACACACACACACACACACACACACATATTCCACTTCCTCCCTAACGTTTCATCATCATCCTAACCTTATTCCCCGCTATTGTATGGAGTGCAGTGAATACAGATATGCTCACAGACAAACAAGAAGAGAAACGATCAACAAGTCACTTAATTCATTGGACTGTACAATAAGTCGTCCCCCCCCCAAAAAAAAAAAAAAAAGTGTTCATATCAGGTAAATGTTATTTGCTATTGTTTAACCTTCTCTGCTTTAACCCGCCCCATTCCGACCACTTTTCCACCACTGACTCCCCCCAGTTCCGACCATTTTAGGAAAATTTTTTTTTTGGCTCAAATCTTCGCTTTTGGTGAGAAACATCGAAAATTCATAGAGAAATCGCTCACCTGAGGTTTAAAGTACTCGATACAGTTAGGAGTACCTCCTTACCTTTCTGGGTTTTCTCTCAGGCTGGCACCAAAGAAAACGAGTTCTATGGGAGGATAACTGTTAATTTCACACCACTCATAAACGGTATTTATTTATTTACTGTTACGAATTTATATGTAGTACAAAAGTATATTGGTTTTCAAGCAGTAATATAGGCATTATAAGCATTGTTTCACTCACTAATACCTGACCTTTTTTTGCCACATTACCTGATCATCATTTCTAACTGTTTCTTCCTCTAATGCTATGTAAAGTTTGTCCTCCACATTGTCATTGATTGGGGAATCACTCTGGCCCTGAATTTCGTACTGTGGCATGACATGGCTATACTGGCCAGGTCACTGATAACAGGTGAATTGCTGAGACAATGGCATGCAGGTGGGGAGGAGGTCATGCTGGGTAAGGCATTGTCCCTGTCTGGCATCTTGTAGAGGAAGGTGTCACGTGTATACGTACCAAAAATCACTTGCGAAAATTGAAAATTGTGCAAATTTGGGACCTTGCAATTTTTTCGTGTTTATGTACGTCGACGGGATTGCCAGCGACAAAACGTGTGGACGTTAAAGAACGTCGACGGGATGCCGCGTGTTAAAACAAGTATAGAAGTGTTAGATACGAGAGATATGGTGTGGAAGGATGTCTTTGAATGTTGTGGTGTGTGAGGGTATTGTGTTATGGTGTGGTGTGGTGTGGATTCACTAAAGTCTACGTGAGTCAACACCTCCCGTCCGAAAATCGAAAGTGAGAGAAAAACGGAAAGAGGTACTCCTAGACTGCTGTACACGTCTAAGATTTTCTAGTAGTAGCCTAATAAATTAATGAAGTGTATTGCTGTATATTGATGCAAGGATGTCAGCCTGAATGAATGAATCAATGAATAAATGAAAATATGACATGGCGGTGCAACAGCAGAGATTATATACCGCCGAACACAAACATTAAAAGAAAGTCAAAATATATAAAAAACATAAAAATCAAAGAGAGAAACGATGCATAAAACAAACCGACAGTATAAAAGGAATAACCAAAACTTAAACGTGGTGGAAAGATTGAGGTTAAAAGAGAACATTATAAAACACAAACTAATATATGGTAAAGCCCTACAGTTTGTGGAGAAGGCCAGAACTCAACACAAAGGAGAAGGTGCCTCCTCCCATAGCACAAGCCTCTTCCCCAAGCACCGAGGAGAGAAGGTATGATCTGTTGCCGGTTCAGCACCCAGAAAGGTACCGCCGACGAAGGTCCCCAGGCCTGGGGCATTCCACAAGAAGATGTTGCACAGTCAAAGAAACCAGACAGACATCACAATAGGGAGGGGGTGCCTTCTCCATTAAAAAGCCATGAGTCAGCCTAGTGTGGCCAATCCGGAGACGGGCCAAAGCTGTTCCCCACTGTTGGGTTAGTCCCACATACCCCCTGTCGCCCAGGTTCCGACGAATGCTGCGAAGTTTGTTCACTCCTATTGCATCCCACCTTCTCTGCCAACAGAGACAGACAGCCTCTACGATAATGGGGAGAGGAAGGGCAAGAGATAGCAGCTCTCGCCAAAGAGTCAGCACGCTCATTGCCTACGACCCCCACATGAGCAGAGACCCAACACAACTGTACAGAAAATCCGTGCCTGTGTAGTAAGAACAGCCACTCCAGGATAAACCGGACTAGAGGGCGTGATGAGAAGCCACAAGACAAAGCTTGCAAGGCACAGGCTGAGTCACTAAAAATGGTAAAAGAAGCAGGCGGGAAACTAAAAATCAACTGAACTGCAACTAAAATAGCTGTAAATTCAGCAGTAGACACGGAGGCAGAAGGAGGAAGACTCCCACCACAGCTAAAATCATGGAAAATGACACCAAAGCCTGTCCCAATGTGGAACTTGAAACCATCAGTATATAAAGGGATTGAGTCACTGTGGGCAGAAGCGTGTCCTAAAAATTAAGACAGAGCTACCTGTTTGGAAAGAGAGGCCTTCCTCTCAGGGAAGTAATCACATGGCCGTACCTCTGGGAGAAGCCAGGGACCTACTCGGGGAATACGCACAGGGCAAACAGGAGAGGACTGAACACCCAGCTCCTCCATGGCAGCCCATACTCTGTACCGAAACAATTGTGGATAGCTAGGGTGGGTGTTATAAAAAGGGAAAAGAACGACTTCGGAGACAGCCGTACAACTTAGTGAGGAGGGTAGATGGTGAAGGTGGTGCCAACACTGCACCAGTAAGGACTGTCGATGGAGATCTAGTGACGGTTCATTCGCATCTACTAATAGACTAGGAATTGGAGAAGACCGGAAAGCTCCAGTTGACAGATGGATCTCAGCATGATGGATCGAAATGAGAGACCACAGCCGTGCCTCAGTAGTTGAAGAGTATACCACACACCCATAGTCCAGTTTGCTCCGTACCAAGGCACGGTAAAGATAGAGCTGGGTGGCTCTATCAGTGCCCCAAGACAAGTGAGATAGAGTCCGTAGGAGAGACAGGGCACAGAAGCAGGATAGATGGAATGCACGGATATGGGGAACCCACGTCAGTCTTCTGTCGAAAACAAGACCAAGAAACCTTGCCTCATCCACACACTGCACCCTGTGGCCATATTAATACACCAGTCCTGTATAAGTTAGTCCTAGCATGTATTCAATATGGACGGTACATGTAGAGGTGTATGATATTTAGGAGGACTACTGGGCCTTGGGAGCAGGCTGTGAAGCCTATGCCCAGAGTCGAACACATAAAAAAAAAACAATGAGGTCAGGGTAGGGGTGAACACCTAAGTGGCAGAAATGAAAGATCATCGTTTTTGTTGAGGAGAAACGGAAGCCATGCATGATGGCCTAATGAGAGACGCGGTCTAGGGCGAGCTGCATGCGACGTTCAACCACGGGCATCCGCGAGGCACGATAGCATAGAGCCAGATCATCGACATACAGTGAGATGTTAGCCTGAAAAAAGCAACATAGGTTAAGTATCAACGACGTTCTTTCATACATTATATGGCACAGCGAGTGAGGTATTACATCTGATATAAGTGTTAAGTAAGTTTGCAGTGTAAGCCCTTTTCTTATCTACCTACCCAAGTATCTACCGTCAGACGTCTGATAAACTTAGTAAGGCAGTTTCCAAATTAATCTTTGCAAATACTTTTTATATAATATTTTAACTTGGGCAATCATATCGTCAAGCGGTTGTTGTAAGCCTTGTAATAAAAATAATTTAAAATGCGTCGTTAGTAATCAGTGCACTCGGGCAACCAATCAGCAGCCAGCTTTCACAAGCTTATGGCTCGTCTTTCTGCAAAGGAAATCGAATAGGCTATAACAGGTCAAGCTAAGTCATGATACGCGCTCGTGCGCGCCTATCATGTGTGTGTGTGTGTGTGTGTGTGTGTGTAGAGCAGTGAAAGATGTTGGAAGGGGAATAAACCAGTAGACTCTTTGCTTCCTTTCCTTTCCTCTCATCCCAACCCTCTTCCTCACACCAACACCTCCAGTTTGCAGTAGTGTTCTAGGTGGCACATGAGGCATCGCACCACCACTTCCTTATTTTTTATTTTGCTCAATGCACCTTAATACTCTTTTACATACTATTTTACCGCTGCACATTGCACCTTAATACTCTTTTACATGCTATTTATATCGCTCCAATATCGCCATCAGGAACATACAAGAGGACACTGACGCGTAGTGTTCACAATTTATCGCTAAGAATGAGGTTACACCCGTGTTATAGTGGCGTACCAGGCTTCATAACACCTCTGCCTCAGCGATTTATTTTGTATGTTACTCTTTAGTATTCTCGTGTATGCAACTTATATTGTTTTATTATCAACGTAGTTTCCATCAACAACCTACTGGCGGATACTGAGGTGTTATGTTCAGAATATTTCGCTAAGGAACAGGTGTTGTGGAAACTCACTCACTAAATATAATACTTAGTTAAGTCAGTAGGAAAACATTGTTAGAAATGTGACGCAGTATACAGGAACTGTAATCCACATTTTTTTTTTTAAGTCAGTAATGAATCAAAAATGATTCATTCAGTGAGGCAGCCCTGAGCCCTACAGTGTATTCAATATGGGCAGTAGGTATTAGTGCTGAAGTGGGGCCGTGGGATGGTATCAGACACATGGAAGTACTGCTAGGCCTCAGGGAACGGAATATTAAATCTATGTCCAGAGCGCTACACATAAAAAGAGGTGAAAGTCAAATAGAGTTATGATCTATCTGAAAGGACACGATCGTTGGCTGATGCCGGGATTAATCTGATGATTTAAATTAAATTGAAGACGACCTTTTTGCAACTTGCACAAAATCCACCAACATGCCATAAAGGCATCCCGCCAGTATCATTAGTCCTGAACGAGACAGCTCCAGCATGTATTCAGTGTTGACGGTGGGCATTAGTGCAGGAATAGTAACATGCAAAAGTATCTGACATATAGTAGAACTGATGGGGCTCTGGAACAGTCTGCCTAATGGGTCGAGAATTCTTGCTAGTTCTCCAGTTCCCCCTGCACTTGTTTCAAATCATATTTCTGGCCCTCGTTCCCTTTTATCTAAAATTTCAGCTGTCTCCCTTCCGCTTAATCACCCCTTCGCCCACCTCACCCCTTCTTCTCTCTCCTTTTTACCCTTTTACTAATGTGTGTGTGTGTGTGTGTGTGTGTGTGTGTGTGTGTGTGTGTGTGTGTGTGTGTGTGTGTTCTTACCTAATTGTTCTTACCTAATTATATCATTACAGGAATGAGTCAAGCTCGTACTGTCCCGTGTCTTAAACCATATTTATCGTACATATCCTTAAATTTGTGAATTGTTTTGGCACACACTTTCATTCGGTAGTGCATTCCACTGATCAATTGCTCTGTTTGGGAAACTGAATTTCCTTACGTCTTTATCACCTCTCTTCTTATGTAGTTTTTTGCAGTGTCCTCTTGTTGATGCTTCCCCATATGTTAAGTAATCATTTATGTCTATTTTCTCCTTCCCTGATATGCATTTATATAGCATTATCATGTCACCTCTTTTCCTTCCCCCCTGTAGTGTTGGTAGATTCAGTTTATTTAGTCATTCTTCGTAGCTTAGATCCCTTAAGCTTGGTATCCATCTTGTAGCGGCCCTTTGAACTTTTTCAATCTTGTCTATGTGTTTTTTGAGATGAGGACTCCAGACTACTGATGCATACTCCAGGGTTGGTCCGATGAATGATGTTATTATCCTTCTTGGCATGTTTTCATTTATGTATGTGAATGCTATTCTCATATTTGCAAGCAGTGTATACATGTTCCGTACCTTCTCGCTGATGTGGTCAGCCGGAGATAGTCTGTTATTGATAATCACAACTAGGTCCTTTTCTCTTTCTGATGTGTGTAGGGTTTTATTTCCTAATGTATAATCCCAATCAGGTCTTTTTCCACTTTTACCAAACTTGATTACATGACACTTGTCCACATTGAATTCCAATTGCCATGTGTTACTCCATTCATGAAGTTTATTTAATTCTTCTTGTAGCTCTTTACAAGAGTCTGTGTTAGTAATTCTCCTTTGTATTTTTGCATCATCTGCAAACATATTTAGATAGCTTTCATTTCCAGTGTTTCTGTTTATATCATTTATATAGCCTACACTAAAAACATGATTGGTGCCAGCACTGAACCCTGTGGTACTCCACTAGTCACTTCTTCCCATGATGAGTAGTTTCCCCTTAGTACTGTTCTCATTTCTATTTTTATGAGAAAATCTTACATCCAACAAAACAGTTTGCCTCGAATTTCTCCTTGATGACACAGTTTCCATAAAAGTCTTTGGTGTGGTACTGTGTCAAATGCTTTCTTGAAATCTAAATAGATACTGTCCACCCATCCTTCTCTTTCCTGTGATGTGTCTGTTATTCTGTCATAGCAGCTCAACAGATTAGTAACACATGATTTTCCTTTTCTGAAACCAAACTGTCTTTCTGTTATCATACTGTGTTCTTCTAGATGATTTACCCAAGCTTTTCTTATAAGCTTTTCTAATACCTTGCTTACAACACTGGTCAGTGATACTGGTTGGTAGCTGAGTGGATTTTGTCTATTCCCTTTCTTGAATAAGGGGACAATATTTGCCTTCTTCCAAATATCAGATAGTTTACCTTGACTCAAGGATTTCTTGAAAATTAAAAATAATAGTTTACTTAACTCCTTTGCACATTCTTGTAGTGCCCAACATGAAATTTCATCAGGACCACTTGCTTTTCCTCTGTCTAATTTACTTAACTCCTCCTGTATTACTTTTTCTGATATTTGTATATCTGCTTGTATGTGTGGACATGCATGTTCCACATAGTCCCTCTCAAAATTTTTTTCTTCTGTAAAAACTGATTGGAAATTCTTATTTAGCTCTTCACAAATATCTTTCTCTTGTGTATAGGTGATTCCCTCGTCCGTAATGGATTGTATTATATCTTTTACTTTGGTTTTGCTTCTGATGTAGCTGTAAAATAGCTTTGGTTGATCACTACTTTTATTTATTATATCCTCCTCAAACTGTTTTTGGGCTTCCCTCCTTATTCTTGTACAATCGTTTCTTGCCTGTTTGTAATTATTATATGCCCTTTCACTATTGTGTCTTCTTTATCTATTCCACAACAAATCTCTTTTCTTTTGATTTTTTACATTCTGTATTGAACCATTTCTGTATTTTCTTATCCTCTTCTTTGTGCTGTGGGATGTACTTCTGGACTCCTATTTCATATAATTCACAGAATTTTTTATATACAGCATTTAAATCTTGTCTTCTAAGCTCATTTTCCCAATCATCTTCTAAAAAATACTTCTTTAGGTCTTGATAATTTCCCTTTTTATAGTTTAGGCTCTTTTTGTAACTTTCATTGCTGATAACTATGTCATATGCTATCCTGAAGTTGTAATTTAGTACTGCTAATTATATCTAGAGTATTCCACTTTATATTTGTATTAAAATCTCCAGTTAGTATAACTCTTTCTGATTTCTCTTCCATTTTATGTAGTAATGCTCTTAAACTCTGAATTGTACTCTCTGCCATCCTCATATTCGTCTCTTTCCCATGTGTTTGATCTGGGTGGCATGTACAAATTGGCTACAATTACACTCCCTTCAGATGTGTTGATCTCTGCTGCAATCATTTGTACTTGTGAGGGTATATCTAGTTTAGTTCATTGACTTTTAGATTTTTCTTAGTTAATATTATAATTCCTCCTCCATTTTTTAAGTTTCTATCTCTTCTCCATATATTGTATTCCTCTAAGTTTAGTATTTCATTGGATATCCTTGGTGTTAATTTTGTTTCAGTTAGGCATATTATATGTGGTTCATTTTCTCTGACATAATCATTCATCTCTAGTAATTTAAATACCATTCCATCCACATTTGAGTACATCAACTTTATCATCTTGTTTATATACTTGTCATGACATGGTTCTACTACCTTCCTCCTTTTTATTCCCTCCTGTTTGTGTACCACTTTCGTACCTGCAATCCTATTACTTTGTAAAAAAAAATGTGTTTATCTCCTCTTCTGATCTTCCCTCATTTTTTGTTTTTGCTTCCTCCCTCTTTTCTTTCAGTAATTCCAATTCCTCTTGTGTTAAGCATCTTATTATCCATACATTTTTGAACTCCTCTTTTTCCATAAGATTCTTTGCATTTTTTAGTATCTCCTCCACAGTGTTTACACTCTGGAAAGTTACCTTTAGAGGTCTTGTCTTGCTTTTCTCGTATTTCCCTAACCTTTTGTGTTCCTCTATGTCTTTACTACAGATTTCCTCTGATACTTCTTTCAGTAAGCTCATTACATTTGCCATCTCCTTTTTGTCTCTTGTTATCTTGTTTTTTACTTCTTCCTCTTATATACCAGTGATTACTATAGATTTGTTAATATCTACTGAATCTCTGACTAACTTTGGATTGTTTTGAATTATTCTTTTCACTTCCTTTTTAATGCTTTTTTCTTCCACTCTGGTTTCTAAGTCTTTCTTTACTTTCACCATTCACCATACGTGGTTTCCACATCATTTTTGTACCTTTGCACAACTTCATTCACCTGTGTTATCTTCTCCTCAATATCACTGCTCTGGTCTATCAGACTGCTTACTTCCCTAATTGTCTCTGTATCATTTTTGAACTCTTCCATAATACTCTCGTGATTGACTACTGTACTTGCCATTTCACTCATTTTCCTCCTAAGTGTACTCAATTCCACTGTTAGTTCACTGATGGTTGTGTCTTTCTTGTGTGTGTGTGTGTGTGTGTGT
This sequence comes from Coenobita brevimanus, assembly GCF_032717465.1. Lineage (NCBI taxonomy): Eukaryota > Metazoa > Arthropoda > Malacostraca > Decapoda > Coenobitidae > Coenobita > Coenobita brevimanus. The sequence goes on along the minus strand of NC_136972.1, from coordinate 4,828,435 downwards.
GCTTACCTAACTGTTCTTACGTAATTGTATCTTTACAGGAATGAGTCAAGCTCTTACTGTCCCGTGTTTTGAACCATTCTTATCATGCATGTCTTTAAATTTATGAATTGTTTTGGCACACTCTATTTCATTCGGCAGTGCATTTCACTGGTCAACTGCTCCATTTGGGAAACTGAATTTCCTTACATCTTTATTACCTCTCTTTTAGTACAGTTTTCTGCAGTGCGCTCTTAATGTTTCTTCCCCAGGGGCTATATACTTATTTACGTCTATTTTTTTTTTTTTTTTCCCGTGATGCACTTATATAACATAATCATGTCTCCTCGTTTCCTTCTCTCCTGTAATGTTGGTAGGTTTAATTTTTCTATTTTTTCTTCTTAGCTTAGGTCCCTTGAACTTGGTGCCTCTGTTGTAGCAGCCCTTTGTACTTTTTCAGTCTTATCTATGTGTTTTTTGAGATGTGGATTCCAGACTACTGATGCATATTGCAGAGTTGGTCTGATGAATGATGTTATCTTTCTCAGCATGTGTTCAATTTTTTTATATGTGAATGCTACTCTCATGGTAGCTGTACATCTAACCCTATCCACTCATACGCTGATGATTCCACCCTTCACCTTTCCATTCGGTTCCCACAACGTCCAGCTCAGCAGTTACTTCAACAAACAAGGGATGAGGCTATGGTACACCAAATGTCTGACTTGGCTCGTATCTCTGACTGGGGTAAAAATAATCTGGTTATTTTTTATGCATCAAAGACTCAGTTTTTACACCTATCAACCCGACAGTATCTTCCACAGGTATACCCACTAATGTTTAATAATACTCAGCTTAATCCTGCATCATCCTTGAACATGCTTGGTGTTTCATTTACTCGAGACTTATCTTGGAAAGATCATATTACATATCTTGTCAAATCTGCTTCCAAGAGATTAGGTGTGCTATGCCGACTCCGTTCGTTCTTTACCCCTGCAGAATTGTTCACTCTATCCACGGGTTTTATCCACCCCTGTGTGGAATACAACTTTCATGTGTGGGGAGGCTCCCCACATACAGTACAGCACTTCTCAATAGAGTGGATTCAAAGGCTTTTCGTCTCATTAACTCTCTTCCTCTTACTGACGTCCTTCAACCTCTGTCTCTTCGTCGCACTGTTGCATCTTAATCTCTTTTCTATCGCTACTTCAATGGTCACTGCTCCTCTGAACTGTCTGCATGCATTCCTCCACCTCTACGACGGGTGCGTAGCACCTGTCTAGCAGCACTCTCATCCCTTTTCCGTCCAACTCTTTAATACAGGAGTTAACCGTTTCTCCTAGTCCTTCATTTATGCAACGGGTCAACTCTGGAACTGTCTCCCTCTGTGTGTATTCCCTGCTTCCTATGATCTCCAGGCTTTCAAACTCAATGTGTCCAGGCATCTCAAAATGATCGGATCTTGAATTTGGCTCTCTCTTGTATTTTGTTTTTCTCTTGGAAGGAACAATAATTGCGGGCTCCTGGCCTTTGGTTCCTTCTTCCTCGCATAAAAAAAAAAAACATGTTCCATACTTTTTCATTTAAGTGGTCAGCCGCTGATAGTCTGTTATTGATAATCATTCCTAAATTCTTTTCCATTTCTGATGTGTGTACGGTTGAACTTCCTAACTTATAGTCCCAGTCCAGTCTTTTTTCACTTTTACCAAATTTTATTATATAAAATTTGTCCACAGTGAATTTCATATGCCATCTATTGCTCCATTCATGAAGCTTATTTATTTCCTCTTGTACTTCTGTGCAAAAGTCTGTTTGTAATTTCCGTTTGTACTTTGCATCATCAGCAAACATGTTTAGGTAGCTTCCATTGCCAATGTTGCTGTCTATGTCATTTATATTTACTAAGACCATAACTGGTGCCAGCACCGAGCCCTGTGGAACTCCACTTGTCACTTCTCTCCATGATGAGTAATTTCCCCTTAGCACTGTTCTCATTCCCCAATTCCTGAGAAAATCCAATCGTACAGATTACCTTGGATTCCCGCTTGATGGTACAGTTTCCAAAAAAGTGTGTGTGTGTGTGTGTGTGTGTGTGTGTGTGTGTGTGTGTGTGTGTGTGTGTGTGTGTGTGTGTGAACAGAAGAAGATGTTAATGATGATGATGGTAATGAATTCACCATCAACGAAAATGATGCGATAATCGTGATGTTGATGCTGATACTGGTGACATACTGAAGTCTGTACCCTACCCATCCTGTGTCATCACCTATATTAAGTCTGTCCTTCTAAACTTAATTTTCTAAAAAGAAATGCAGGCCACTTGGCATCCTGGCTTTCAGACTGGCCTTGTGTTGCTGACTATAGTACTTTGGACAGCAAGATGTTTCAAGTTGTTTTCAGCGAGGAAGTGTTTGTGTGTTGGGGGGGGCGGGGGATACAAAGTACTAGAAGAGTTAATGAGCTGTACAAGATATTGGAATACCGTGGCTTGCGTCATATTTCAACCTTTCACACTAACATATTTCACTGAGTTACATATCATATACAGAGTACACTTGCATATCTCATACTTTAACTCTCCACTGTACCATACTATAGTAGGACTCTCGCACGTTTGCGGCTGTGGTGTGGCCCGCACCTGTGTACAATGGTGTCACGTTTCCCCAACTTGCGATGTGAAACGGAAGCTATTTATGTACAAGGCATCATAAATTCGATAAATTCAGATGAATAAAACTTACACTTGTGTATTTTGATGGATGAATCAACAGTAATCTTATTATGCATAAAATATTTATACAGTAACACAGAAACATGGCATACATATTGTACAGTGTTGCTAAAAGAAATTGTAGTCACTTTTAATGTTTTTTAGCGTAGTTTTAGGGTGGGTAATAATATCACAGTTATGGATATAAGATAATGAGCCTGAAAAAAGAAGAAATATGCCAATATTCAAAGTAAAAGAAATAATTCATGTAATTCTTGTGAGTGGCAACACTTACACACACAGTCTGGCCTAAGGTAAAGTACGTACCTCCGTAGACCCAACCATAGCTTGTACAGGTGTTGCTAGGGAAAAATGCTCACATTTACCGGCTTTTACCATAATTTTAAGGACGAGGAATAATCACATTTATAATTATAAGCTAATATGTAGGACAAAATAGTAGGCATATGCCAATACCGAAGTAAAAAAAAAAAAACATCATTCACTCGCGAGCGGCAACATCTCCACACCCAGTCGGTGAGAGAGCGAGAGAGAGAGAGAGAGGCAGGAGAGGGGCATTCATTGAATGCATTGTCGACATCACTAAATATAACAAAACCAAATTAACAAATGAAAGCACAATTATAAATAACTTATAAAAGAATCAAAAGTACTCAGGGTGGCTCACATTTCCCGCCAGGAGAGAGAGAGAGAGAGAGAGAGAGAGAGCGAGAGAGAGAGATAACGGTATAGAAAACGTGGCACACTGTACACAGGTGCGGGCCACACCACAGCCGCAAACGTAGGCGAGTCCTACTATAGACATTGCCGTGCCTAACACACACGCCTCACAGTTATTTCATGCTACCTAACTACACACTGCCACACTTCGCACACACAGCACACTGTCACGTCTTACATTGCTACAGTTCACAATACATTACCAAACACATAAATTACACTGCCTCACATCCCAGTTATACCTCACTGGGTAACTCCTCACGTTATCATTTTAGTCATTCCAACACACACACACACACACACACACACACACACACACACACACACACACACACACACAGTGTGATCTTGTACTTTTACACCGAAAATGCCAAATCACACACTTTCATGCTTCACACTACCGCACCTACGAAACACATGCCTCATAATCTCACCTAATACTGAAGCACCACACTGTGTCATACCACACACTGCAACACTTCATACTGTCACCCCTGAAACACGCATACTTCAGAATCTTACCTTATTCTGTTTCATCACACACTGTCACACAACAAAAGGCACACCTGTGACTCACATACCTGGCACTTTTACTTCAGATTGTCTTTGACACACTGCCACATCACACCCACACTTCATTCGGCCACAACATACGCTGCCACACCATACATTATCACACCACCCACTACTACACCACACATTGCTATACCGCACAAACACACCACACAGACACACCATGTACCGCCACACCAAACACTGCCACACCATACACAGCCACAAAATACTGCCACACTACACATTGACATACCACAGACTGTCACACCTAAAATGACACATCATACTCCGTCACATCACCTACAGTTAAACTGTCATACCACACTATGCTGCAGCACACTGCCAACCCAGACACTTGCACACCACACACACTGCTGCAGCACACTGCCAGCCTAGGCACTACAACACCATACACTGCTACACCACACACTGCTGGAGCACACTGCCAACCTAGGTACTACAACACCATACACTGCTACACCACACATTGCTGCAGCACACTGGCCACCCGTGCACACACATCTTTTACTACCAATTGACGACTTTATCCATGGAAAGACGGCATTTTAAATTCAAATCAATCCTTCACTGTTGTCAGACTATGCGAACAGAAGAGATATATTTCTATGCAGCAGAAAACGGAGCAGCCAGTCATGCCCCTGTATCCTTCATGGTATGTGGACACAGCTAAATAAACACACATGAGGGAGGAGGGGTTATTTGTCTTTTCCGACCCTTCATTAATTCTTGCCAGTTAAACCTTCACCCATCTCCCCTCCTCCCTCTCTGTCTGTCTGTCTATCTCTGCTTCTGTCTGTCTGTCTGTCTGTGTTTCTGTCTCTGTCTGTCTGTCTGTCTGTCTCTCTCTCTCTCTCTCTCTCTCTCTCTCTCTCTCTCTCTCTCTCTCTCTCTCTCTCTCTCTCTCACCTAGTTTTCCCTCATCTGTCCCTTTTCACCCCTCTTACACCCTAAAGTGCTCTGACAAAGACGTAGGAATGGAAAGGCCAAGGTGGCTTAGCAATGGAGAGTAAAACAAGGACCACGAGAGAGTTTAGGTAATAACAGTAAAATAACATGGACTGAACTAAAGGGTGTCAGATTTTTTCTTCACATTATATTATCAAAATATCTTTAGCTTTGAGAAGACCTCTCCACGAGTCGATATCAATGGAGATTGTCACTTAATATTTCCTTGTAGTATTTCATCCACAATTCTGAAAGAGAAAATGTCTGTCGGTACACTGTATTCACCAGTGCTCAGCGAGAGGTCTTATGTAGTATACCAGTTCTTGTGTTAGTTGAGACAATATAACACGAAACGACATAATCATACTGAAAAGTTCAAGGAGGCTGCTTCCAACTCCTTAACGAGAGATCTTAAATTAACTTCAATCCTCTGGGGGTAAAGAGAATAAATACGTCTGTAAAACAGAGATGCCACTGGATTGCAGCAGTTAATGTGTATACTAAGCCATGTTTAGGAAAACTAGACATCTAATTATGAGCTCTCGTCCCATAATCATGCCGGAAATCTTCCCCACCCCCCTCCCTCTTTCTCTCTATGAATATACATGTATATGTGTATCTCTCTCTCTCTCTCTCTCTCTCTCTCTCTCTCTCTCTCTATATATATATATATATATATATATGTGTGTGTGTGTATATATATATATATATATATATCATCATCATCATCAGCCGTTTGAGTATCCACTGCAGGACCGGCCTATCCCGACCGAAGTCGGGACGATACAGCCAATGTATCTCTACCAAGTGGCTTAGGCTGCCTGGTAGAGATTGTATATAGGGTGAGAAGTGCTTCTAAGTGTAACTGTTGTCTTGGGGTGGCTTCGGATGTGTGTGTAGTCTGTGAACCAAGTGTAATCGGCCCGCGCAAGCCGAGTGGGTGCAAGCATACTTTTTTATAGTAAGCGATACTGGCTCAACCACAGCATCCCTTGTTTCCGCCTACGCAGTACGTGGCCGGGTGAACACTCACAAAGTTTATTACCCTGGCAGGGCGCAAACCCTGCCTCACCCGTGTACGAAACACACACTTTACCACTGTACCACAGAGGCTCACATATATATATATATATATATATATATATATATATATATATATATATATATATATATATATATATATATATATATATATATATATATATATATATATATATATATATATATGCAATTAAAAAGGAACCAAAGGTCACAAGCCTGCAATAACTGTTCCCTCATATAGAGAAACAAAAATACAAGAGAGAGCCAAATTCAAGATCCAATTATTTCGAGATGCCTGGACACACTGCGTTTGAAAGACTGGAGTTCAGAGGAAGCAGGAAATACAGACAGAGGGAGACAGTTCCAGAGTTGACCTGTTGCATAAATGAAGGACTGGGAGTAACGGTTAACTCCTGCATTAGAGAGCTGGACAGAAAACGGACGAGAGTTTGCTGCTAGACGGTGCTACGCGCCAGTCGAAGAGGTGGAGGAATACGTGCAGACAATTCAGAGTAGCAGTGATAATTGAAGTAACGATAGAAAAGAGATATAGATGCAACAGTGTGGCGAAGAGACAGAGGTTGAAGGGATTCAGTAAGAGGAGGAGAGTTAACGAAAAGCCTTTGGCTCCACCATATTGAGAAGAGCTGTATGTGGGGGACCTCCCCACACATGAGAGTTGTACTCCGCACAGGGGTGGATAAAACCTGTGTATAGAGTCAGCAATTGTGCAGGGGTAAAGAAGGAACGGAGTCGGCTTAGCACACCTAATCTCTTAGAAGCAGATTTTACAAGAGATGTAATATGATCTTTCCAAGACAAGTCCCTAGTAAATGAAACCCCAAGCAAGTTCAAGGATGATGCAGTATTAAGCTGAATATTATTAAACGTTAGAGGGTATACCTGTGGAAGATTTTGTCGGGTTGATAGGTGTAAGATCTGAGTTTTTACCCCAGTCAGAGATACGAGCCAAGTCAGACATTAGGTGTGCCATAGCCTCATCCCTTGTTTGTTGAAGTAACTGCTGAGATGGACGTTGTGGCAAACGAATGGAAAGGCGAAAGGGGGAGTCATCAGTGTATGAGTGGATAGGGTTAGATGTACAGCTTAGAAGGTCATTGATGAATAAAAGGAAGAGAGTTGGTGATAGGACAGAGCCCTGAGGAACACCACTGTTGATAGATCTAGGAGAAGAACGATGGCCGTCTACAACAACGGTTATAGAACGATCAGAAAGGAAGCTAGAGATGAAGGCACAGATAGAAGGTTAGAAACCATAAGCAGGCAGTTTGAAAACTATAGATTTATGCCAGACTCGATCGAAAGCCGTTGAGATGTCAAGTGCAATAGCAAAGCTTTCACCAAAGTCCCAAAAGGAGGATGACCAGGAGTCTGAAAGGTAGGTGAAAAGATCGCCAGTGGAGCGTCCCTGACGGAACCCATACTGATGATCAGAAAGAAGGTTGTGATAGGAACGATGCTTTAAAATTTGTCTATTAAGAATTGACTTGAAAACTTTGGAGATACAGAATGTTCAAGCAACTGGACGATAGTTAGAGGGTTGGGAATGGTCACCCTTCTTTGGGACTGGCTGAATGAGAGCAAACTTCCAGCAAGAAAGAAAGGTACAAGTTGACAGACAAAGGCGAAAGAGTTTTCCTAGGCAGGGTGTAAGCACAGAAGGACAGTTCTTGAGTATGACAGGAGGGACTCCATCAGGCCCATATGCCTTGTTAGTATTGAGGCCTGTGATGGCAGAAAATACACCAGCTGAAGTAATTTTAATGTTAGCCATGAGGAAGTCAGAGGGGGCAAGTGATGGAGGAACAGCACCGGAATCATCTAAGGTGGAATTGGAGGAGAAAGTCCGAGCAAAGAGATCTGCTTTATCAGTAGAAGAAATAGCTACAGTGCCATCAGAGTAGAAAAGAGGAGGGAAGGATGATGAGGTAAAGATCTTAGAAAGGTTTTTGGCAAGGTGCCAGAAGAAGCGGGAAGAATTCGAGTTGGAGAGTTGAGAGCATTTAGTACGGACGAAATTATTTTTAGCAGAGTAAAGAACAGACTTAGCACGATTCCGGGCAGAAACATATAAAGGATGGCATTCAGGGGTGGGTTGGCTCCGGTACCTTTTATAGGTCCTCTCCTTGTTGCGGACAGCATTAGAACAAGTGTGATTAAACCAAGGCTTTCTTGCATTATTCAAAGGATTTGAGAAAGGAATGTATGCTTCATACCCAAGAGAATAACCTCCATAATGCGCAAGGCACACTCAGATGCCTCCCTGCCATGGAAGCAATAATCATTCCAGGGAGAATCAAAGAAGTACTGCCTGAGGGTCTCGCAGTCTGCAACTCCAAAGTGCCACAGACGACATTTCTTTGGAGGGTCCAAAGGCCGTACCGGAGCGACAGGACAGGTCAAGGTGATAAGGTTGTCATCGGAGGAGCCCAACGGAGAGAAAAGATTAACAGTGTAAGCAGAAGGATTAGTTGTAAGGAAGAGGTCAAGTATGTTGGAGCTCTCTCCAAGGCAGTCAGGGATATGGGTAGGGTACTGTACAAGCTGCTCTAGGTCATTGAGGACAGAAAAGGTGTAGGCTTGCTCACCAGGTGGATCAGTGAAAGGAGAGGAGAGCCAAAGGTGGTTGTGAACATTGAAATCTCCTGGAATGGAGATTTCAGAGAAAGGAGAAATGGATAGAATGTGTTCCATCGTAGAAGTAAGATATTCGAAGAATTTTTGATAGTCAGTAGAATTAGAAGATAAGTAAACGGCGGATATATTTAGTCAGAGAGTGACCGGATAGCCGAAGCCAGAGTGTAGAGAATTCAGAAGAATCGAGTTCAGGAACACGAGAGCAAGATAAGTTGTTGTGTGTATATATACAACAGCCACCTTTGGCTTTGAAATGAGTATAGAGAAAGTAGGAGGATACAGAAAAGGGTTTGCTATCAGTTGCCTCAGACAGCTGAGTCTGAGTTAGGAAAAGACGGTGAGGATAAGAGTTGGAGATCTATTATATATACCGGTATATATATATATATATATATATATATATATATACCTAGGCTGCTTCCCCCAAGGAAAGGGAAGTAGCCGAGACAGGACGACACACTCCCCATTTACTCATCCATTCAAACACATTCATTCGCATTTTAGCACCAAAGGGGAGAAGGGACAGATCCTCACCGCACCACGCAGCACAAGGCACTGTACACTTTTGTGACGCTTGGGAGCAAGGGATCATACTGCAGGGCGTCACTTTTGTGATTCTGTTTTATATCTAATTCGCCCGGGCTTTCAAGTGGTGGCTTGTATCATCTATCAGTACTGCCAATGTCCAACACTAGTCAGCACTCCTAATCTCATCTGTACTCCCATCCATTGTTGACAATTTAGCCATTTCTCCCCGTTCTTGACTCCCCTCCCTACCTCCCCTCCATTACCCTCTCCTCTCACCTGCCCGGCCGTGCTACGCTAAGTAAATCTTCCCTGGAATTTTCCACTGATTTCATCCATTGAAATAAGCCCTATGCCCTATTCTTATACCAAATAATATATACAAAAAAGGAATAAGGTAAGCAAGAGTGCCATACACCTGGAATTGGCTAATTATATGCTGACAATAGCTCACATGCACTTGTTCGCTAATTTTTGCTGTTTATTTCCCCTTGAAATATGCCGTATAATCTATTCTCGTAATAAAAATATATATAAGAAAGGAAGGGAGAAACCTAAGTTATATTTACATTCACCTGGAACTATCTATCTATCTATCTATAGCCCGACGCCCTAATCCCGCAAAGGGTGGCCGCAGACAAAACGCTTCCAAGTCGCTCTGTCACCCACCATTTGACTACCCTCCCCCCAGCTCACCTCCCCCTCCCTCATATACCTCTCAACTCCATCCCTCCACCTCATCCTCGGTCTACCCCTCCCTCTCCCTCCCTCCACCTCACCTACATACACCCTCTTAGTCAGTCTTTCATTCTCCATTCTCTCCACATGTCCAAACCACCTCAGTGTATTTCTCCTAATCTTCTCAACCACATCCACATCCACCCCACAACGTTCCTTCACTTCTTCATTCGTCAACCTGTCCCTCCACATCACTTCACATGCTCCACTCAAGTAACTCATTTCCACTGCTCTCACTCTTGACTTGTTCCCCTCTTGCAAGGTCCACGCCTCGCTTCCATATGTCAGGGTAGGGATAACAATACTATCATGCAGTGACTTCTTAACTTCCATATTCACCTCCCAATTTCTCATCACTGCTTTCCGTGTACCAACAACCTTTCTTCCCTGCTGTACCCTTTCACACACTTCATCCCCCAAAGTTCCATCCTTACTCATCACACTGCCCAAGTACTTGAATGCACTCACATTCTCCATATCCTCACCATCCAACCTCACTTCACACTCTGGAACTACCTAATTTATTATGTATTGTCTAGATTTCCTGCCAATCAATTCATAGTGTATATATTAGCAGCTGTCACCACGCTGACATTGGCAGCATTGCATTCCCCCTAGGCCACCAGTCCACCACACTGTATTCAGTTTACTGTTGTCTTTCAAGTTGAAACCACGTCGGATTCGCGCCTGTCCAATTCCACCGCTTTTTAGCCCCATACAAAGGGCCCTGTGACCTCTACCCCCTACTAAACCTCGTGTGGAAAGGGGTAAAGGGCTAAGTGACTGCTGTGGAACGTGAACTGGCTAATTTATCAATGAAAATGATGGACAGTGACTAGGATCTTCCTGGTGAGTAAAACAGTGCAAGTGGAAATGTAAATAATGTGTAAATAATGTGTAAACAGCAAGTGAAAGCAATGAATGTAAATATAAGTGAACAGTGGAAAATAGTTTTATAATTTACTGCAAGTGACAGTGCATAACACAATGTAAATAAAATAGAAATGTAAATAATGTAAATAAAATAGAGAATGTAAATAGAAATGTAAATGAGTAGTAATATAAGAATACGAGTATATATACTAGGAGTAATGAAAGTGAAAGTTTCACTCTAGCATGTATGAATACTATGAGTTATGAAAGTGGAAGTGAAAGTGACAGATTCACTCTCAACGCTAGTACAGTATACAGGACGAGAAAGTGAATGCTACGTATTTTACTGAAAGAGAAATTGAATGCCAACAGTGACAATAAACTACTATTACTGAAGGAAACTTATGGATAAAGACTGCAGATATATATGTTATATAGGAATAGAAATATAAAGTGTGAATGCTTTTATGAATAATAAATGACAGAACACCAGCGGCGAACGAGCGTAAGTGGGAAGGTCATCCGCGCTCGTAATTTTCATTGCTTTCAGTGTTTTTTTTTTTTTTGGAGTATGGATTCCAAACTATTTGGGAATCATAGAATAGTGTTTCTAGTGATAATATCAGGATGTGGTAATCATATTACTGGTTGTCGGGAAGTGTAAAGTGGAGACTTCGTTACCCAACTTCAGAGGTCTCCACAAGTCCTACGGTACTCGACGAAGGCTCAACAATCATCCCAGGAGAAAGCTGAAGGTATGTGCCATAGGCAAATTTAATTTTAATATTCTAGGACTAATAACTGATTTTTGGCAAATATATTTAGAGAGGCTGCCGGAGCTGAATATGCCCGCGAGACACGCAAGTCAAGCAAAAACAACCCCTGGCCTACTCTCTCTGTAAATTAAAGCACTGAAAATGTTCAGCAAAGGGAGATGGTCAGGATCAAGTCCTGAGGGCTGGTGAAACGGGAGCTCCAGCTCTCCCTATCACCAGCTTGCCATCCACCTCGGGAGTACTGCCCTGTTCAAGTGGTACTACAGTCTACTCCACTGAGATGGAGGAGATAAAAGAACAAAACTGGAGCACAAGTGGCTGTGCCAAGTGCAAGTTTAGCCTTTGTTGGGGAGAGTGATTTGAAGCCACAACACTTCTGTTGGAAAAGGTTGTACAGTAATCCCTCAATTATCCATCGTAACAGAGCCAAAGGTATGACCGGATGTGGGTAATGACTGGATATGGAGCAATAACCTCTACTGTCCCCCTACCCTACCTATATCCATCACCTACCTATATTTACAGTACACCTCCTACTTTTGGCAGTGTTCTGAGGTCTTTTGGCTGTTTTTAGATATCAAAGCACATATTGCAATATGCAATGTAATTCTAAGCACTAAGATAACACTGAATAAATGACAAAAAGCAAAAAAAAAAAAAAAAAAAAAAAGCAAATCCCTATAAATATGTATAGCATCCCTTCAAACTTTGTCAGTGTTTTTTGGTCTTTTGACTGTTTTTAGACATCAAAATACTCATTGCCATATGCAATATAATCCTAACCACTAAGAAAATAATGCATAAACAACAAAAAAGAAGCAAAACCCTACCATTATGTACAGTACCTCCTAATTTTGGCAGTTTTTTTTTTTTTAATGCGAGGAAGAAGGAACCAAAGGCCATGAGCCCGCAGTAACAGTTCCCTCCAAGAGAAAAACAAAACACAATAGAGAGCCAAATTCAAGATCCGATCATTTTGAGATGCCTGGACACACTGCGTTTGAAAGACTGGAGATCATGGGCAGCAGGAAATACAGACAGAGGGAGACAGTTCCAGAGCTGACCAGTTGCATAAATGAAAGACTGGGAGTAACGGTTAACTCTTGCATTAGAGAGTTGGACAGAAAAGGGATGAGAGTTTGCTGTCAGACGGGTGCTACGCGCCCGTCGTAGAGGTGGAGGAATGCAAGCAGACAGTTCAGAGGAGCAGTGACCATTAAAGTAGTGATAGAAAAGAGATAAAGATGCAACCATGCAGCAAAGAGACAGAGGTTGAAGGGAGTCAGTAAGAGGAGGAGAGTTAATGAGACGATAATCCTTTGACTCCACCCTATTGAGAAGAGCTGTATGTGGGGAGCCTCGCCACACATGAGAGTTGTACTCCACACAGGGGCAGATAAAACCCCTGTATAGAGTCAACAATTGTGCAGAGGTAAAGAAAGAGCGGATCTTTCGGTTTTTTTTGGACATCAAAATGCACACTGCAATATCCAATGTAATCCTAAACACCAAGAAATCAAAGCATAAACAAGAAAATTATATAAAAAATGACACAGTACACTTACCACCCAGTGAACGGCAGTATCATAACCCGCCAGGTTGCAGCAGGTGTACAGGTATCCCATGTGGTCTAGTGGCTAACGCAGTGACTTAGCAAAGGTCAAAGAACTCCTCCTCCTCCTCCTCCTCCTCCTCCTGCTGAAGCAGCCCAATGAGCGATGATGTGCAGCAAGGCGATGGAACCCTACACACCTCAGGACTCTCTGAAGACAGCCACGAGCTCACGTCTAGCAGCGACTCAGCAACTGTCAATGTGCTCAATAGTGGGTCCAAGAGTGAAGACTGGGGTCGAGCGGGTGGTGGCGGTTGTGGTGGGGAGAAGGGGCTGGCACTCGTGGGGGTGGCAGTCTTGAAGAAGGAATCAATCTTCATCTGACGATATATGTGGTGACTTTGTTGGAGGATGACAGCGTCCCTGACTGTCTGCAGTTCCATGGCCAGCTTGAGTGGCACCAACTCCCTGTCGGACTGCATACTCAAGCACATGCTCAATGCCGGCCTGTGGCACACCAAGATGAGGGAGTGATGGATTGGCAGGGTGGCCAGAGTCAGGGTCCTCATCCTCGTTGCTTTCCTCTGCCAACCCCGCAAAGACAGCAGTGGTGATCTCCTCATCAGACAATGTCTGATAACCTGGATAGCCACCATCGTTGTCCAGCCAATCCCTCACATCATTGATGTCCACATCCTAACCTGCATTTCGTAGCCAAACGTGGAAATCATTCTCGTAAAATCCTATAAAGTCGTGCATGGCCTCACATCCCTGAAGGAGATGAGACCAACCACTTTCCAAGGTTATGATGGAAACTTCTTTCCAATCTCTAGCCCAGTTGAAAATAACAGAATTGATCTTGTAATGCTGCATATTCTCGAAGGTCAGCTCCCCAAGTGTGTCAGTCCTATCCTCGTCCTCAAGCACCATCATCACCTTGTCGAGGAACCTGCAATGGTACAGTCTCTTGGCCGCCACGATAACACCCTGGTCCATTGGTTGAATGAGAGCAGCCGCATTAGATTACACAAACATGCACCTAATATGGACATCGGCAGCAACCAAATCCTTCTCTGATAGATGCTCAGGGGCATTGTCAAGGATCAGGAGAGCCTTCACCTGGCCGCAAGGAATTCCAAGTTCCTCCAACTGATAACAGATAACCTCCTTGACAAAGTGTTTGTGGAACCAATCTCTGAAAATCTTTGCAGTAAACCAGGCCATCACAGAATGGTACCACACAACAGGCAGGCTATCCATCAAACCATGGAGACAACATGCATGTTTTGCATGTCCGGTAATCATGGGTTTGAACTGGTGCATCCCGTTTGCATTGGCACAGCATAACACTGAGACATGTTGATTGGACAACCTCCAACCAGGCACTGTCTTCTCCGTTTTTTCTGCCAGGGAGTTGGTGGGCACAGAGTGGAAGAACAGGTCAGTTTCGTCAGCACTGTACACCTGACCGAGAAGAAGGCCCTCCTTCTTTATTGGGCATTGCACTTTCTGGTGCAATGGCTCAACACCCTCCACTGCCGCATCCAAAGTCTTACCATGTGCCTTATGGCCAGTAGGTACATGTTGACGTTTAAAGCAGAAGAGCCAACCTGCGGATGCCTGGAAGTCTTGCACATTGTTGCAGGCATGCAAACTACTCGGCTGCTGCCTTCAACTCGGTCCCACTTACAAGCACACTAACACCCTGTTGCTGGCAGAACCAAACCAAAGTCGACTGGTCGATGACAGCGTAGTTTGGCTGGGACAGCTTGTCCCATGATCTCTTGACGTCAAACTTGAGCAGGGCAAGTCAAATTCACGCAGAATACGTGAAGTTGGTTAGCCCGCTTCAACCTTGCCCAAAATCTCACACTTCTTCTCCAGAGTCAAAACCCTCCTCTTGCATTTCTTGGGTGGTGGTGGGGCCATCATCACACAGACAAGAACACCACAGAAGAGAATTAAGGCCTTCAGAAGGTAGGGCACCACCACAAACGCAGCAATGGAAGCGCCGTTGTTAAACCCCAGCCAAGCACTTCACATGAGGAGAGACAAAGGCAGGAACTGAGGTGCAGTAGAACTTTGGAGTGTATGACATTGCCATGTATCCACCCATGCTTGGCTATGAGCATGAAAGCAAAGTCACAAACTGACCTACGAGCGCAAGGGTCCTTTTCGCTCGTCCAGGTAAATTTCACAACGTGGTAGAAACACTAGGTCCCCATACATCATAGGCCTAAGGAGTAGCTGAGTAAACCACAGAGTAATGTGACTGACCATTCGGTTAGGGGGTGGATGGCCATGCATGACCGGGAGTTTCCAAATAATCTGAGTGGCCAGGGGGATTTGAACCATATGGTAGGGATCTGTACGGTAGGGCGGGTCGAAAAGGAACCAACTCAGGGTTACCAGGTTGAAACATAGTCAGGATGGTGCTCCTTTGCAATAACAACACTACGAAAAAAATATTTCGATATATACGTGCCCATTCCAGCAACTTAGATCTAAAAATAGAGCTATTTCTAAAAAAACTTAGAAACACATGCTATTTTTTTGGATGAACTAAAGTGCAATCTTATGTTAAATTTCAGTTTTAAGAATAAAAGTAACAGTTGAAATAAATGTATTCAAATCATATGAAAGGCATTATTACATGAAAAAGAAAAAGAACAGTAGAAATGGCATGAACAGTTAAACACATCAAAAGTCTTGTTTACATTCATGCTTCGGGAACAATCTGCGACATCGCTTACATTGGACAAGTATACCATGATGTGATTCATGCCCATATACTTTACTTGTGGTGGATGTGACGTTCTTAATGCGGCGTTCCACTCCTTGGGAATAGTAAGGGTACAAGTCCAGTGCGATGGGTTGGCTGTCATCCATTTGGTCCAGTCTGTTCTTCAGCAATGGAGGAACTGTGGCAGAAGAAAGCTCTACCAGCTCAGTGTACTTCTTGGCATTGAAAATTACCATCAGTGCAGAGTTTTCAAATATTCTGAGGCTTGGTCATCATTCCCTTTCATCTGTGCTTGTTTCATCAACTTAGTCGCCGTCGAGCGTACACCAACATCTTCATCAGCAACAGCCGACAACAGGATGTTCTCTGGGTGACGGAAGTAGCTGTTATTGGCAAGCACAGGGTGAACGATTGCCTGATCCTCGAACGGTAGCTTTTGAAGGAGCTTCACCATGAAAAAGAAATTTTTGGCTCCATCCTGACACGAGCTGTTGGCTTTCATCCTGAACCATACAGGAGCACAGTAGTTCACAATGAATGAAAAAGGGTTGGTGATGGTTGCTCCTCTGACATGTAAAGTAGCAGTACCCAATTAGCTTTCGTAAGCCACTTGGCATGATTTAGCAGTCCTGGTTGTGCAGATGGACCCACACCTTCATTAGTATCTCCACTTGGCAACTGCACTGTCAAACTTGCACGGTACAGGTAGCCCTGATCTTTGCTGATATCACTTACAACTCATGGCAAAATCCAAGTGTTTCCAGCAACATGCTCATAACCAACAACCGGAAGGTCTTTTGGGTCAAATTCAAGCAACTGACCTACTTCTCCTCTGCAGCCTCATGGACCTGTTGTCGAACCATCAACAGCCTCGAAATGCCTTTGGAAAATTATTTCAACAAGATGCAATAAACAAAAAAGCCACTGTATTGGTCTGTCAGGCTGTTTCGAGCTCAAGGATCACTCCATTTCTCTTTCCAGTATTGACATTTGTCCCATCACAGATGATAGTTTGCAATGACTCTGCTGAATCTATTTCTCGAATGACAGGCATGACTTCCTTGGCAATATCTGCTGCTCTTCCACTTTCGGGAGAAACGTGCTCGATATAAACGGCTTCAGGAAAAGCAGCTACTGAGTGGTGATCATCACGATTCTCTGACCATCTATGGTTTTCTTGAGCATCTGATCAATTTTTCCATCGAAACCGGTGCAAACGATCTCCTTCAAGACATATTTATGCTGTTGCAATGTGACATCTCTCCAGTATTTTCTCTGACAGCGGAGTTTACTGGGATCAACTTTATTTTCTTCACAAAGAATATTCATATTTTTCAGTGTTGCATTCACAATGGAGCAGATGTCTCTATTGCTTACGTGACATCGGTCAGCTACAAGACTCAGCTCAGGATAGACTAATCTGTTCTGACGCTGTTCTAACTGCTTCCATCTACTTCTGCAGTATCATCATCAACATCCTTATCATATTGTTCATCACAGCCATCACTTTCGTCAATACATCTATCTATCCATCTATCTGTAGCCCGACGCCCTAATCTCGCAAATGGTGGCCGTAGACAAAACGCCACCAAGACGCTCTGTCACCCATCATTTGACTACCCTCCCCCAAACTCACTCCCCCCTCTCTCATGTACACCCACGCACCAAAGTTTCTGTACCCCTCCTCGGTGGAAGGAAGTGGAAGTCAGGGTTAGAGAGAGGGCAGGCGAACGGACAACCGTGAGTGGTAGTTTGGAACTGAGCTACAAGGCGAATTGTGAGAAACCTAATGACATTGGAATCGAAACATTTCTATGCTATTCACCTGCAAAACATCACTCGTTCGTAACATACATAGCATATATTATAACATAGACTACTATGTTATCATGGTGTCCGGTGAAACTTGTCCAGGCACGACCCATCTGTTTCGGATCCTCATCATACAAATAAAACACCGAGCCGTTGTATATAAGCTGCAACTGGTCATTGTCACTTCAGCGATAATTTCTGTGAATGTTATTCCTGGATTGGCCGTAGCTAACATATTGAATAATTGTGAATTTAATGCTGATTCCCACAGTAGCTGTGCTTATGGTTATAAATGTTGCAGTTATTTTATGTGGACGAAGAACCACATTGTGATGGGCAGCGGAGAGCATTCACCAATAATATGCTATAACTAGATGAAATTGAATGTAGGACGTTTCGGCCACGGACGTTTGGGTCATGGGCCATCAACCTAGGACGTTTTGAAGCGTGCAGTGTTGTGAACCTTACCTAGCCTAACCTAACTTAACCTTTGCCCAAAACGTCGTAGGGTGGTGGCCCATGGCTCAAAATCCGTGGCCCAAACGTCCGTGGCCGAAACATCCAAGCACGGATGAAATTAGATGCAAACAACACAAAATATTATGAGACAACTAAGATATCCTGGCCTTAATTGTTGCTTCACCTCATGCGTCCATTATTTTCCATCAGTCTGCCTTTTTTTTTTTTTTATTACTCTTACTTCCCGATATCCTCGTACTGCGAGCCGTCATATTCCTTAGGGGGTATCTAGTCGTCCAGTCCTATACCCCTACTGTATTACATTATGCCTCTCATCTTTGCCACACAAACAACATTAGCACAAGACTTCTGAATATGTTACTACCATTATTGGCACTGCCACTGCTGATCCCCCTTTTCCCATTGTTTAATTTCCTTCACAATACTACTACTGCTACTCCTACTACTAATTCACTATAAATTTATACTATAATACATATGATTGTCCTTATGTGTGTGTATCTACTAACCACATGGTCCATGTCCCACCGCTGACAACTCGGCACTTATACCCCGCACCGCTACCTCTGTTGCATCCTCCCCCCTCTCTCCCACCCACCATGGGCAGTACTCCTCCCCCACTTCGACACCACACTACCCATCACCTCATCCTCGGGCCACCAGGCTTGTTGTTCACCCTTTACCAGTGACTATACGTGCTATGCATTAATAATGAAATAATGAAAAAAAAAAAAAAAAAAGACATTTGGAAGCCGAATGCTAATCGCCGCCAGAATATGCTATTGGCCAAGACCAAATTTATACCATATTTTGATACCCTGAAGGTTTTATGTTGATAGCTCAAGCCGTTCATGAGATATAATGGAGCTACTGTAAAGGTGGGCGATAAGAACTAGTTGACATTTGGCAGCCATTTTGGTGACCTTGACCCTGACCCCGAGTGTCCATTTTCGAACTCGTCCAAGATATTGGTCATTTCTTGATACGCTGACGGTGTCATGTTGATAGTTCAAGCCGTTCATGAGATATAATAGGAACAAACACACACACACACACACACACACACACACACACACAAATAAAAGTAGTGATCAACCAAAGCTGTTTTACAGCTATATCAGAAGCAAAACCAAAGTAAAAGATATAATACAATCCATTACGGACGAGGGAATCACTTATACACAAGAGAAAGATATTTGTGAAGCACTAAATGAGAATTTCCAATTAGTTTTTACAGAAGAAAAAAATTTTGAGAGGGACTATGTGGAACGCACATGTCCACACATACTACCAGATATACAAATAGCAGAGAAAGTAATACAGGAGGAGTTAAGTACATTAGACAGAGGAAAAGCAAGTGGTCCTGATGAAATTTCATGTTGGGTATTACGAGAATGTGCAAAGGAGTTAAGTAAACCAGTATTTTTAATTTTCAAGAAATCCTTGAGTCAAGGTAAACTACCTGATATTTGGAAAAAAGCAAATATTGTCCCCTTATTCAAGAAAGGAAATAGACAAAATCCACTCAACTACCGACCAGTATCACTGACCAGTGTTGTAAGCAAGGTATTAGAAAAGCTTATAAGAAAAGCTTGGGTAAAACATCTAGAAGAACACAGTATGATATCAGAAAGACAGTTTGGTTTCAGAAAAGGAAAATCATGTGTTACTAATCTTTTGAGCTACTATGACAGAGTAACAAACACAATACAGGAAAGGGAAGGATGGGTGGACAGTATCTATTTAGATTTCAAGAAAGCTTTTGACACAGTACCACACCAAAGACTCTTATGGAAACTGTACCATCAAGGAGGAATTCGAGGCAAACTGTTTTGTTGGATGCAAGACTTTCTCATAAAAAGAGAAATGAGGACAGTACTAAGAGGAAACTACTCATCATGGAAAGAAGTGACTAGTGGAGTACCACAGGGTTCAGTGCTGGCACCAATCATGTTTTTAGTGTATATAAATGATATAAACAGTAACACTGGAAATGAGAGCTATCTGAATATGTTTGCAGATGATGCAAAAAATACAAAGGAGAATTACTAACACAGACTCCTGTAAAGAGCTACAAGAAGAATTAAATAAACTTCATGAATGGAGTAGTACATGGCAAATGGTATTCAATGTGGACAAGTGTCATGTAATCAAGTTTGGTAAAAGTGGAAAAAGACCTGATTGGGATTATAAGTTAGGAAGTAAAACCCTATATACATCAGAAAGAAAGAAAGACCTAGGTGTGATTATCAATAACAGACTATCTCCGGCTGACCACATCAGCGAGAAGGTACGGAACATGTATACACTGCTTGCAAATATGAGAATAGCATTCACATACATAAATGAAGACATGCTAAGAAGGATAATAACATCATTCATTAGACCAACCCTGGAATATGCATCAGTAATCTGGAGTCCTCATCTCAAAAAGCATATAGAGAAGATTGAAAAAGTTCAAAGGGCCGCTACAAGATGGATACCAAGCTTAAGGGACCTAAGCTACGAAGAAAGACTAAATAAACTAAATCTACCAACACTACAGGAGAGAAGGAAAAGAGGTGACATGATAATGCTATATAAGTGCATATCAGGAAAGGAGAAAATAGACATAAATGATTACTTAACATATGGAGAAGCATCAGCAAGAGGACACTGCAAAAAACTGCATAAGAAGAGAGGTGATAAAGACGTAAGGAAATTCAGTTTCCCAAACAGAGCAATTGATCAATGGAATGCACTACCGAATGAAATAGTGTGTGCCAAAACAATTCACAAATTTAAGGATATGTACGATAAATATGGTTTAAGACACGGGACAGTACGAGCTTGACTCATTCCTGTAAAGATACAATTAGGTAAGAACAATTAGGTAAGAACACACACACACACACAGATGTAGGCAAAAATATTATCTTTTCTCCTTCTAAAGATGGCGATAATAAAATAATAACAACAACATAGATGTGCAGTGCTCCTAACATTACACATGAAAACTGCAGATCCAAACTTGCCTATATTACAGAACTCCGACATTTTAACCCCAGAACCGACCACAGACCGTCCTCATCATTACCACTGGACATCCCTACACCACTTCATGGTAACACAACGCACTGTAGTCCTTTGTGGGATCACTACAGCTGTTTGGGAAAATAACATAGTGCACGACATGCCTACAACTCACTAAAAAACACCCGTGACGTTTCACTGATATCTATCAAATAGCCTGGGAGAAGTTAGCGGACAAGCAAACAACCAACTGGACATAAACAGAGGCCGAATGTCTCACATCGATATATGACGACCTGACAAAACTGTTACCATCTTGGTTTAGGTGTCATCATAGTTATTGCAATGATAATCATCATCATCATCATCATCATCACATGTTATTAGGCACGGTACAGAGGAGGACAAACACTGATATAGCATGTGTCGACGCAATGCTGAATCTATTTGCCAGGACGGAAGGTTGGGTTGCTGTCAAACATTAATATTCATTATTACCATAACCCTACCATTACAGCATATTATGGCACTGTTTGGTTTCATATGTCAAAGCTGTATTCATGTGTTTTATCAGGGAGATTATGGTGTTTGCTCTCCTCTATATCGTGCTTATTAACATGTAATTACTACTACTACTACTACTTCTACTACTGCGCTGCTGCTGCTATTATTATTATTATTATTATTATTATTAGTATTATTATTGCTATTATTATTATTAGTATCATTATTATTATTATTATTATTATTATTATTATTATTACTATTTTTAATATTATTATTGCAATTATTATTATTATTATTATTATTATTATTATTATTATTATTGCTATAACTATGATGAAACCTACAGAGCAAGATGGTAACAGTTTTGTCAGGTCGTCATATACCGATGCGAGACATTCGGCCTCTGTTTATGTCCAGTTGGTTGTTTGTTTTTCCGCTAACTTCTCCTAGGCTATTTGATGGATGTCAGTATACGTCACGGGTGTTTTTTAGTGGGTTGTACGCATGTCGTGCACTATGTTATTTTTCCCAGACAGCTGTAGTGATACCACAAAGGACTGCAATGAGTTGTATTACCATGGTGAAGTGGTGTAGGGATGTCCAGTGGTAATGATAAGAACGGTCTGTGGTCAGTTCTGTAGTTAATATATCAGAGCTCCGTAATATAGGCACGTTTGGGTCTGCAGCTTTTATAATTCTGTAATGTTAGGAACAATGCACATCTATGTTGTTGTTATTATTATAATTATTATTATTAATGCATATCACATATATTTACATGTAAATGGTAAACAACAGGCCTGGTGGCCCGAGGATGAGGTGATGGGTAGTGTGGTGTCGAAGTGGGGGAGGAGTACTGCCCATGGTGGGTGGGAGAGAGGGGAGGGGTGTAACAGGGGTAGCGGTGCGGGGTATAAGTGCCGAGTTGTCGACGGTGGGACATGGACGATGTGGTTAGTAGATACACACACATAAGGACAATCATATGTATTATAGTACAAATTTATAGTGAATTAGTAGTAGGAGTAGCAGTAGTAGTACTGTGAGGGAAATTAAACAATGGGAAAAGGGGGATCAGCAGTGGCAGTGCCAATAATGGTAGTAACATATTCAGCAGTCTTGTGCTAATGTTGTTTGTGTGGCAAAGATTATGTGAGGAATAATGTAATACAGTAGGGGTTATAGGACTGGACGACTAGAAACCCCTTAGAGAATATGACGGCTCGCAAAACGAGGGTACAAGGAAGTGAGATTAATAAAAAAGGCAGAGACTGAAGGAAAATAATGGACGTATGAGGTGATGCAACTGTCAAGGCCTGGATAACATGGCGTAGCAGGATACCACAGCTGTATCTTCGTTGTCTCTTAATATTTTGTGTTGTTTGCATCTAATTTCATCTGGTAATAGTAAATTATTGGTGAATGCTCTCCGCTGCCCATCACAATGTTGTTTCTTCGTCTACATAAATAAATGCAACATTTATAACCATCAGCACAGCTACTGTGGGAATCAGCATTAAATTCACAATCATTCAATATGTTAGCAATAGACAATCCAGGAATAACATTCACAAAAAATATCGCTGCAGTGACAATGACCAGTTGCAGCTATACAACTGGCTCGGTGTTTTATTTGTATGATGAGGATCCGAAACAGATGGGTCGTGTCTGGACCAGTTTCACAAAACACCATGATAACATAGTAGTCTATGTTATAATATATGCTATGTATGTTACGAACGAGTGATGTTTTGCAGGTGAATAGCATGCAAATGTTTCGAATCCAATGTCATTATGTTCCTCACTATTCGCCTCGTAGCTCAGTTCCAAACTACCACTCACGGTTGCCCGTTCGCCTGCCATCTCTCTAACCCTGACTTCCACTTCCTTCCACCGAGGGGGGTACAGAAACTTTGGTGTGTGGGTGTACCTCTCAACTCCATCCCTCCACCTCATCCTCGGTCTACCCCTCCCTCTCCCTCCCTCCACCTCACCTACATACACCTTCTAAGTTAGTCTTTCATTCTCCATTCTCTCCATATGTCCAAACCACCTCAGTGTATTTCTCCTAATCTTCTCAACCACATCCACATCCACTCCACAACGTTCCTTCACTTCTTCATTCGTCAACCTGTCCCTCCATGTCACTCCACATGCTCCTTTCAAGTAACTCATTTCCACTGCTCTCACTCTTGACTTGTTCCCCTCTTGCAAGGTCCAAGCCTCGCTTCCATCGTCAGGGTAGGGATCGTCAATATATGCTGTCATTATATCTTCATTATTTTGCTTAGTAACTCTAGTGGACTCTTCACGCAGCTCCCTTTTCATCATTCTATTTGCTGCACGCTTATTATGTGCTGTCTTCTTGCGGTCTATTCCACAAATATACATTTTTCTGCAACTATTTTGGTCAACTCAGAAAGGCCATTCCTCAGGCGATATCATGTCTGGTCTAGCGCATTGACACTCAGACCTTTCACCTGCATTGACGTTTCTGAAACATTTGCAACGACTAATGTCAAATAAGGTGTCAAAGCTTGCGAGTTTCTCTATGTATGTGTTGGAAGTCCTTTTGCTCACTGGATATTTCCTAAGCTCCTGTGCCTTTGCTCTAAGGCGTTTCACACGAATAACAACACTGGTGTAATCAGTAGTTGAGATGGAAGCTTTTTCGTAAATACCTGCTACTTCAAGTGCAACAGTTTCCACATAGGCTTGGGTGCTCAGTGACGGATTTGTGGATTTATGTTCCAAATATGCCCTCATGACATCACAGCTAGTGGGCAACTGATTTATCAGAAGACTGCATGATGAGCCGAAAGCAGTCTTTCGTGCTTTCTCGTGTGCTGCAACTGGCCATAATTCCAGTAAAATAAGTAAACTCATACAAAATTCAAATCTGTAAACCAGAACCAGTTCAAGTAGTTGGTAACAGAAAAGCAAAACAATGAGTTATCATTTACAGAGTTGCGTATCACCGGTAATCACTGAATGCTTGGAGTGTCAGTGCCTTAAAAAACTAAACTGAAAGTTGCTGGAGTACAACTGACTCATTTTTAAAAATACAATTAGTTTATGTGAAAACATACTATAGGGCATCCAAATAGCCATGTTTCGTCGAATTTTAAATTTCTGACCCACCCTACTGTACAGCCATTCTCATTCACCTTGTGGGTTATGCTCTGTCTTCCTTGCACGCTTTCCGAATGTTACCGGTGACGGGGATCGCTGGGGGATTTCCACCACTCGGTAGGGACTTGTACAGCCATTCTCACTCACCCTGTGGTTTACGTCTGTTTTCCTCACTCTCTGCTGGTATGTTTCTATTGATCGGGGTGGTCGGGGGATTTCAACCATATGCTAGGGATCCATACAGCCATTTTCACTCACCTTTTGGGTTACGGTCTATTACCAGCATGTGGACAGAGAGGCCGGTGAGCAAGCCAATGCAATTTTTTTATACAGTAAGCTGGCCTTGGTGGCCGAGTGACATTGACCATATGTTTGTGATCCGCACAGCCATTCTCACTCACCTTGTGGGTTAAGCTCTATTAACGGTGCATGGACAGAGAGGCTGGTGAGCCACGAAACGATTTTTTTTTTACTCCCTCAGCCGGTCGGCCATCGAAGCCTGAGCTTTTATCTCCAGTTACGAACAAATAAATCTGGTTACGGTTATAATATAGCCAAGGCCTAATGAACTTATACAGAGAGCGACCAGATACGGACAGTATGGATAATAGAGGGGTTACTGTAATTATGTGTAAATATCCTGATTCAGTATGTTCAAAAATCTGTAACTAGTGCAATGATAATATGGAGATAATGGTGAGTGACACTGCATTCTTTACACACAATCAAAAAGGTAAATGAAGCTGTTAGAGTGCCTCTGATCATACCACGCCTCTGAACACTTCAGGAAGTAATGTACAATTGAGCAAGTAGAAGTGCGAAAAAATATTGGGGTATATGGAGACATCTGGCAGTTCCCTGTAGTCAGTCTACGTATCTTTATGAATGAATTGCTCAGAACCTAGAGCCTGTGTAAGGTGGACTGTGATTGGCTGAACTTTTGAGTGGTGGTGAAGCAAATATTCTCATCATATTATACGTAAATCGAGGTTAATAACTAATAAGTGGCACGAAACAATGTGTAGAGAACACTACAGTATTTAATGATCGAACGTGGAGTATAATAGAGTAATAAGCGTCAGCAATCTGTAAAACGTAACTGGCAACATAGCACAGAAGAGCAGCATGTCAGCTGGTAGTTTCGTTTATTCATAAATATTCGAAGCAGTAGAAACGAAGTCTAGTGAATCAGATTAATAGATGTTGACCTCTAACGAAGAGAACTGGCAATGCTTACTTTAAAGAATCTAATAATGGTATTACATTTCATCAGTTTCAAGGGTTATTATGCTCTATGACACATGATATCATGTTAATATGCATAGGCAGTAAATTAATACTAAACTATTTGTTGTCTTACTGCCTTTCATATTTCAACAAATATATTGAAATAAGAAGAGAGAAGACTGTACTAAGCCAGTAAGATCTTGTAGCACAAGGGAAAAGGAAGTAGAGAGGGACAGCAAGCACGAGGGAAAAAAGAAAGAAACGAGGGACAGTTGAAGGGCTGAAAAGGATTGCTTCGGGACCAGAGGGGTGCCAAAACCCTTTAAGTATCGCCCACATCTCTGCAGACAATACTCTCTCACGGGGCTCATTCTCATTATAAATGCATTACAATATAAACGCAAAAATACAGTAAGACAATCAGCAACATTCATATATTATGAGATGGTTACCTTAAAATTCTTCCTAGCAGCTCCACTTAATTACTTTCACGTCCATAAGGTGCATAAGACATCGTTCTGTAACATCAAACAGGGACTAGGTAACCAAATATTCAGTTTTAATTTGCAGCACCTAACCAACACCGATCCCTCCCCCACAGTGTTTGGAGGAGATGGTAGGAAAGACACAGCGATGAAGACAGTGGAATGAAGAGGCTACCAAATGGGTAACTAGCGCCAGTTAACCCTGGCAGCCGTGGGGTCGTTCCATCATTTTAATACATAAGAATGTTTCATGACGTTAGTCAGTCCCCGATGTAGGCTAAGTTGTTAATCCCTGTCCACACTCTTGCCTATCGGGCAGTAACTGGCGGACTGTGCCCTCATCGGGCACAGTCTCTCAGGCATGACTGTGATGTTGTTCAAACTACTGAGTAGCTGGTCAGGCAGTAAAGTCGACCAGTAGTTGGAAGGTGGTCGGCAGCGATTGAGTGCGATGCGACCATGCGCAATGCAGTTGAAAAAGAAAAAAAGAAATAACTCAGTATGGCATATAAATTGTTGCAATTATAAACAAAGAAAACAATGAGGAGTGCAGAAAAACAATATGGTTAAAGAGGCAACTTTTTGAGGATGGCAGGATCCTTGGCTCATGCCCGGTGCCAGACCACCTGGAAATGTCTGATGATTTCCCTCAACTACGGGCACTGGCTCTCCGCTGGTTTGCCCATCAAAGTTGCCACAAAGTGTTCGATGACGGCCTTTAAGATCATATGACTGCTTTGACTTTATCTGTGTATCGCTTACCGGCATCACTATCGATTGCCAGGATGTTAACCGTGTGCGATATAGCTGCGGGATGAACACGGCTCTGATTCTAACACATATCTCACAACGGTTTTATCTCCTTTTGTCTTTTCCAAGAAAATTCATCGCAATCATTAAAGAGGACATGTTTTCTAATGTGTTAAAAATGAATACAGGGACGGCATGTTAATCAATTATGAGGGTTTGTTTTTGCCTAACATATGTTTGTTACTAATGTTGATAAAGTTTCAAATCTACTAACCTATATCTCATCATCGGTAAGTATAGAACAAAATCATAGTATATCATCATCCGTAGACATAGAACAAAGGCATAATAATTTACAGTAAGTTTATTTCCTGACAGTTTTTATTCCTCATAACATTATAAAATAATGTGCTCTCCAAAATAACGTGTGATCTATATATGACAAATAAATAATACTCCTGTTTTATTTGGAAAACTGTCCAAACGAATGTAAATATTACATCGTGACAATATCACCGGATGAAAGTATTAAATCAGTATAAATCTGCCACTTTAATTACGCTCAATATTTTCTCCAGAGACCATTGCTGGTAATCTCATCGTGAAGGCAGTCAGGTAGTGACGGCACATGATCGTGAATGATGCAAGGCTTTCTCCTGAGGACCTCCCACTCCCTCATCATGTGATGGAAGAGTCGCTGTCGGGTCCTGTCCTCGTTGGGCTCCCAAACTTTAACAATATTGGCCCAAACGTTTTCAATAGGATTTAGGTCAGGGCTGTTGCTAGGCCAAGGCAAAAGTTCTAGGTGGCGCTGATCCAGAACCATGTTCGCACAACTCTCGCTGTGTGCACGAGACAATTATCGTGCGTGAAGATGATGTTCTTAGGATACGGAAGGGTGTATGCCCGGACAGTAGGCAGCATCACCTCCTCTAGTATCTCCAGATATTGCTCAGCCCTGAACCTTCCCTCTATCTCTGTGACCTCACCAACACCGTGGAGACAAATCCACCCCCACACGTTACATGTTAAGTGACCACACCGTTCCTATGCGTAGATATGCTCCCGAACATAACTATAAAACATTATATCCTGGTCAGTTTTGATAAATAATACACATTAATGACTTCATTTTCTACCTTTATACTGTAATTTACATTCCATAAGATTTAATCGTTTATTCGATGACACATTACCTATGTTAAATAAAAATTCTCTCTCTCTCTCTCTCTCTCTCTCTCTGTCTATATATATATATATATATATATATATATATATATATATATATATATATATATATATATATATATATATATATATATCGAAATCTATATCTCTGTCTCTATACCGATCTCTATACAGATATTTCTATCTCTATACCGATGTGTCTATGCAGATAGTTCTATCTTTATACCGATATCTCTACCTTTATTCTGATATCTATCTCTAAATCGATATCTCTATATCGGTATATGAATCTCTATATCACTGTCTCTATATCTCTATCTCTCTATCACTATATCTCTGTCTGTATCTCTATCTCTCTAACTCTCTCTCTCTCTCTCAATCTCCATCTCTCTATCTCCATATCGATACCTCTATCTCTCTATCTTTATATCGATATCTCTGTATCTTTAGATCCATCTCTCTCTCTCTCTCTCTCTCTCTCTCTCTCTCTCTCTCTCTCTCTCTCTCTCTATATATATATATATATATATATATATATATATATATATATATATATTGTTATAGAACAGAGAGAGATAATGAACACTTCAAGTGAGAATACTAAAATCCCTACTGTCCCACAATTCCAAGTTCAAAACAAAAGAGTTAAGTAAAATTACAAGTTAAAGTTTAATGCTCAAACTAACAACTAAACATTCAGGACTCATAAGGATAATGTAATGGCAAAAAACAGGTTAAATATATGGTTAACTGCAATAGCCTCTATTAACACGAAATTAGCAAGAGTAAATTTATCTAAGTCAGCCCTGATAAAATGAGAAAACCGGATAATGCTCAGTGAATGCAAGATATATTATTACAGATACAAAATATTATTACTACTGGCTGATAGTAAAAACTTTACATTAATCCCAAAAACTCACCAGGCCTACGAATTAACACTTTATGATATACCGTACAAGAAAAAATGTAATAACCCTTATGCTCAAATTACACAGCAGCTAGATGGTTGGAGACTTCCTGAGCACTCACAAAAATAATAACAACTGTACAGGGGAGGACAGAGATGTGAACAAAATGAGGAGTAGATCTAAGTGGCAATTAATGCAGAGACTGAGCTCATTATATAGGGGCCGGCAGAGCTTGATACACCTTGTAAGAAGGACGCGCAAATGAAGCCATAGGGGACAAAGAGTTGACACTCCTGCTCTGAACAACAGAAAGAACGAGTTACTCTACTATAAGGGAGGAGAAGGGGGGAGTGAGGTAGAACACGGAAGCTTGGTCACTATGGAAGCCACGAGGCAAATCGTGATCAAACATGCAGCATACTGTACGTTAGAATTATACAAAGGATGATGAAATCATAGGCTATGTAACACCTCCCCACAAAAAAAAAAAAAAAAAAAAAAAATTTACAAAGAAAATTTCTTATTACTCTAAAACAATCTGTCTAAAGTCTGGATAAGCAATCTGCAATAACATTTTCTTTCCCCTTGACATGTATGTCTAATGAATACTCCTGAAGAAGTAGACTCCATCTTGTCAATCTCTGATTTTTATCTTTAAACTTACTAAGGAATTTCAGTGGGTTATGATCGGTATAAATGACTATGGGGTCAAAACCAGAACACAAATAAAATGAAAAATGCTGTAAACCCAAAATCAAGACCAATAGCTCTTTCTCAATAGTTGAGTAGTTCTTTTGAGGTGGAGTGAACTTCTTACTGTAATAAGATACAGGGTGTTCAATACCCTGATCATCCTCTTGCAGCAAAACAGCCCCAGCTCCTGTATCACTTGCATCAACAGACATCTTAAAAGGCTTAGCAAAATTTGGAGTAGCGAGCACTGGCTGACTTAATAGGATAGCTTTAAGTTTGCTGAAAGAGGATTCACAGTTATCGGTCCAGACAAATTTAACTCCCTTTTTCAGTAGGTCTGTAAGTGGTGATACAATAATTGAAAAGTTAAGAACAAATCTCCTGTAATAACCTACCATTCCCAAAATTCTTTGTAGCTCTTTCCTACTTTTAGGTCTGGGAAGATCACTTATAACCTGAACCTTAGCTGCTGCTGGTGCAACATGTCTATCACCAATTACGTACCCAAGGTACTGAACTTTAGCTTGACCAGACTCACACTTTGATAAATTAGCTACAAGATTAGTCTGAACCAAACGCTCAAGAAATTTACTGACATGGCATAGGTAATCTTTCCAGTTGTCACTGAAGATTAATACATCATCAATATAAACAACACACCCTGCCAAACCCTCTGTTACAACATTCATGAGCTTCTGAAATGTGGCTGGTGCATTCGTCATATCATATGGCATTACAGAACATGCAAAAGTCTTTCCTAGTGTTACAAAACATGAGATCTCTTTAGCACGTTCAGTCATAGGTACTTGCCAGTATCCCTTTAACAAATCAAACTTACTTATGTACCTAGCCTTTCCAATCTTGTCTATGCAATCTTCCACGCGAGGGAGAGGGTGTCTGTTTTGGTTATCTGATTAACACGTCTGTAGTCGATGCAAAGCCGCTTTGACCCACCTGGCTTAGGGACTAGAGTGACAGGAGAACTCCACTCGCTCTGACAGGGCTCAATCATCTTGTGGTCCAACAGGTAGCCAAGCTCCTTCTGGATGAGAGGAACTTTCACTGGGTTCACACGGTAAGGAGGCAGTTTAATTGGCTTTGTGTCCCCAACATCGACATCATGCATCAACACAGTGGTTCTTCCTGGAGTGGCACGGAACACTTGCGGGTACTCCTGCAGTAATGCCGAAAACTCCTGCCTTTCCTCGGGAGCTAGATGAGAAAGTTTAGTCTGGAGATCATTCATGATATCAGGATTCTTCCCCAAACTATCACTCAGGCTCATGGTGCATGGGAGAACTTCACTTGCAGACTCGGGTGGAACAGCTACAGTGCAGACTGGGTTATTTTCTTCCTGCCTGTGATATAACTTTAGCATGTTGATGTGACAAAGTTGCTTGTTCTTTCTACGATCTGGTGTGGCGATGACATAGTTGGCATCACTGAGTTTCTTCTCCACGAAATAAGGACCACTAAACTTGGCTTGAAGAGGTTGCCCATGCACCGGTAGCAGAATCAAAACCTGATCTCCTGGCTGAAAGTGGCGTAACCTGGACTTCTTATCATACCAAGTCTTCATCTTCTCCTGAGCAGCTCCTAAATTCTCTTCCGCCACCTGTAAAGCAGTGGACAGCCGTTCTTTGAACTTCGTCACATACTCCAGCAGGTTGATGTCATCTTCCTCCGGCAGCCAGCATTCCTTGAGTAGCTTACGGGGTCCTCTTACTTCATGGCCAAACAGTAGTTCAAAAGGTGAGAAGCCCAGTGATTCATTTGGAGATTCTCTTGCGGCAAATACAACGAATGGAAGACTTTATCTCAGTCTTTCTGATGTTCCAAACAGTATTTCTTGAGCATCGATTTGAGTGTTTGATGATATCTCTCCAACGCTCCTTGGGTCTGGGGATGGTAAGCTGAAGACGTGATCTGGGTGATGCCCAACTCTTTCAGAGACTGCTTGAAAACATTTGACATGAAATTACTTCCCCGGTCTGACTGTACCTCCTTGGGCAGACCAAACTTTGTGAAGAACCCTAGCATTTCCTTAACCACGTTCTTTGCTGAGATAATTCTAAGTGGAATGGCTTCAGGACAACGAGTAGCCATATCAATCAGGGTCAACACATAAGAAAATCCTGAAGAAGTCTCAGGAAGAGGGCCCACAATATCCACCAACACACGGGTGAATGGCGCCTCAAAAGGAGGAATGGGAACTAGAGGTGCAACCTTTTCGGTCTGATTACACTTCCCCACAAATTGACAGGTGTGACAAGACTTACAATACCAGGAAACATCTCTGAAGATACCTGGCCAGTAGAAGTGTTTCAAAATGCGTGCCACAGTCTTCCTCACTCCAAGGTGTCCTGCCAAACTGGAATCATGAGCCACTCTAATGATATCCTGCTTACAAACACGAAGGATGACAACTTGATGTACAACGTCCCATTCAAAGTCGGCTGATGCTGTTGGGGGTCTCCACTTCCTCATAAGTACTCCTGACTTTATATAATAACAAGTAGAAGCACCAGCTGACTCTTCCTCACTGCAAGCAGAGTTAGCTAGACCTTTCAACTCAGGGTCAGCAACTTGCAACTCAACCAACTCTTGACGAGACAAATTATCAACACTACAGGGTACTGCCTCATCCGGTGAGTGGTCCAAATTAGCAAGAAAAGTGTCAGCTAGGATAACATCATGATCATTATCCTCTAAGTCACCAGTAACTTTAGACTTAGCCCTAGTGACAGCACATGCAGAGAACACATCAGGGATATCACAATCCTGGGTCGCAGTCACTGGTTCACTAGACAACTGAGGAGCTGGACACACTTGACTTCCACCAATATCATTTCCAAGTAAGAAAGTTACACCTAACATTGGGAGTGTCTCAACCAACCCAACCATAACAGAACCATTAACAAAACCAGACTCTAAATTCACTCTGCACAGAGGGACAGAGAAGTAATTATTCCCTACACCTTGTAAGATTACAGTTTCATAAGAGGTATTAACATTAGAGCTTAGAACACTGGTCAGCATAAGGGATTGGCAAGCACCTGTGTCACGATATATTTTAACTGATTTCCTGTCATTACTGTCCAGAGGACTGACAAAACCATCAGACAGGAAATTAGCACATGAACTCTTGAGAGTGTCACCCACGTTACTGCTCAAAAGAGCAGCTTCATCATGAGAATTTAATTTACCCCTCAAAGCAGGTTCAGTTAACTCGGTTAAAGAATTCTGGGAACTCTCAAGGGTGGACACTAGACCAATTGACTGAATATTTAAAGACTCCTTTTTGTTCACATCACACTGTCTCCTGAAACATTTCTCCGTAGTATGACCAAGCTTACTACAATAAGTACATTTACTTTTCTGAAATCTAGAGGTGGAGCTGGTATTTACTTCCTGAGAAACATCATCTTTATTCTCTTTCCTGTTACCTGTACTCTGAGTAGAGGCAACGTACTTACTCTCAGCTTTCCTTTTTTCTTTAGAATATCTCTTGTGAGTGAGAACATATTCATCAGCTAAAACTGCAGCATCAGACAAATTATCTATTCTTTTCTCATCAAGATATAGGTTTACATCGCTATTAATACACCTTTTGAAGTCCTCCAGCAAAATCATCTGCTTAAATTTATCAAAATCAGAATTTATATTTTTAGAATTTAACCACTGCTCTAACAGATCTTCTTTGATTTTTGCATACTCAACATGGGATTGCTTATCTTGCTTATAAGTTGTCCTAAATTTTACTCTATAGGCTTCAGGAACAAGCTCATAGGCCTTAAGAATCAAGCTCTTAACTACATCATAATTATCAGATTGATCCTGAGGAAAAGATGCATAAGTTACTTGAGCTTTATCGGTGAA
The DNA here is from genome assembly GCF_032717465.1 of Coenobita brevimanus. Classification (NCBI taxonomy): domain Eukaryota; kingdom Metazoa; phylum Arthropoda; class Malacostraca; order Decapoda; family Coenobitidae; genus Coenobita; species Coenobita brevimanus. The sequence goes on along the minus strand of NC_136972.1, from coordinate 4,794,505 downwards.
AACAGTTTGAAGGAGTACTGGCCAATACTTTTGGGGCCAATTAAAACCTGTAGCTATCCTCTCAAACAACTGAAAATACTTTGTTAAATCAGATTCATTAAAAGGAGGGACAAGTTTAACACTTTTAGCCACATCAAAATCATCAGAGCTAGATGATCCAGTTCCACCTTGTTTCATGCGATACTCATGGTCTGCCTGAATCCTAGCAAGTTCAACTTGTGCCTGAAACTCAGCCTCCTTAGCACGAGCCTGAAACTCAGCCTCCTTAGCACGGGCCTGAAACTCAGCCTCCTTAGCACGAGCCTCCTGCAGGGCTAGCTGTAACTTAGCTATTTCAATCTGCATTTGCTCATCTGGAGGAGTTACATTAAACAAGCTTTCATTAATCATGTCAACAATTTGATCTTTAGAATGATGAGAGTGAACAGCAATTCTCAATTGTTGAGCAACAAGCTTAAGTTCATTCTTTGTTCTGTTTTCTACATCACACACTGTTTGCACATTTGACAAAAAATCTTTGGCTTCATCAAGCGTAGTAATAGTAGACATCATGAATAAATCACAGTAACAAAATATCAAGCAATATCCTTATGATAATATCCTGAATATCCTGATAAGAGGTCGCCAAATTTATGTTTCGGAACAGAGAGAGATAATCAACACTTCAAGTGAGAATACTAAAATCACTACTGTCCCGCAAATTTCCAGGTTCAAAACAAAAGAGTTAGGTAAAATTACAAGTTAAAGTTTAATGCTCAAACTAAGAACTAAACATTCAGGACTCATAAGGATAATGTAATGGCAAAAAACAGGTTAAATATATGGTTAACTGCAATAGCCTCTATAAACACGAAATTAGCAAGAGTAAATTTATCTAAGTCAGCCCTGATAAAATGAGAAAACCGGATAATGCTCAGTGAATGCAAGATATATTATTACAGATACAAAATGTTATTACTACTGGCTGACAGTAAAAACTTTACATTAATCCTAAAAACTCACCAGGCCCACGAATTAACACCTTATGCTATACCGTACAAGAAAAAATTTAATAACCATTATACTTAAATTACACAGCAGCTAGATGGTTGGAGACTTCCTGAACACTCACAAAAATAATAACAACTGTACAGGGGAGGACAGAGATGTGAACAAAATGAGGAGTAGATTTAACTGGCAATTAATGCAGACTGAGCTCATTATATAGGGGCCGGCAGAGCTTCATACAACTTGTAAGAAGGACGCGCAAATGAAGTCATAGGGGACAAAGAGTTGACACTCCTGCTCTGAACAACAGAAAGAACGACTTACTGTACTATAAGGGAGGAGAAGGGGGGAGTGAGGTAGAACACGGAAGCTTGGTCACTATGGAAGCCACGAGGCGAATCGTGATCAAACATGCAGCATACTGTACGTTAGAATTATACAAAGGATGATGAAATCATAGGCTATGTAACAATATATATATATATATATATATATATATATATATATATATATATATATATATATATATATAATATATCATTCTATCTATCAATCAGTCAGGCTCTCTATCTATCTATCTATCTATGTATCTATATATTCATTCTGCTACAATTTGTTCTAAGTACCGCAAAGCGATAAAACCACATGCTTGAATTATTTATGATATTCATGAACGTTTGGTAAATTGTACTGTTTCAATTTAATTGTGACTTACCTCATGTTTTTAAGCCTGAAGCAATGAAGTTTCCCATGGGAGGTTGAAGAGAAGGTGATCTTATCAGGAAAGATGACTTTCTCCCAGTAATCCAGGAACGGAAACAAACTGACCTTGTACTGCTAGGTGGTGTGGCCATGAGAGAGAGAGAGAGAGAGAGAGAGAGAGAGAGAATTTTTATTTAACATAGGTAATGTGTCATCGAATAAACGATTAAATCTTATGGAATATAAATTACAGTATAAAGATAGAAAATGAAGTCATTAATGTGTATTATTTATCAAGACTGACCAGGATATAATGTTTTATAGTTATGTTCGGGAGCACATCTACGCATAGGAACGGTGTGGTCAAGTAACATGTAACGTGTGGGGGTGGATTTGTCTCCACGGTGTTGGTGTGGTCACAGAGATAGAGGGAAGGTTCAGGGCTGAGCAATATCTGGAGATACTAGAGGAGTTGATGCTGCCTACTGTCCGGGCATACATCCTTCCGTATCCTAAGAACATCATTTTCATGCACGATAATTGTCTCGTGCACACAGCGAGAGTTGTGCGAACATGGTTTGAGGATCAGCGCCACCAAGAACTTTTGCCTTGGCCTAGCAACAGCCCTGACCTAAATCCTGTTGAAAACGTTTGGGCCAATATTGTTAAAGTTTGGGAGCCCAACGAGGACAGGACGCGACAGCGACTGTTCCATCACATGATGAGGGGGTGGGAGGTCCTCAGGAGAAAGCCTTGCATCATTCACGATCATGTGCCGTCACTACCTGACTGCCTTCACGATGAAATTACCAGCAATGGTCTCTGGACAAAATATTGAGCGTAATTAAAGTGGCAGTTTTATACTGATTTAATAATTTCATCCATTGATATTGTCACGATATAATATTAACATTCGTTTGGACAGTTTTCCGAATAAAACCGGAGTATTATGTATTTGTCGTATATAGATCACACGTTATTTTGGAGAGAACATTATTTTATAATGTTAGGAATAAATACTATGTCAGGAAAAAAACTTACTGTAAATTATTATAACTTTGTTCTATGCCTACGGATGATGATATAGTAGAATAAAACTTACTGTAAATTACTATGATTTTGTTCTATACTTACCGATGATGAGATATAGGTTAGTAGATTTGAAACTTTATCAACATTAGTAGCAAACATATGTTAGGCAAAAACAAACCCTCATAATTGATTACCATGCCATCCCTGTATTCATTATTACCACATTAGAAAACAAGTCCTATTTAATGATTGCGATGAATTTTCTTGGAAAAGACAAAAGGATATTAAACCATTGTGAGATATGTGTTAGAATCAGCGCCGTGTTCATCCCGCAGCTATATCGCACACGGTTAACATCCTGGCAATGGATAGTGATGCCGGTAAGCGATACACAAATAAAGTCAAAGCAGTCATATGATCTTAAAGGCCGTCATCGAACACTTTGTGGTAACTTTGATGGGCAAACCAGCGGAGAGCCAGTGTCCGTAGTTGAGGGAAATCATCAGACATTTCTAGGTGGTCTGGCACCGAGCATGAGCCAAGGATCCTGCCATCCTCAAAAAGTTGCCTCTTTAACCATATTGATATTCTGCACTCCTCATTATTTTCTTCGTTTATAATTGCAACAATATATATGCTATACTGAGTTTTTTTTCTTTTTCAACTGATTGCACATGGTCGTATCGCACTCAATCGCTGCCGACCACCTTCCAACTACTGGTCGACTTTACTGCCTGACCAGCTACTCAGCAGTTTGGACATCACAGTCATGCCTGAGAGACTGTGCCCGATGAGGGCACAGTCCCTAAGTTACTTCCCGATAGGCAAGAGTGTGGACAGGGATTAACAACTTAGCCTACATCCGGGGACTGACTAACGTCATGAAACATTCTTATGTATTAAAATGATGGAACAACCCCACGGCTGCCAGGGCTAATTGACGCTAGTTACCCATTTGGTAGCCTCTTCATTCCACTGTCTTCATCGATGTCTCTTTCCTACCATCTCCTCCAAACACTGTGGGGGAGGGATCGGAGTTGGTTAGTTGCAGCAAATTAAAACTGAATATTTGGTTACCTAGTCCCTGTTTGATGTTACAGAACGATATCTTATGCACCTTATGGACGTGAAAGTAATTAAGTGGAGCTGCTAGGAAGAATTTTAAGGTAACCATCTAATATTATATGAATGATGCTGATTATCTTATCATATTTTTGTGTTTCTACTGCAGTGCATTTATAATGAGAATGAGCCCCGCGAGAGAGTATTGTTTGCAGAGATGTGGGCGATACTTAAAGGGTTTTGGCACCCCTCTGGTCCCGAATCAATCATTTTCAGTTCTTCAGCTGTCCCTCGTTTGTTTCTTTTTCCCTCGTGCTTGCTGTCCCTCTCTACTTCCTTTTCCATTGTGCTACAAGGTCTTATGGCTTAGTACAGTCTTCTCTCTTCTTATTTCAGTATATTTGTTGAAATATCAAAGGTAGTAAGACAACAAGTAGTTTAGTATTAATTTACTGCCTATGCATATTAACATGATATCATGTGTCATAGAGCTTAATAACCCTTGAAACTGATGAAATGTAATACCATTATTAGATTCGTTAAAGAAAGCATTGCCGGTTCTCTTCGTTAGAGGTTAACATCCATTAATCTGATTCACTAGACTTCGTTTCTACTGCTTCGAATATTTATGAATAAACGAAACTACCAGCTGACATGCTGCTCTTCTGTGCTATGTTGCCAGTTATGTTTTACAGATTGCTGACGCTTATTACTCTATTATACTCCACGTTTGATCATTAAAAACTGTAGTGTTCTCTACACATTGTTTCACGCCACTTATTAGTTATTAACCTTGATTCACGTATAAAATATGATGAGAATATTTGTTTCACCACCACTCAAAAGTTCAGCCAATGACAGTCCACTTTACGCAGGCTCTAGGTTCTGAGCGATTCATTCATAAAGATATGTGGACTTACCACAAGGAACTGCCAGATGTCTCCATATACCTACTTGCTCAAGTGTACATATATGTAAATATCTTTTTTTATTTTGATAGAAAATATATAATGAGCATAATAGTGAGTTTGGACACAGTAGTGAGTGGCACTGCAGTGTGTTACACACTAGTGAATTGGAAAGTGACACTTGATGTGAAGTTGTTCTGGATTATTTTAGTTATAAGGCGAAAGATAAATACATAAACAGAAAGAAAATTACTGTATAAGTAGTAATAAGTGGTAGAAAAATAATAAGTGACATTATCTGATGAAGTCAAGTGCTTCATTTCTTTCCTCATGTTGGAACTCTGCCTAATTATATTACTTAATAACTTGTAATTGATGTTATGGTAATAATTAATAATGATAAGTGATATATTTAATGAGGAGAGGCAAAAATTATAAGAAGAATGTTGTGATGTCGCATCAGTTACTATTACACTAACTTGATATATTTAGCAGTAAGAGTAGCGCCTGTAATTTTCCTCCTTTAGGTTTCATCCTTTCTACCATACACCGCAACAAGTGTCTGTGTAAATAAAATTTAGTGAAAAACTTGTCTTCCAGTGCTATAAAGCTTAATGCCACCTCCCAAACTTCTTCCTGCAAATGGTGTGGCAGCCCCTAACAGTGCTGGCTGGCACATGCCTGGGTGACCCATATTCTCCGACTGCCCCAAACTCACTCTCCCTCTTGCATAGGACCAAATGCGAACCTCCAGTTTCTTTTAGAAATTTAATGGAAAGATTGAAGTTTGTGTGACTAAATTATAAACATGTTTGGTGAAGTACAAGTGGGTCAAGGCAGCTAGTAAAAACAGCAGAAGGGTTTACTCATTTTAGTGCTTAGATGCCTCCATTCTCAAAATATCATCTCTCCCCTGGTCTGAAATAAGCTTTAAATACTTAGCACATTTTTTTACATTAAATTCTCATTACAACTGTGATAGCACAACGACATAGTAGTGCTATACAGTAGTTTGTTCAATGCAAAAATTATGTCAACCATGGAAGTACATTCAGCGACTAAAAATTATGCTTAACTGAACCATGTGGTGCTTCACATGCTCACAAATGTTTTGCAGCCCCAGGGGATGTATGCATCCCAAGTTAGGAACCACTGAATTAATCCTTCCCTAGCAGCCAGCATCAAAGGGCGTCCTTCACTGCCAGTGCCTGTGATGTCGAATTAGTGCAGTCTATTAAAAAAAATATATATATATATATATATATATATATATATATATATATATATATATATATATATATATATATATATATATATATATATATATATATATATATATATATATATATATATATATATATATATATATATATATATATATATATATATATATATATATATATATATATGAACAGTTATGGGAAGGGAACAAAGGTCACTGGCATGTTTACACGACGCCCTACTCTGCTAGCCCAAGCCTTAGTACATACTGGATGTGATCACCCATATGTTACATATTAATGGTGCTTGCATAGTAAATGTATGATTTTTCTGTGAATAATACAGCGAATAACAGGATGGACTTAGGAAGCAAAAAAACACATTACCAGGTGCACCAAGCGATTCTCTGTATAATTGTAAAATAAAAATAATGTCGAAATTTAAAATAAAATGGTTTGGGGGACGGTCTGGGGTGCATGTAAATGTATTAACTCGTATCTCAAGGCCATTGGATGGTTAATTGGACTGTGGTATGGCAATGCATTGTTTCCCCAGCTAGCTGTTTCTACACATATTCTAGTCTTAGCCACTTACGGTGTTTGCCATGCATAGGAAGTTCTGGCCTCTGACATACTCAGTGACTTATCCCGTGAACAATGTATTTACCCTTCTAGCCAGTGTTTTGGTACTGTTTCATTATTCAAAATGGAAATCAGTCTAACCCTGTTTGATTCTGGATAGGGGTCTCTGGTCAACGAACACAATCTATAACCAAGTGAAGCGCAGACCTAGACCCACAAAGTAATAGGAGAAATCTGTGCTTACATGTGTATGTGTGTGTGTGTGCGTGTGTGTGTGTGTGTGTGTGTGTGTAGGGGCCCGAGACTAAACTACTTAATCCAGAAAATGCCATGGTTAGAGCCCAAGAATGCCTTGGACGCTACAAACGTGTGGCATCACACTTTCCAACAGCAACACCACACAATTACACGCTGCCATCACAACAACAGGCACCATACCCTCAAACAAACAACAAGCAAACACTCTCATCAATCACTTTTCACAAGTCAGCCATCTTTTTTTTCTTTTTGTGTCCGACTCTGGGCATAGGCTTCACAGCCTGCTATCAAGGCCCAGCAGTCCTCCTACATACCATACACCTCTACATGTCACCACTTCGGCGCTAACACCCACCGTCCATATTGAATATATGCTAGGGTTGTCTCATACAGGACTGGTGTATTGGTATTAGCGGGGGTATTTTTACGACATGTCGGCGGGTCTTCTGGTAGATCAGTAAAGCCTGATTTAATGAAATTCAAGTCCTTAAACTGTTCCCTGCCCCAGCGGGGATTTGAACGTGGGTCTGTTAGAACGACAGGCCACCTCTCTACCGATGGAGCCACACCTCCCCCCCGAAGTCCAACGTATCATCCGACGTAAGAGATAGTTCCCCACAGACCCAGACTTCGCACCTTTCATTTTAAACCAGGCAAAGCACATCATTAACAACCTCAAGCACTCATCTGCCTGTGGACCAGACAACATAAGCAACATTTACCTTAAAACCTTGGACCACAGGGCATACAAGCACTCACCAACATATCAAACTACAGCTACTCACACAACATAATACCCAGCATCTGGAAGCATGGCATTATCATCACTATCCCTAAACCCAACAAAGACCCCTCGTTACCCTCCTCCTACCGCCCCATCACACCCCCTCTAAAGTCACTGAACGACTGGTACTACAACTAGTCACACTTCACATTCCCCTAGCCCAGTCACAACATGGCTTTAGGCCACCACACTCCACAACCACACTTCTTACAGACCTTACACAGAGAGTTTTCGATGGCATGAATTCAGTTAGGCCACCACACAGAACATTCCTAATCACACGAGATAATAGCAAAGTTTTTGATGCCATCCCCCGCCACAACCTCACAAACAAAATACTCAACACAAACATGCACAATAACACAAAAAGATGGCTGGCAAACTACTTAGCAGGCAGATGTACACATGTAACATTTGCCGGTTAGTCTTCTAACATCAGAAACTTCACAAACGGTGTTCCTCAAGGATCTGTCTTGTCCCCTACACTCTTTAACCTATCCATGCACAACATACCCACAACCCACACACCACAGGCACACATAGCTTCCTATGCAGATGATATAACACTTACATGTATGCACCAAAACGTAAACACAGCTGCACACATCATTCAACCTTACCTCAACACACTACACGAATGGTTCACCACAAACAGGCTCAAAATAGACCCAGCCAAATCTACAGTGACCCTTCTCACAAACTGGATAGCAGAACACAGTCACATCCCACACCTCACCATAAACAACACTCCCCTACCACACACACACACACACACACACACACACACACACACACACACACACACACACACACACACACACACACACACACACACACACACACACACACACACAAAATCCTTGGTATAACATACAATATATCAATGTCATTTAAACAACACATCACAAACATTAAAAATAAAATAACACCAAGACTCAATGCCTTGAGGTCACTTGCCCATACAACATTCGGACACAACAAAGAAACCACCACAGTATACAAGCAATACGTACGTTCAGTGATGAATTATGCAAGCCCTGCCTGGGCTTCTAACCTCACCAAAACACACTACAACACTCTACAGACCGTACAGAACAAGACGCTAAAAATAATCACAGGCTGCACAGCTACTACACCTATAGACCACCTACATCAAGAAACCAAGGTCCTCAAAGTCAAGGATCACCTAGACATGAGAGGCACCCAGTTTCTTGCTGCAGCCTCCACAAACCCACAACATCCACTATATTACATGGCAGCACATCCACCCACACCAAGGAACATCAAAACAACACCCAGCACACGATACCATACACAAATAGTGTCATCTCTCCCCCATCGCCCACGTCAGACCAGCTTCCAGAAGCATATCTACACCCAGATCACTCGCCGCTCCATTCAGTCACTTAAAGACAACACACAGCTGCATGCACGGCCTCCTGACATCCACTCTTCTGAATCCTATCTCCCTCGTGAGGACAGGGTCCACCTGGCCAGGCTGAGATGTGGGCATCATCCAGCCCCCTTAAGCTACCAGAAGAGGCTGGATGACTCCGTCGCTGATGCCTGTCCAGGATGCAACACAGCACCCCATACTATTAAGCACATTATGGAAGACTGCATTGGACACAATCACCTACGCCAACAACACAACATACACTCCTTGAGAGCTCTGTGGGAAAGCCCGGTCTCGGCCATGGCCTTCCTAAGGGACTCGGGGCTGTTCGGCCAAACTGTCTAGGGAACAACAACAACAACAACTACTACTACTACTACTACAAAAGTGTGGCTTTTTTCAGGTAAGATGGTTTTGTTAGACCTCATCCACGTTATCCCCATAAATGACCTTTGGAACAATAACAAGATTTGGATCATAGAAAGCCCAGGTTAGGACAGCCAAATGTTGCTTCTTGGTCGGGTAAGATCTAACAGCCTTGAAATCCTTGAAAGCTCCGCTTGGATTTTCGATTTCCGTCATTCTTTATAATTATAATTATGTTTTTGTATTACCACACCGTGTTTAAAATAACATTTTTCCCGGACTTTGATAGCCTTCTCAAGTATTACAGGCAAATATTAAGACTGATGGGAGAAGAAAAGGCAAGTCATTCGAAAGTAGAAACTTACGACATAATGTCAAGCACAGCATCAAGTAAATAACATCAGAACACATGGGAATAACGTTTCCTGAAATATAACATTAGTGAATGTCTGTAGGCAAAAATTTACCTATTAATTAACCATTTTTCAAGTTCCTATAAAATGGTAGAAGCCTTACAAGCCAAACTCATTATGGATGGCCTGGAGGCCCGTGGTGATATTCATCGAGGCGTTAATTACGTGCCATTTGCTCCGTTGTTCTCGTAAGTTATTAAATAACTTGAATTTCCTTACAGGCAGGCTGCTAATTGTGCCTTAATGGCTGATATACAGGTCAGTATATATCCCAGCTATTCACCAATTTGGATAATATTCGTACCATTTTATGCATGTACCATTATGGAACGAGCCTGGTATTTATATTTTATCACTACAGTACAATTTAGTGGAAAATAGATTTAGTGGGAAATACAAATATTATTCTTTATGAAGCCCTGCTCTCAATATTCCTTATTTAACAGGGAACATAGTGCAAGTCTTTTCATCTCTGCCTCCCGTTCTCACTTCCTTACCCACATTTAGCTCCTTTGTCACTGCCTCTCCACCAGTCACACAAAGCTGTGGTGATCTCGTTTCACACACCGCCCGTCAGCCCTTTGCCCTCCTTCCCTCTCCTGCTCTTTATTCTGCTTCTCTTTTGATCTCCAGTTTCCTTTTCTCCTACAGTCTTTTCTTTTCACCTTGTCCCAGCAATAGAGATAGGGACAAAAATTCCCCAAATATTTTACTTATTCAACTTCTGTTTCCATCTGTTGACCAACATTCCTAAGCTGAAAGAGGTATGGTATGTTTCTTTAATATTTTACTTCTCAATCTCCTATGCTGGGTAATATCCGTACGATGAGAAATGCATCGTATGCTTTTCTACTCTAATATTTTGTCTCCTTTGCTCCTCCTATTCCTTTCCCAGCTAAAATTACTAAGCTGAAAGGGAGGCTTGGTATGTTTCGTGTGTTTTACTTCTCGCTCTCTTTTGCTGGCTAATATTCCCAAGCTGAAGTAGACTTCGTGTGTCTCTCTGCCCACCGTTGATTCTATTTGATATGATGCGTCAGGAAGGAGAGTCAAGGACATGACCAAATGTAAAATTGGCGTAGCAGTCTAGTAGAAGAACTTTTCCCTGACTGTATTGTTGGGGAGCTGATTGTAAACATTACTGCCTACTGTATTCCGGGAGCTTATTGGCACAACAAAATTTAACGTCTGCCTTAATGACTTTCATGCAATCTAATCTCCACCTGAGTTAACGGCCACTCCTCTTACTTTAGACCTGTGATTGGCTGTGGATCACTGACTGCCCCTGTTAGTTAAATGATCACCATCGGGATTATTTTACTGTAACAAGGGTCACCGCTTCAAGAGGTAACCTATGTACATGTCCGGCTTGGGAAAGTTGTCTCAGTGAAGTGAACGGAGCTGGGGCCTGATTAACTTAAAAGCGCCAGACAAGGCAGCCGCACCACCCCTCAACAAACATCCACATTGTGCATTGTGCAGTTTCCACACTGTGTCTACAGAGGCCCTGTTAACTCAGCGTACCCGCATATAGTATCATGCCTTAGTTATTTATTTATTTGATTTTTCATTTTATTTTACTACTTTCTCTTTCAGGTTATTCAATTGGTAGCTTATAGATAAAGTATTGTAGAATGTAACTTTTCCTTTTCAGTCTTTCCTATGAAAATAATATCCATGCCAGGTTTTCCATGCTGCTTGATGGTCCTTCTCACTTTATCCTGCCTATTTTGACTGGAGGGTTAGGAGGCGGGGGAAGCCTTCTTGCTTTACTATCCTTATCATTCAACAAGTAGAATTATATCTTTCAGACATAGTCTACTCAGTAACAAGTAGCCTCGAAAGGACTGTAAGTTTTGTTGCGGTTTGCTTTCCTTTGTATTCCTTTGTATTCATTACCATCATCATAATCATCATCATTATACCATCATGATAATCATCGTCATCATCATCATCGTCATCACGATAATCATCTACTCCTCCTCTTGCTTATCCTACTCCTTCTCCTCCACCACCATCTCCTGCTTCTTCTGCTCTTCCTTCTCCTCTACAACCCCTTCTCTTCCCTCATCTTCCCCCTCCCCTTTTCCTCCCCGTTCCTCCACCATTCATCGCCTACCACCCGTGACTAGAGTCATACCACCACCATCATCATCAATACTTTCTTCACAAATGACTTTGATGGGTTGTGATTTACTCGCGCTCGTGTGTATATATATATTGATATATTTGTATATGTATGTTGTCGAATGTATATATGTACAGTATGCGTGTGTGTTTTTCTTATCCCTTCCTCTTTCTTACTCCTTCTCTTTCTCTTCGTTTTTTTTTCCCAACCTTCCGTCTTTAATTCGTTTCCCTAGTCCTTCTCTCTGCTCTTTTCATCATTCTTCATTTCCACCTCTCTCCTTCCTCTTTCTTCCCGACTTCTCTTCTTTCACTATTCTCTTTTCTCTCCCCCTTCTTATATAATCTTTCTTCCTTCCCTCCACTCCCTCCCATCGTAATCCTATAAATATATCTGATCTCTTAAGCCATAAGATTTAACTTACAAAACCTTAAGTAGGGCAAGGCTTTATGAAATTATATAACATAATCCCATGAAGACTATTGTGCTTTTGTTCTAACCCTACAAACGATCCCTAACTTTTTCATTTTGTTTGATGGCTAAGTATGGTCAAACTGGGGGGTTGATTTGGCTATTGTACTTTTACCTTAACTTGGCCCAGATTTTTGCCCGTTGTGGCTTATTTCACATAACTCAGTGGCAGTACTGCTGCTCTGCATCCAGACCATAGCACTTCCTAATGATGATCTGTTATCACTACTCAGAACTGAAGAAGGAAAGTTGTAAATTTTAAGTCAAATTAGAGTAAAAAAAAAAAAAGGGGTTAGTAACCAAGGAGATTCATTCCATCCTCATAACTGAGGCTCATCGAATTTCACGTCATCACGACCTGGTTGTGACAGTGATCCAGATCCATCAGGTAAAAACAAGCCGTCTACAACATTTCATTCAGGCTAACTCTTGCAGTATGATTGTGTCTTTATTCCATATGCTTCCATACTCTTTTTGTTTTGTTTTTTCGTAACCCTTCACGTCCTGAGGTTTTTCGCACCTCCGACACCCCCCAATCCCGGGCTATTTTGGAAAAAAAAAATTTTGGCTAAAACTTCCGCTTTTGTTGAGAAACAAAGGAAAATCACCAAGAATGGGCTTACCGTGGTCCATAAGTGGTCGGAACAAGTGAGGTCCCCCGCGCCAGGTATCGTATTCTATCATTGACATGTGAGTCGCTCACGATTTCTATGGTAGGAAATTTTGGGAGAAACAACAAACAACACCTCTACATTTATTGAATTTGAACTAATAAACAATAAGAATAGCAATATAATGAATTTCAATGACATATATATGAAAAATATGCATTGTACTGTCGCGCGAGCATAGCGAGTTGGGTCCGAGTGGTAACATGCTAGGTGCTAAGTTTCTTGTATCAGTCAACATATCATTTTTTCTACTTGTATACTTCTGTTTCAATGACATTTTACCATTTTTTACTGTTTGTAAATTTTTTCAGCTGTTTTCATTCTTTACGATGACATGTAGCATAAGTATAGCGCATATCTGCTTACTAAGCACACTCGCTATGACTCGTATTTCACCATATCCAATTGTTTTATCACTTTCCTATTATTGTTTTCTTTACATAGAACCTTTCCTCCACCACTGTAAATGTTTTCAATAATTTACATTCATTACGAGGGCATTTAGCGAAATGCTAGGGGATATTCACGTACCAAGCACAGTCCCAGACACTCGTGTTTCATCTTCTACTTTATTTTTTCACTCCAAATATACTTTCCCACTTAGATTACACACGTTAACACCCCTATACCGCACTATACGTAGTTACTGGCATTATTTATTCTAGTGAGCGTCAGAATATCGCACCAAAATACCCTCACAATGAATGTTTTGACAAAGATAATACTCAAACACTTACATACTAATTTTTCACTTATATTACACCCGTTTCCACTTGCAGACTCATATTTACATATTTACGGGCCTTATTCATTTCACTGAGTGTCAGGAAATCCCATCTATATACACTTCCAAGGAATATTTTGACTTAGAATATATTTCAGCACATACAAAACTTTGAACTTATATTACACCCGTTTGCATTTTCCATAATAATATTTACATATTTACGGACCTTATTTATTCCACTGAGTGTCAGAATATCGCATCAAAATACCCTCGCTAGGTATGTTTCCACTTAGATCATATTTATACACTTACATACTATTTTTGCACTTATGTTAGACCTGTATCCACTTTATACGACTATTTACAGATCAACAGGCCTTATAATTACACTGAGCATCTGTTTGTCGCATTTATTTCAGAGTAACAGCGTCCTACCGCATTCACACCATATTAGAACTGCATAAAGGTGTGATACTCGCTGAAACATGAGTGAATACAGAGACCCACGTCACACTCGACGCACTCATAGTGGGTGTCATTCCTCTGAGTGGTGAGTCTCACCCGGGAATTGCTACACACGTGACACCTATGTTGGGGCCTAGGTCTATTTGGCTGGGGAGGGATAGGAGTGGGGAAATGGCAGCTGGATATTCTCAGGAGAGTTTGGGCAATAGGGGCAGCGCGGGTGCGATGTTGGGGCCTTTCAACAGCATACCGTGCAAATATCTCTCTTGTGACCTCCCTCACAAACTCTTCAAAGGTTTCCTGAACTCCTGTTGTCATGGAGTGCAGGTGGTGGCAATTCAGAGCAGTGATAACGGGTATCTAGCAAGTGAAAAAACAGTTTCTTATACCACTTCATCGTGGTCCTGGCACACTCGATCGTCAATGTCATGGAGTCTGACTGGTCTACCAGGCGTATGTTTATGTTATAATCTAGGACACACTCAGGTTTCCATATGTGCCACCTGTTCTCGCTCCAGAAATCAACGGAATCTGTAAGGTGCATCAAGGGGCGGTGAACCGTGGACAAGAGGCTTACTTCTCTATTATCGTTCCACACAGTTGCAAGTATGTTGTTGGCCTTGAAGAAGACAACCTCATTCCTCTCAAGTTTCCGCCCTACCTTGACCATGTGACGCCGGTTCACTTTGACGGTACCACAGATTTCCGTTTCATGCATGTGTATATAACGAGCGAGAAGAGGGCTAGTGTACCAATTGTCCAGGTAGAGGACGTGACCATGATGAAGGTAGTCTTCTATCATTGTCTTTACCACTGCTCCCGACAGTCCAATACTCCGATCTTCTATTATGTCTGTCTGTGCACCAGTGTACAAGACTATGTCTTGCACATAACCAGTCCTACAGTCACACATAACAAAGATCTTGAACCCAAAACGGTGCCTTTTGCTAGGTATATACTGCCTAAATGAAATATTGCCTCTCCACAACACGAGACTCTCGTCTATGACGAGGTCTCTATAGGGATAAAATGACGAACGAAATGTTTGCCTCAGGTGATCAAAGACCAACCTAATTCGCCTCATCTTATCTGTGTCGTTCGCATTTGCAGGATCATCAGCATCGTAAAAGTGGAGGCGACTTAGAATTTGTTGGAACCGATTACGGCTCATGACTTGGCCAAATATTGGTGTCAGCATAACAGGGTCCCTTGTCCAGTAGGCCAGAATTCTGTTCTTTCGTATAATACCCATCAAAAGGACCAGGGCAAAAAATAAGAACATTTCTGAAAGGGAGACAGGGTAATCATATATGATAGAATGCCTGCTCCTTGTTCCCAATCTTTCACTCTCACGGCGCTGGCTGCTTGCAAAACGGTTGGTTTGGTCAACTATCTGCTCCACGAAAGCCTCACTGAAAAACAGGTGGAAAAAATCCAGCCTGGTGGAATTAGGGTGAATTCTGGGAGCAATGCAGCCAGCACACCCCTGCTCAGTGAAGGGGTGAATGAGGGGAGAAAAATCACTCCCATCCTCCCAATTCCATCCCACAAATTCCTTCATCCCCATCGTCCCCATCAGCGCCTTCATCTGGGTGGGGAGGAGATGCTTGTGGGGGAGGTTGGGGAGGAGTGAGGAGGGCTTCCCCACTCGCACTCCTCTTCCCTCGGTCTTTACCCCCTCCCTTTCCCTTACCCTTACTGCCTTGAGGAACATTAGGGGGCTGTGGGGATGAAGTTCGGGAATATTGGGGAGCATAAGATGTGCTGGGGAGTGGTTCCTCCCCACCTTCCCCCTCCATCACAACACCACGTGATTTTGCACGCACCTTCACTCTCCCACGTGTTTGGGAATATTGGGGAGCATAAGACGTGCTGGGGAGTGGTTCCTTCCCACCTTCCCCCTCCATCACAACCCCACGTGATTCAGGACGCACTCTCACTCGCCCACGTGATACACCCTGCCGCCTCACACCACCACGGTAGAGCGATGACTCACTCCCGCCACTCTCACTTTCCATACTCCTCCCTACACTTTCCCTTTCACTCCCCACTCCCTCCACGACACTTCCTACCTCCCCAAACAAAAGACTAGGCCCATACCTGCTCGTCCAACGTGGTGTGCGTTCAGGGCCACGATGAGCTACACCTCACGTCCGTACCACGTGGCAGCACGTCCCACGGCTCTGTCCTCATCCTCGTCCTCGTCCTCTTCATCAAATTCGGGCTCCACATCACGTTGGGGCTGAACAGAGGATGTTCCATGTTGAGGATGTTCCATGTTGTTTTTTGGCCGGCTGCCCCTCTCTAGCAGCACGGTAAGTCATGTACTGCCGCTTCCTGGGGGACGGGACTTCCTCATCACTGCTGGTGGTTTCCTCCTCCTCTGGCTGCACATAATCTTTGTCTACAACCTCGTCATCCAGTGGTGAATCACTGTCGCCTCTAAAGGAGTCCAGGGTGGCTTGAATTTTGTCCTTTGAGAGACCTCTCTTTGTCATGTCTGAGCAGGACCGATGCTAACAGGTGAGTGACCGAGCCACGGGTGAGCACAGGTCATGCGGGGTCGCTGAGTGTCCCTGCCTAGTGGCAGATAGGGGAGGTCGAGTGACCCTACATACCGAAAATCAAGCACGAAATTTGAAAATTGTGCAAATTATGCACCTTGCAATTGCGCTATGTACCGGTACGTTGCCGGGACTGGCAAATGCAAAATGTTGCAACGTACCCATATGTCGATGGGACGTGGCGGGTTAAGCTTAAAAGACCCTTTCTTTAGATAAAACCTTCATGAAGCCTTTCACTGAAGCATCCGTAGCCTAAGCCTACTAAAATGGCTGCGCGTGAATAGTAAGGATTAATAATAATGTGTTTAACTTAAGGGGTAATCTTTACTGTTCGGATTTATGTCAGTGGAACAAATCGTGTGGTGCTGATGCATTGCAGAGTACGTAAGGATTAATATTAGCATCTTTAACCTATCAAGTAATCTTGACTGGTGGGATTTATCTTAAATGAATAAAATTATCTGGTGCCGGTATGATATATATTTTTAAATTTTTGTTTAATAACAGAACAGAGGAAGAAAAAACAAATGAGTAAAATAAAAATAGTCCATACACCAGATTACTAGTATCCTCCATTCATAAAATGCCTGTAACAGTTGGACTTGAACTGCTGTAGATTAAAGTTTGGAGGGAAACCATTCTGGGGAAAAGAGTTCCAGAGACTTGCAGTTCGTGGAATGAAAGAATTCTGATAGGCAGAAGTTCTGCAATATGGCTGAGTGATGTTCCAGTCATAAGCACTGCCAGATGCCCATGTAGCACGAGAGAAGGCATGGAGAGGTGGCAAATGGACGCATCTTTGTCTGAGCATTTGCCATAAAAATACCTGTAAAATAATGCAAGGGAGGCAACATTCCTTCTTACTTGTAGGGGAAATAGTTTATTTATAATAACATGGTTATTAATAATTCCAGCAGCTTTGTTTTGAATTTTGTCTAGTTGTTTTAATGCAACCTCTCCACATCAACTCCACAAGGGTGAGCAATATTAGAGAATTCTGTGAACACAGCTGTCGTACAAAACTGAAACAAATGGAATACTAGTAGGCGTCTGTGTTGGTGCACGGGCATGGAACACCGAAGGGGTCGCGTCAAGCAGAACAAAAATGGAACACTAAAATGAAAGACATATAAATAATTAAATGAACTACTTTATATTCTGAATCATATGACACATTTTCCGCTTAATATTCATCTGGCATTATTTATAGTATGAACTTGGAGTTGTGTCCATCATCACAGGGTTAATAGTACGATTATTACTATTCTAAGGAAATTATATGTATTCCCCGCTGCGTAAAATCAATGATAACAGCTTGAGTAGCTTACAAGAACTATGTATATAAAAGAACACAATATTACTAAGAAAACTTAGTAAATCACTGTTTATAACTGCTTACATTACTGTTAATTATTACCTACACTGCCCACACAGAGCAAGTTGTCCTTACGCAATGCACAAAGTTATACCATGAATTTACGTAGGTGTCCTTTTCGTTCTAACTCTCTGTCATCAATAGATAATAATATTTAATTGAAAAGAGTGAGGTAGAACACACACACACACACACACACACACACACAGAGGGAGTCAATCGAGGCAGACGTCCGACATCGGCGCTCCGTACCGAACCAACACGGCCAGTGGCATTACCTAAATTAGTATCTTTGTATGAGTCAAGCTCTGTACCAGGTTAGACTAAATGATTTTTCATTATTAAAAGGAAAAAATAATAAGTTTAAACAAGACTTGTTCAAACAGAAAAGAGAACCAAGAGGAAAAAATGCGCTGAGTCAGCTGAGGTTTGTTTAGACTACAGCAACACGGGGAAAGTGTACATACTCTGTTCTTTTAGTATTGCAAAATGGATACATACTTTAGTAAAGCAAATTTGGAAAAGAAAAGGGATAAAGGTAAAAAGCAAAATGATTTCTACCAAGAACTGGTTGAAGTGGAGACTCACAATAGACTGGTTGAACGTGTACACAAACTAAAAATGGCTTTGAAATATGAAAGTGATGAAATAAAGAAAGCAGATGCACTTGCAAAAGGAAGAAATAGAAAAACTAGGAAGGGAGGCCAATAAGAAAGACACAACCATCAGTGAACTAAAAGTGGAATTGAGTACACTTAGGAAGAAAATGAGTGAAATGGCAAGTACAGTAGTCAATCACGAGAGTGTTATGGAAGAGTTCAAAAATGACACAGAGACAATTAGGCAAGTAAGTAGTCTTATAGACCAGAGCAGTGATACTGAGGAGAAGATAACACAGGTGAATGAAGCTGTGCAAAGCTACAAAAATGATGTGGAAACCACGTATGCTGAAATGGTGAAAGTAAAGAAAGACCTAGAAACAAGGGTGGAGGAAAAAAGCATTAAAAAGGAAGTGAAAAGAATAATCCAAAACAATCCAAAGTTAGTCAGAGATTCAGTAGATATAAACAAATCTATAGTAATCACTGGTATAGAAGAGGAAGAAGTAAAAAACAAGATCACAAGAGACAAAAAGGAGATGGCAAATGTAATGTGCTTACTGAAAGAAGTATCAGAGGAAATCTGTAGTAAAGACATAGAGGAACACAAAAGGTTAGGGAAATGCGAGAAAAGCAAGACAAGACCTCTAAAGGTGACTTTCCAGAGTGTAAACACCGTGGAAGAGATACTAAAAAATGCAAAGAATCTTATGGAAAAAGAGGAGTTCAAAAATGTATGGATAAAAAGATGCCTAACACAAGAGGAACTGGAATTACTGAGAGAGAAAAGGGAGGAAGCAAAAACAAAAAATGAGGGAAGATCAGAAGAGGAGAAGAAGAAATTGTTTTGCAAAGTAATAAGATTGCAGGTACGAAAGTGGTACACAAACAGGATGGAATAAAAAGGAGGAAGGTAGTAGAACCATGTCATGACAAGTATGTAAACAAGATGATTAAGTTGATGTACTCAAATGTGGATGGAATGGTATCTAAATTACTAGAGATGAATAATTATGTCAGAGAAAATGAACCACAAATAATATGCCTAACTGAAAAAAAATTAACACCAAGGATATCCAATGACATACTAAACTTAGAGGAATACAATATATGGAGAAGAGACAGAAATTTAAAAAAAGGAGGAGGAATTATAATATTAACTAAGAAAAATCTAAAAGTCAATGAAATAAAACTAGATATACTCTCACAAGTAGAACTGATTGCAGTAGAGATCAACACATCTGAAGGTAAAGTAATTGTAGCCAATTTGTACATGCCACCCAGATCAAACACATGGGAAAGAGACGAATATGAGGACCTGGCAGAGAGTACAATTCAGAGTTTAAGATCATTACTACATAACATGGAAGAGAAATCGGAAAGAATTATACTAACTGGGGATTTCAATACAAATATAAATTGGAATACTCTAGATATAATTAGCCAAGAAAGCTGTTGGGACCAAAAGCTCCTGGATCTCGTGCAAGAGTTCTTCCTAACGCAACATGTGAGGGAAACCACCAGAAAAAGAGGACTTGATGTACCTTCAGTGCTTGATCTAATATTTACTAGGCAAGAAAATGATATTGACAGTTTAATATATCACCCTCCAATCGGCAAAGGCGATCAGAAAATGATATGGACAGTTTAATATATCACCCTCCAATCGGCAAAGGCGATCATGCAGTACTAAATTATAACTTCAGGATAGCATATGACATAGTAAACAGCAATGACAGTTACAAAAAGAGCCTAAACTATAAAAAGGGAAATTATCAAGACCTAAAGAAGTATTTCTTAGAAGTTGATTGGGAAAATGAGCTTAGAGGACAAGATTTAAATACTGTATATAAAAAATTCTGTGAATTTTATGAAATAGGAGTCCAGAAGTACATCCCACAGCACAAAGAAGCAGATAAGAAAATACAGAAATGGTTCAATACAGAATGTAAAAAATCAAAAGAAAGAAGAGAGTTGTTGTGGAATAGATACAGAAGACACAATAGTGAAAGGGCGTAAAATAATTACAAACAGGCAAGAAACGATTATACAAGAATAAGGAGGGAAGCCCAAAAACAGTTTGAGGAGGATATAATAAAAAAAGTAGTGATCAACCAAAGCTGTTTTACAGCTATATCAGAAGCAAAACCAAAGTAAAAGATATAATACAATCCATTACGGACGAGGGAATCACTTATACACAAGAGAAAGATATTTTTGAAGCACTAAATAAGAATTTCCAATCAGTTTTTACAGAAGAAAAAAAATTTGAGAGGGATTATGTGGAACATGCATGCCCACACATTAATACCAGATATACAAACATCAGAAAAAGAAATACAGGAGGAGCTAAGTAAA
This sequence comes from Coenobita brevimanus, assembly GCF_032717465.1. Classification (NCBI taxonomy): domain Eukaryota; kingdom Metazoa; phylum Arthropoda; class Malacostraca; order Decapoda; family Coenobitidae; genus Coenobita; species Coenobita brevimanus. Next base: position 4,773,437 of record NC_136972.1, on the reverse strand, counting down.
TTAGACAGAGGAAAAGCAAGTGGTCCTGATGAAATTCCATGTTCGGTGCTACGTGAATGTGCAAAAGAGTTAAGTAAACCATTATTTTTAATTTTCAAGAAATCCTTGAGTCAAGGTAAACTACCTGATATTTGGAAAAAAAACAAATATTGTCCCCTTATTCAAGAAAGGAAATAGACAAAATCCACTCAACTACCGACCAGTATCACTGACTAGTGTTGTAAGGAAGGTATTAGAAAAGCTTATAAGAAAAGCTTGGGTAAATCATCTAGAAGAACACAGTATGATAACAGAAAGACAGTTTGGTTTCAGAAAAGGAAAATCATGTGTTACTAATCTGTTGAGCTACTATGACAGAGTAACAAACACAATACAGGAAAGGGAAGGATGGGTGGACAGTATCTATATAGATTTCAAGAAAGCTTTCGACACAGTACCACACCAAAGGCTTTTATGGAAACTGTACCATCAAGGAGGAATTCGAGGCAAACTGTTTTGTTGGATGCAAGACTTTCTCATAAAAAGAGAAATGAGAACAGTACTAAGAGGAAACTACTCATCATGGAAAGATGTTACTTGCGGAGTACCACAGGGTTCAGTGCTGGCACGAATCATGTTTTTCTATCTATCTATCTATTGCCAGACGCCTCAATCCCGTTTGGGGTGGCCACAAACAAATCGCCTCCAAGTCGCCCTGTCCCCCGCCATTTCACTCCCCTGCTCCCAACTCACAGCCCCCTCTCTCATATACCTCTCCACCCCATCTCTCCATCTCATCCTCGGCCTCCCCCTCCCTCTTTCCCCCTCCACCTCACTCACATACACTCTCTTCGTCAGTCTTTGACCCTCCATCCTCTCCACATGGCCAAACCACCTCAGTGTGTTCCTCATAACACTTCCTATCACATACAAACAGTAACACTGGAAATGAGAGCTATCTGAATATGTTTGCAGATGATGCAAAAATACAAAGGAGAATTACTAACACAGACTCTTGTAAAGAGCTACAAGAAGAATTAAACTTCATGAATGGAGTAGTACATGGCAAATGGAATTCAATGTGGACAAGTGTCATGTAATCAAGTTTGGTAAAAGTAGAAAAAGACTACTGATTGGGGTTATAGGTTAGGAAATAAAACCCTATACACATCAGAAAGAGAGAAAGACCTAGGTGTGATTATCAATGACAGACTATCTCCGGCTGACCACATCAGCGAGAAGGTACGGAACATGTATACACTGCTTGCAAATATGAGAATAGCATTCACATACATAAATGAAGACATGCTAAGAAGGATAATAACAGCATTCATTACAACGCTGGGTGGTAACCATATAATCAAACCATACGTGCTCCCTACGTGTCAAGTGGGTTGGTGGAGGGTTAGTGCCCCTCCCTGTAAAACAAATAACTCAGAGTCAAATGGCCACCCCGCACAGGATTATGGCGTCTGGCAATAGATAGTTAGATAGATTAGACCAACCCTGGAATATGCATCAGTAGTCTGGAGTCCTCATCTCAAAAAACACATAGACAAGATTGAAAAAGTTCAAAGGGCCGCAACAAGATGGATATCAAGCTTAAGGGACGTAAGCTACGAAGAAAGACTAAATAAACTGAATCTAGCAACACTACAGGAGAGAAGGAAAAGATGTGACATGATAATGCTATATAAGTGCATATCAGGGAAGGAGAAAATAGACATAAATGATTACTTAACATATGGAGAAGCATCAGCAAGAGGACACTGCAAAAAAACTGCATAAGAAGAGAGGTGATAAAGACGTAAGGAAATTCAGTTTCCCAAACAGAGCAATTGATCAATGGAATGCACTACCGAATGAAATAGTGTGTGCCAAAACAATTCAAAAAATTTAAGGATATGTACGATAAATATGGTTTAAGACACGGGACAGTACGAGCTTGACTCATTCCTGTAAAGATACAATTAGGTAAGAACAATTAGGTAAGGAACACACACACATACACACACACACACACACACAGAAAACTAATCTTTCATAAAATACCCCAAGGAAAAAAGAAAGAGGTTCAGAGAAGATAAAAATGTTAAACAGAAACAAATACAAACACAAGCAAAACAGAAAAAACACAGAATCATACACTGGGGAAAGACAAAAATGAGAAATCAGTGGCAAAAATATGGAAAATTGTTTGACAAAACACACACACACACACACACACACACACACACACACACACACACACACACACACACACACACAAGGTATGACAGAGAGTGAGTCTGGAAAATAAGAGAGAATAACAGAGATAGGCAATGAAAATTGAAAAACGCCGAACACTGACATACACAAAAATACAGATATCAGAAACAGAGACGGAGAAAAAAAAATGACAGAGGGGAAGAGATAAATGAAAGAAATAAAAACTCTACGAGGCGGCTGATCTCAGCCGCCTCCTCTCTCGCCTGGATAAAAATTTAAGTACCACCATAATATACCTTTCTACGGCTGGCTCAATACATACAAATGGGTCTGGTTAGAGAGTCGTAAGGGTTGTTTCGGCTCCCTCCTGCCAGACCCCTTTCAGCGTTTACATTTAAGTTTGTTCCTATACGCCAGATATTTGTGAGTGCCGTCTGCTTACATTGATGTTGTGTGTGTGTGTGTGTGTGTGTGGTCGCCCGCCAGCCACTCACTCGATGGCAGGATGGTCTATGATGACTGTGGATGGTGGGGTAAGGTAGGAGTATTACACTGTAAAGCTCAGGGATGTTGGTTCGCTGATAAGTGTGTAATTCAAGGTTCTCTTCAAGTCAGAGAATAATAACAACAACAAGCACAAAAACAACAACAACGCAAGACTCCTCAACTCATATACCCAGTGTCTCACAGTTCATGTAAAACAAAGTCATCGAACTGAAAGGATTAACACCTCCAATACGGGGAAGCTTTTTTGTCTATGCTTTCTACCTCCAGACTATTTTACTCAACTTTGAAGAGACGTGTGGAACTGGAGGAGTTTATCAGATGGAAGCCTCCTTTAACACCAGTATACGAGATCCCCCCAGACAGAGAAAATTTCGTCTGTAGGTTGCAAAAATAACATAAAAAAAGATTTCCTTATGTTGAAAGTGTTAATAACTATTTATTCCCACACCAATAAAAGCCTTCCACTAATGCTCCCGGGTTTCATTGTCCATTACCAGCCCAGAATAGCAAGTATTTGAAGGTTTAGATTTGTGAATGACTGTTTAGACAATTTCACTGGGCATGCTGGTCGAATGTTCTCTTACTCTTTTGCTTCTTCTTGCTTAGGTGCAATATTGGATGTGAATGATGAGGATTACTTAAAAATATATATTAATGCATTGAGGGCACTTTTGAGAGGTGTTTTTTATTTTTTATTTTTTTTATTTGTCTGACTCTGGGAAAAGGCTTCAAGACCTATCCTCACGGCCCCGTAGTCCTTTTACACAGCTCCACATGTCACCACCTCTGCCCTAACACCCACCGACTATACTGAATACAGGCTAAGGCTGTCTCATACAGGACTGGTGTTCTGGTATGAGCTGGGGTATTTTAGCGATTTGTCAGTGGGTCATCTACAAGCTAAGTAAAGTCCGATTTATGAACTCCAAATCCATAAACTGTTCCCTGCCCTAGCCGGGATTTGAACCTGGGCCCATTAGGACTGCAGACCGCCTTTCTATAGATGTCTGCGATAGATATTGTTGAACTTGCATGTGGAAAATATCACATGCTGTAGGAACCATCAGCAATTACTCATCATATCTGAGTTAAATGAACCTTCCGGCACCGAAATGTCTTGGTGAAACCTTTCAACACATTGTTCATTGTTTACGTCACCCTGTTTAGGTGGAATGAATGCAAGGGAGGAATGCATGAAGTATATTTTACGTGACATTCTACAGCCCTTTCGCTGATTGGTCAATGGTAAGGTGTTATTTGACTCAGCATGCTGTGCTCTGTGGTTTGCAAAAACGTTTAGAACTAGTAATAATGATGCTTTCCACACTGTATTTAGTCGTCTGTTTTCGTTTGCTTTGAACTTGCAATCCCACATTAGTTCACGGAACAAAGGTCAAAAGGAAATGCCTGTTTTGAGCTTAGCATCAGTTTTATCTGCGTCAGACTACACTGTGAAGTACATGTACTGGAAGCCAGTACCGCCATGATTCAACACAGGTACAGTTCTTGATAAGGCAGTTTGAAAGGAAATTGCCTGTTTTAAGCTTAGCGTCAGTTTTCTCTGTATCAAACTACATTATGAAGTACACTGTTTTTTATGCAAAGAAGAAGGAACCAAAGACCAGGAGCCCTCAAACCGTTCCTTCCAAGAAACAAACAAAAAGAATACAAAAGAGAGCCAAATTCAGGATCCGATCATTTCTAGATGCCTGGACACACTGCGTTTAAAAGATTGGAGATCATAGGAAGTAGGAAATACAGACAGATAGAGATAGTTTCAGATTTGACCTGTTGCATAAATGAAGGACTGAGAGTAATTGTTAACTCTTGCATTAGAGAGTTGGATAGAAAAGGGATGAGAGTTTGTTGCTAGACTGGTGCTACGCGCCCATCGTAGAGGTGGAGGGATGCAAGCAGACAGTTAAGAGGAGCGTGACCATCGAAGTAGCGATAGAAAAGAGATAACGATGCAACAGTGCGACAAAGAAACAGAGGTTGAAGGGAGCCAGTAAAAGGAGGAGAGTTGATGATACGAAAAGCCTTTCACTCCACAGTATTGAGAAGAGCCGTACATGGGGAGCCTCCCCACACATAAGAATTGTACTCTACACAGTGGCTAACAAAACCCATGTACGAAGTTAACAACTGTGCAGGGGAAAGGAAGGTACGGAGTCAGCGTAGCACACCTAATCTCTTTAAAGCGGATTTTACAAGGGATGCAATATGATCTTTCCAAAATAAGTCCCGAGAGAATGAAACTCCAAGTATGTTTAAGAATGATAAAGTATTTAGCTGGATATTATTAAACATTAGAGGGTACTCCTGTGGAAGATTTTGTCGAGTTGATAGGTGTCATAGCTGAGTCTCTGATGCATTAAAAACAAAAATATTTTTACTCCAGTCAGAGATACAAGCCAAGTCAGACATTAGGTGTGCCATAGCCTCATCCCTTGTCTGTTGAAGTAACTGCCGAGATGGACGTTGCGAGAACCGAATGGGAATGTGAAGGGTGAAATCATCAGCGTATGAGTGGATAGGGCTCAGAAGGTCATTGCTGAATAAAAGGAAGAGAGTTGGTGATAGGACAGAGTACTGAGGAACACCAATGTTGATAGATTTAGAAGAACGATGGCCATCTACAACAGCAGATATAGAACGACCAGAAAGGAAGCTATAGATGAAGGTGAAGATAGAAGTATAGAAACCATAAGAGGGTAGCTTGGAAATTAAAGATTTATGTCATACACGATCGAAAACTTTGAGATGTCAAGTGCAATGGTAAACCTTTTGCCAAAGTCCCCACATGAGGATGATCAGGAGTCTGAAAGGTAGGTGAGAAGATCACTAGTGGAGTGTCCCTGACGGAACCCATACTGACGATCAGAAAGAAGGTTATGACAGGAAAGATACTTTTAAATTTTTCTGCTAAGACTACACTCGAAATCTTTTGAGAAACAGGATGTTAATGCAATTTGGCGATTGTTAGAGGGTGGGGAATTGTCACCCTTCTTTGGGACTGTCTGAATGAGAGCAAACTTCCAGCAAGAAACAAAGGTACTAGTTGATAGACAAAGGCAAAAGAGTTTACCTAGGCAGGGTGTAAGCACAGAAGCCCAGATCTTGAGGATAACAGTAGGGACTCCATCAGGCCCATATGCTTTGTTAGTATTGAGGCCAGTAATGGCAGAAAATACACCTGCTGAAGAAATTATGAGGTCAACCATGAAGAAGTCAAAGTGGGGAAGTGATGGTGGAAGAGCACCGAAATCGCCTAAGGTGGAATTGGAGGAGAAAGTCTGAGCAAAGAGATCTGCTTTATCAGTAGAGGAAATAGCTACAGAGCCATCAGAGTAGAAAAGAGGAGGAAAGGATGATGAGGTGAAGTTGTTAGAATGGTTTTTGGCAAGGTGCCAGAAGAAGCGGGAAGATTATGAGTTGGAGAGTTGCGAGGATATAGTGCAGATGAAATTACATTTAGCAGAACAAAGAAGAGATTTAGCACGATTCCGGCCAGAAACATAAAAAAGATGTGATTCAGGGGTGGGTAGGCTCTGGTACCGTTTGGAGGCCCTCTCCTTGCTGTGGACAGCATTAGGACAAGAGTGATAAATCCAAGGCTTTCTTGCATTAGTCAAAGGATATGAGAAGGGAATGAACGCTTCCATGCCAGAGAGAATAACCTCCGCAATGTGCAAGGCACACTCAGATGGCTCCCGGCCATGGAAACAATAATCACTCCAGGGAAAATCAAAGAAGTACTGCCTGAGGGCCTCCCAATCAGCAGGTCCAAAGTGCCACAATCGACGTTTCTTCCGAGGGTCCACAGGCCGTACCGCAGTGATAGGACAGGTTAAGATAATAAGGTTGTGATCGGAGGAGCCCAAGAGAGAGAAAAATTAACAGTGCAAGAAGAAGGATTAGTTGTATGGAAGAGGTCAAGTATGTTGGAGCTCTCTCCAAGGCAGTCAGGGATATGGGTAGGATCCTGTACAAGCTGAACTAGGTCATTAAGGATAGAAAAGATGTCGGCTTGTTCACCAGATGGATCAGTGAAAGGAAGGGAGATGAACATTGAAATGTATTGGAATGGACATTTCAGAGAAAGGAGAAAAGGATAGGATGTATTCCATTCTATGTACTGGAAGCCTTTACCATTACTATCATGATTCAACACACGTACAGTTTTTGATAAGGCCTAATTTGAAATGAGCTGGTGAAAAGTCAACTTCCTGAGGATCGATCGATGTATTAGACTGCACGCTGTACCTAACAGCTATATGTTCATGTCTTCCATATAAGCCTTTACACCATAATGTTTGCTGTCGTCACGGTACGTTTTATGGGCACAAGAAGCACAAGTACTTTGTATAACCCAGCTGCAATTCTAGAACAGAAGTTACCTTCAAATCACAGTAAATAATTTTCCAATTATGACGAGTGATTTCTCAGAATCAGTAACATTCTCAAGAGATGTACATGGTAAATAAAACGTTCACAGTAATTTTGTCATTTACCGTAACCGATAACACTGAGTTAGCACTTGACAACTTAATATGATAATATTCTTAACTAAAAACCCTGACGTGATGAAATATTCCACACCATAGATTCAGAATAAGCACACCCGACTTAGTCTAGAACACAGGCTTTTACGTCTGTTGCAAAATCTTTGTTGACAAGTGACTCAGCCCATAAATACATACGAGGTCAACGTTGCCAATAGAGAATGTACTGCAGGATATGAAAAAAAATTCCAAAGAAAGGGATTCTATGAAGCAGTAACCTGTGACCGTATGAGTTACCAAACTAGTTGAAATATCCCTTCTTTTACCAACCCTCACCGGACAAGACCTTCAAATGAAATAAAAGCCAAAAAGAGAAAGGATGAAATTGCGTTTGATTATCTTTGTTAGAATTTCAGGATACGGGTTAAAAGGAACGACAAATACTAGTGCTATGATTTCTGAAAGAAGAGCTCCTAATTTAAAAATGTATTTGCTTTAAACATTCACTTAAACAATAATGTTCCAAATATTCCTCACAGTAAAATGGTTCTGCAAATATACTGCAAGAAAATAGTCCTGAAAATCCTCTGAGACAAACATTTCGCACCGAGTTCAATCGAACAAAATAGTTTTAAATTCTTTACAACAACAAAGATCCAGAAATCTTCCAAAACCGACGGATACAAAACGTTCTTCAAACGAAATAGTTCAGAGAAATCCCTCAAAGATAAGTGCTTCTGAAAAAAAAAAAGCAAATTTCTCAATTGCGAAGAATATTCGAAATATCTCTGCGAAATATATATATATATATATATATATATATATATATATATATATATCTGAGATATATATATATATATATATATATATATATATATATATATGGCGAGAGAGAGAGAGAGAGAGAGAGAGAGAGAGAGAGAGAGAGAGTGAGACATAGATATTTGGTTAAAAAAATACTCAGAACATCTAAAACATTTCTGAAAACTCTCTAAATCAATAGTCTCATTTATATATATGAAAAAGTTCCAAAAATATCCAAAAAAATGGCGACTGCAAAATTTTCTATATTGAAATGGTTCCAAAACTTTCTCTTAAAAACAGTGTGAAGAATGCACAACAAGAATTCGCCAAAACGTTTAAATTACACCGAAACTGGCGCTTGTAGTTGTAATAACAATTAAATAAATCTACATGATATGGGATCATATATTATTGTAAAAACCTTAACCGCCATTTACAGTGGAAAAGGTAGAGTGGATGAAATGTTTTCTCTCATAAGCTTAATGAAATAGTTTGGAGGTAACAAGAAAAAACGGTTTCATACTTCTGAAAAAAATAACAGATTTCATTCTACAGTAAGTATTACATAAAATATAACTGAGTACTGAATTAAATCTAAATCTTATTCAGGGATGTATAAAGGTAAAGGTAATATTGTTATTTACAATGCAGAAAAGCATGAGTGGATGAGTGATTCCCTGAGATTTTTGACTAATTAATGGTCCTTGTTTCTAACCCTGTCGCAATTGATGTGTTCACGAGGCTAACTGAAATCGTCTGCTGATTGAGAAGGAAAAAAAAAAAAGATGAAAACATGACTATACTTAGGGCATAAAATCAGCCATTGTGATGGTCCTTATAAAAAAGAAAAGGATTGACAAAATTCTAGGGATTTAAAAAGGAAATTGTACCAATAAAACCTTACTGTTGTTTCCATAGCAGAAAGCAAAGCAACGAAGAAGTTTCTCCTGGAAGGTGGTAACCATATCTTTATATGCAGTTTCCTTTAGGGTGAACAAAATCATTAAGTGATTACAAGAACACTGTTACCTCCCCGTCCCACACTGCCATAGGCTCCAACAGCAGGACTGTGGTTCAGTACAGGAAAGACGTTCCCCAGTGAGCTGTTCTTCCTATGGTCGGCCTTTAGATGTACAGTACACAGGATTAGCTGAGGCGTTGTAAATAAACACTGGCATCTTAAGTTCACTGTCCAAATTTTCCAACTGCTTGCACTGAATGCTTTCCAACTTATTTCACTATTCTCACAAGCACTGGAGCTATACAAATTTTACTAACTGCAGTTACACTTAGTGCTTGACACACTTCAATACTTTCATGAGTACCAATGATTATACAAACTTCAATGACACTACACTGTTTGCCAGCAACACTTCACTGTTTTCACAAGTACCGAAAATATACAAACTGCACTGACACTGCACAACACTCAAAATGAACTGAAAACTCACTGACTTGCTCTAGTCTCTTCCTCATCCTTATATAAGCTTCCTATATTCTAAAATTATCTACATCCTACGAAAACAACAGTTGCCAACTCGAAGATAACCAAAACATGCCAGAGTTTTCTTATACTGTATAACACTCTAAATTATTTAGCATACAAACTTAAATTTAATTGCATAATTTAACAAACAATCATGTGAATAAAACATTATTAAGAAAAAAGAGCCCCAAAATTAATTCATAAATTATGAAACAACTACGCTCACAAACAGCAGGCAAACCGCCAACTCTGACTCGTACCAGACCTGAGGTAAACATATGGAATCAGTGAGAAACTTCTCGAGTACCTAACTGGCAAATCCCGCTTCTTAACACTAACCCCTCCCTAGTTCTTTGTCGTCCTGACAAAACTACACAATATATACAAGCATAATTAATCCTAATGAAACATCTAATTATACACAAAATAATCCCTCAATTCATCAGGTTTTCTTCTATGCGACTTCCGACGACGACCTTGCTCCTCCACACAGTCCACTCCTCCTGGAAGGTCTTGGTCCTCTTCCAGATTCACATCTTCCCTAGGGAAACTGTCACCATCCTCTTGCACTTCAGCTCCTTAGTCCTCCTCAACATCCTCGGCTGCGGGAGAGCACGATTTCTCGGAGACGTTCCAGGTGTACTCTCCTGGCCCATGGTACTGCCACAGAAGATTTATGTGTACCACCTTTGGGCGAGATGTCTTGCCTCCCCGAACTGGGTACGCAACGTCTGATAGGCGGTCCAGCACAGTGTAAGGCCTTTCCCATGCATTCTCCACCTTCGGTGACTGTCCCTTCTTTCACTGAGGATTGTATAACCAAAGTTGGTCACCATCCTTGAAGCTCACCTCACGTTCCTTGGCATCATACTTGCACTTCATCACCTCTCCTGAAAACTTGAGAGCTCCTCACTCTTGATAATGTGCCTCAGTCAGCATTTCCTGAAGATGCTTCACATAGCTGTAGGTGTCTGTAGGCAGCTCTTCACCAGGTGGTCTTCCCATTAACAAGTCAACAGATAAGCATAACTCGTGGCCCAACATCAGTGTTGCAGGGGTGTAGCCAGTAGACTCATGGGATGCAGACTGATATGCCATCAGCAATGCAGGTAATTTCTGGTACTATATGTCCCTCTATGCAATACATGGCCAGTTCCTGTTCCAGGGTCCAGTTGAATTTCTCCATCCCATGTGACTGTGGCCTTAGTGGGATCGTCCTGGTCTTCTTGATCCCCGACAACTTGCAGCACTCATGGATCGCAACAGACTAGAAGTTTCTATCCTGGTCTGAATGTAGCTCTTGTGGCATCCCAAAACGGCAGAGAAACTGGTCAATCAACACCTGAGCAACAGTTGCAGCCTCTTGATCAGGAATGGCATGAGCCTATGGCCACTTTGTGAAGTAGTCAGTGGCAACACATATACACCAGTTTCTTCTTTCAGTTAAAGGCAAAAGTTCAGCAATGTCCACCGCAACGCTTTCAGTCAGTGCACCCAATTGGTACAGCTAAAGTGGGGCGGAACCACGTTTCTTGGGTCTCTTCTTGGCACAACACATATCACAGGCCTGACACCACTCTTCAGCATCCTGATGGATGCTAATCCAGTAGAACCTCTGTTGCAGCAGGCTTAGAGTTTTCTTCACTCCCAGGTGCCAACTATTGATCTGGTTAAGAGAGTCATCCACGATCTCGGACCTCATCTTCTTCGGAAACACCAGTTGCCAATACTTGCTGAGGCCATTGGGTGTCTCCCACTGACGCTCCAGTAGTCTGTTGTTCAAACGAAGGTTCCGCTGACTCCAGTAGCTCTCTTGCAGAAACTTCGTGCTTCTTGTAGTGAAGTTTTGTAGATCAATTATACATATATTAGACTCGTGGACTAGCGGTAGTTATACATGAGCAGTTCTGTAGGTAGATAATCTTCATTCCCTTTTGTCATGCTATGACAGGGGAGGTAAAGATTAGTATGGGACTATTTTTATTTGTCTTGGAAACATTAACAAGTCTCACACACGAGTGAAGTATAAAGTAGAGTCCCACTAGCTACCTCCCTGTCTCACTCTCTCTCTCTCTGCCACCCTCTCGACCCTGTTGCTAATCTCCTTCTCTCTTGCTCTCTCTGTACAACCTTTCGCTACGATCACCAGCCCCCCTTTTGATCTCTGATTCCTACATTCTCGTTTAGCAGGGGTCGTGTCACGTGGACTATACTGTTGTTAAAATGTTCTACTGTAGAAGCCTGTGTGTGTGTATGTGTGTGTATGGTCACGAAGAGCTGTTTGTGGGCTATTGTGCTGGTGAGAGGCATTCTGGAGAGGTGCTAACGTCACTTCCTTTGGCCCCTAGGTTTGACATTGACCTAACCTCTAGACAATAATATGTATGTTGCTGATTATTATGTATTAATATATTTTACGGTCCTGTCATTGCTCGGTCACGCAGCTGGCGGTCCTCCGACAGCAGTTGTCATTGACATATGCTAATCTATTAATACATAACATTGATTGTAATATTGTACAGATATAATATTCATGTTGATATTGCAATGATCCAGTAATATTACATTTTAAACAAGTTTTATACATAATTGAACAAATGCAATATGGTTACATTGGTTATTGTATGACATATTGTAAGATGTGTATGTACACATATAATTGTGCAATGGTAATATTGCTAGGTCATTACATTACATATGGAGTTATCCCTTTAGTAATGCCTAATATTTCACCTAACTTGTCTGATGATTCCGGTAATACAGAATTGTAGTAACTGTATGAATTGTTACATAATTGTATTTTAACTGTTACATATGGTTTGTAGTTACATGACTGTCGCAAGTGTAACATAATTCTAGTAACACTGTAGTAATATTGTAGTAACATTATAGTTTTACATAACTGTAACACTGTATGAATTGTTACATAATATTGTAGTAATATTGTGGTAATACATAATTGTAACATTGTATGCTTTTTTATATAATATTGTAGTAACATTGTGGTAATGCATAACTGTAACATTGTATGAATTGTTACATAATATTGTAGTAACATTGTGGTAATACATAATTGTAACATTGTATGAAATGTTACATAATATTGTAGTAACACTGTGGTAATACATAACTGTAACATTGTATGCTTTGTTACAAAATATTGTAGTAACATTGTGGTAATGCATAACCGTAACACTGTATGAATTGTTACATAATACTGAAGTAACATTGTAGTTATACATAACTGTAACATTGTATGAAGTGTTACATAATTGTATTGCAATTGTTACATATCGTCTGTAGTTACGTAATTGTAGCAAGTGTAACATAATGCAATCGTTTGTCGTAAAATAACTGTAATAATTGCAGTCCTGACATCGCTAATCCTGTCATGCAGTGGTCGATGATAGTGATGATGTGCCATGCCACTGGCTTGTGAAGAACAGCAATTTGCTTTTTGTTTCACTTATAGGAGTTTATGTGGTATTTTGGCATTTGTAGTAACACACCTATTTTCATTTGTTTATGTGATCTTACTGTATTTTTTTTTTATGTATTGATTTTCTATAGTTTGTTTTTTCTTCGTTTGTCTACGCTTTTTTGGCGTTGTCCGAGGTTGCATAATTGCTGGCTAATTCCCTTGAGACCCTTTTTTAAGGTTTAGTTTATATTGCACAAATATTACTGAAAATTATATTATATAGCCCCATATTTTGTTATTTTATATAAAAAAATATATATATACACTATTTACAGTATTAACTATATACACTGACTTGTTGTTCAATTGTACCTATCGTGGTCAATATATGTGTCAGCACTGTGTAGAAATCTTTGTCTTCACGATTGTGTGGAAGATGTTGTTCAATCTTGCTAACGTCATTTGTGTTGGCCATTTTTTTTTTTTCTAGTTATCCTTGTAACTTAATTTGTCTGTTTTCACTAGGTACCTTTAATTAATAAATGTTTAATACAATTCTTTTAATCACTCATTGAGTAACTGTGATAGCATATTTTCTGTGTTACTTTGTGCATGTAATAATGAATAGCTGTATGTATGAAACACGTATTTTATGTAGGTATAAATGGTAACACTCGTTGGTAGTAAATAAATGCTATAGTAATGAATGAATATATACAGTGTAGAATATTTATTGTTGGTGCAAGTATTCAGTGATTGATTTATGCCGATAATTAAAGTAGGTATATGTATTTACAGAAAGTTGTAACTATATAGTACGTTTTATATGTTTCTGCAGAAGTTTTTTGTCTATCACTGTGTATTGTATAAATGAAGTAACTATGTAACTCACTAATTTTTACCACGGTGGGAAAGGTGTCAGTTGTGTTGCACGTGGTGATAGTGTTGTCCTTCACGGGTTGATTGACGTGTTGTGGCGTCGTCTCAACAAACACATATGGTGACATTGACTTCCGACACTGGTAGCTGTGGTGAGTAAATGAGTAGCGACAAGTAACTTGAGTGAAGATGAGTGTGTAAGATGAGTTGTGAATATGGGCTTGGTATTTACTGTCGTCGTTTTGACCTTCTCGCACTCCTGCGTCAGCGGTGGAGGTTGGGGCAGTTGGAGAGAGAGGAGGGTGAGGTCAGGTGGTTGTGAGTTGTGAGTCGTGTTTCGCTCTTCGTTTGTTTTGTTTTTCTTTTTCGATGTATTCTCAGTCCTTTTTTCTTGTGATATACTCGTTGTGGGAAGAAGACTGTCGCTAGTTGTGGGTGCGTGTAGAAGCTCATAGAGACGACTCGTAGACTTGTTACTCGTAGTTGATTGTAGATTGTTGTAGTTCATTGGTTTGTCATAGAAACTGGAAGATTGTATTAATATTTTGTTAAACTACTGGCAAGGCGTCGTGTGACCTCTTCATCTCTACATCAGTGTGATGATCTGGGAGACGGAGGGGGGGTTGAAGAGAATACTGTCAGGAGCTGGTTGTGAGTTGTTGGTTGTAAGTGGTATTGTTTGTTTTCTATCTTGATAATGAAGACTCAACTGTAGACTTGTAGTCTTGTAGGCTCGTAGGCTTGTAGACTCATAGACTCGTAGCTTGTATTTTGTAGGAATTCACTGTTGATTTGAAGATGAGGTTCGTACTTCGGCTGCCACCATATCTTGGAGAAACTTCGTAGCTTCTTGTAGTGAAGATTTGTAGATCAGTTATACATAGACTCGTGGACGAGCGGTTGTTATACGTGAGTAGTTTTGTAAGTAGATAAACTTCGTTCCCTTTTGTCATGCAATGACAGGAGAGGTAAAGATTAGTATGGGACTATTTTTATTTGTCTTGGAAATATTAACAAGTCTCTCACACACAAGTGAAGTATAGAGTCCCGCTAGCTACCTCCCTGTCTCGCTGTCTCTCTCTCTGCCACCCTCTCGATCCTGTTGCTAACCTCCTTCTCTCTTGCTCTCTCTGTACAACCTTTCACTACGATCGCCAGCCCCCTTCTGATCTCTGATTCCTACATTCTCATTTAGCATGGGTTGTGTCACATGGGCTATACTGTTGTTGAAATGTTCTAGAAGACTGTGTGTGTGTGTGTGTGTGTGTGTGTGTGTGTGTGTGTGTGTGTGTGTGTGTATGGTCACAAGGCACTGTTTGTGGGCTATTGTGCTGGTGAGAAGCATTCTGGAAAGGTGCTAACGTCACTTCCTTTGGCCCCTAGGTTTGACATTGACCTAACCTCCAGACTATATTTTGTATGTTGCTGGTTTGTATTAAGATATTTTACAGTCCTGACAGCTCTCGGTCGCAGGGCTAAAGTTGGAAACTTCTTCCCAAAATGGTCGCACTGCACTCTGCTGCAGCCACTCTAGCACTGGTTGTAAACCTGCATCCTCCATCTGCATATTCTTCAGGCCATCTTCATCTGATCCTGGCTCTGTCAGTGCACTACAGCTGCATTTCTTACTATGATCTTGTTTTTTACTACACTGCCGGAACTTCGGATCAGAAGGGCGATGACTCAGGCTGTCAGCATTGCCATGTACCCTCCCAGGACAATGCTGCACCTCATAATTGTGCTGGTATAGCTTCCCAAGCCAGCATGTCAGCTTTGCTTCCGGATTCTTTAGCATTTTCAGCCATTTGAGTGCAGCATGGTCCGTCCTGATGGTGAAGTAGGATCCATACAAGTAGGGATGAAAGAAATCAAATCTATTTATCACTGGCAAGAGTTCCTTACTGGTCTCATGGTACTTCAACTCCAGTGGGCTGAGATTCTTACCATCATATGCCACCACATACTCCTTGTCTTCCTTCTTCTGCAACAGGACTCCACTAATATCACGGTCACTAGCTTCACAGTCTAAGATAAATGGCTGATTCTGGTCTGGGTAAGGCAATACTGGAGAGCTTGTCAACGCATGCATGAGTTCATCAGTGGCCTTCTGAGTCTCTGCTATCCATGCAAACTTCTGCCTTTTCCCCAACAGCTTGTGAAGAGGTGCAGCTATCATTGCAAAAGTCCTTAACAAAAAGCTGATGGTAGGTCCACAAGCCCCGGAAACACCGTAGCTCTTTCACACAAATTGGGACTGGCCAGTTTTCAGCAGTTGCCACCTTCTCTGGTTCAGTGCGGAGGCCATTCTTGCCTATAATATGTCCTAGGTACTTCAATTCCTTCTGAAATAGGTATAACTTCTTGGGGTTCAGCCTGAGGTGCACTGCTTGGATCCTGCTGAACACCTCCGGCAGCCTCTCCAATTCCTGGTCGAGAGCCTGTCCAAACACAATTACATCGTCCAGATAGATGAGAGCCGTCTGCCACTGCAGGCCTTCCAGTACACAATCCATTAGATGCGTAAAAGTAGCTAGGGAATTGCATAGGCCAAAAGGCATTACCTCAATCTTCCATAAACCCTGCCCGTATGAAAAGGCTGTTTTCTCCTTGTCCTTCTCTACAAAGTTGGCCTTGTGGTATCCTGGCTTCATGTCTAGGGTTGAGAACCACATAGCACCTGACAGAGCATCCAGGGTGTCACCAGTTCTTGCCAAGGGGAATGCATACTTTACTGTCACTTCATTCAGGGCTCAATAATCTATACAGCACCTTACTGAGCCATCCTTTCTCCTTACCAAAACCACTGCTGATGCCCAAGGACTCCTGGACTTTTATATCACTCCTTGATTTTGGAGATTCTCCATCACCTTCTCCATTTCTTGCTATTGGGCTGGCGCCATCCTCCACACTGGCTATTTAATCAGGCTGTGATCCTCAATGTCTATACTACTATGCTTCACCAGATCAGTGCACCCCAGGTCTAGGTCTCCGTTGGAGAAGACATCAGCAAACTTCATTAGCAGGTACCTCAACTTCAGCATTTGTGGGCTATCCAGGCATTGGCAACTTCTTGAGAAGAGGTCTTGTAAGTGCTCTGGCAGATACCCATCTTCTTTGACTATGCTCCTTTTAGAGGCCTTCCTCTGGTGCCACTCAGGGTCCACCACCTAGCACAGTCCCACAATTTCTCCCTCATTAAACTTCTGTGACTCACGGGAGAAATTGGCCACCACAACCGGCACTTCATCTGCAGCTGTTTCCACCAGTGTCCTCCCTACTATCACTCCGACCTTCGTCTTGCACTGTACACCAGACTTCACTACCCCTATACAACTGTCAAAGAGTCGTTCACCTTAAACTGGAGCAAGAGGTCTGATTCTTGGTGTATCACGGTAGTGCAGAGAACCCTTACCTCGCCACCAGAACTGGTACATTTCACTGCCATGACAGGAACTGACCTTCCTCGAACATTCAGCTTCATGCAGCAGAAGTGTAGCTCACATCCCATGGACATCAAATAGTTCAGACTCAAAAGGCAAGGATCCTCCACAACAGTCACGTAGACTGGAAGAGTAGCCTCTTGCCTTGCCACTTTAATCCAGACATGCAGGGGTTCCCTCAGTTCTGCACAATGCCCGGCTACGCCAGTTTTTCTGATGACTCAGGCAGATACCGATAATGTAACACATCAGACCTCACAAAAGTCTGCTCTGATGCTGAGTCAATCACCAGGGAACACTTCTTTCCATTTATTCGCATGCAATCGATTGCTGTTCTCTTGCATTTTCTTGGTGGTGGGGCTACTTGGGAAATTCCAGCTGGTGGTTGCCCATTAACACTATTCTCCACTAGTTTTCCACTTCTTTCTGGTCTTCTGCAGCCTTCTTATCATCCTTTTTTGTGTTCAGACACTCAGAACTGATGTGTCCCACCTCACTACATGTCCAAGATGCTTTTGTTACAATTGAAGATTTCGTTGCAGTGCTCTGTTATTGCTCCTTCTACCGTATGTGACAATCCTCCTTCCTGTGTCCCGGCTTCCCAAAGAACCAGCAACCTTCTCCAGTCTTCTCCTGTTCCCTCTTCCACTTGAAGAAGTCCTCTTGTCTGTGTCCTGGCATTTCACAGTACCAACAACTTCCGACAAATTTTTCTGCTGCACATACCTCCCTCTTTCTTGCCTTGAATCCTGCAGTACGACCTGCTTGAATAGTGGATGTACTGGACATAACGTAGGACTCAAATTCTAGAGTCCTGGTTATTGCTTCTTGCATGCTTCTTGGTTGTGCATGCTTCACTTGCACTTTCAACTCTGCACTATCAAGAACATCGATGAGCTGGTCCCTCAGAAGAATAGCCAACAGGTTGGGTACTGCTCCAGGGTATACCTTGTATGCCATACTCTCCAGGTCATGAGCCAGCTGCTGTAAGGATTTCCTCCAGCCCATACATGGCTCCAGAATCTTGCTTTGTAAACCTCAGTCTGGTACATGATTCCACATCCGTGCTCCAGCACTTCTACTAGGGACTGATAACTGTTCTTCTTCATCACTGACATCTGGCCCAGAATTTCCACTGCGGCACCCTTAAGGCTAGTGGCAAGTTACACTGCCCTCTGCCTATCATCCCAGCCATTCTGATCTGCAAGTATCTGTGCACTGTAAGCTCCCCAAGATACTCTACCATCAAAGTCCTGAGGTTTCTTTATAATTGGACCACTGCTATAGCCATGCACTTCACTGGTTTGGTGCCTAAAAACTGGGGCATCATAATTAAGTCCAGGGCTTAAAACTACTGCATTCTGACTAATCAACCCTGTAATAATACTGTTAAGATTCACCAGACACTGCCCATTCCTTTCACATGCTCCCTGTACACTAAACTGAGGCTCACCAGTGCAATATTTCTCTAAAGCCTCATTTTTTTCACTAATTATCTTCACGTGTTTGGCTACATGCTTCAGCTGGCTATCTACATGCTGTCTGCACTCAGTCACAATTGCCTCATTAATTGTCTTCAACTGGTCATCTACATGCATCAGCCAGTCATCTACGTGCTGTCTGTGTTCCATCACTTTATCGCTTACCTCATACTTCTGGTGCTCTAGCATGGCATCTACTTCCTCCTTAAGCTGTTGCTGTTCTTTCTTCACCTAGCTGTCCTTGCATCCTCAGTTATAATTCCCTCTGTTGCTCCTGTAATGCCTCTTGAAGTTGTTCATTTCGTTCTTTTTGTTCTTCGTTCTGCACCTGCAATTGTTCTTTGATTTTGTTCCTGTGCTCTCTCTGCTCTTCATTTTGGGCCTGTAATTGTTCTTGGAGTTATTTCTGTCCTTCATTCTGTGCCTGTAGCCCTTCATTCTGTGCTTGTAATTGTTCTTTATTTATTTTGTGCCTGTAATTGTCCACTTTGGGCCTGAAATTGTTCTCTGAGCTCCTTCTGTCTCCTCCATTCTGTGCCTGTAGTTTTGCTTGTAATAGCTTCATAATTGCACCCAGTGATGCCTCTTCCTGCCTAGCTTAGCCTCTTTTCTGGACACCTTCTGCCTCCATATCAAAGGTTAAACTCAGTGCAGCACTTAATAAACCACACTCCTGACACCAGTGTTATGTCCCCGTCCCACACTGCCACAGGCGCCAACAACAGTAGTTCAGTTCAGGAAGGCCGTTACCCAGTGAGTTGTTTTTCCTAAGGCCAGCCTTTAGGTGTACAGTACACAAGACCAGCTGAGGTGCTGTGAATAAACACTGGCTTCTTAAATCAACTGTCTTTATTTTCCAAATGATTGCACTGAATGCTTTCCAATTTCTCTTCACTATTCTCATAAGCACTGGAGCTATACAAACTTTAATTACTGCACTTACACTTAATTCATGACAACACCACTATGTTCACAAGTACCGATGATATACAAACTTCAGCAACACTTCACTGTTTCCCAACAACACTTCATTGTTTTCACAAGTACCAACAGTATACAAACTTCACTGACACTGCACTACACTCAAGCTGAACTGAAATGTAAATGACTTGCTGTAGTCTCTTCCCCATCCTTATATAATCTTCCTATATTCTAGAATTTTCTACATTCTGCAAGAACAACAGATGCCAACTCGAGGATAATCAAAACATGCCAGAGCTTTCTTACACTGCATAACACTCAAAATTATTTAGCATACGAATTTAAATTGAATTACATAAAAAAAACAATCACATAAATAAAACAGTATTGAGGAAAAGAGCCCAATAATTAATGCATAACTTACGAAACAACTTCGGCTACAAACTGCAGGCAAACTGGCAACTTTGACTCGTACCGGACCTAGGGTAAAGATCAGGAATCAGTGAGAAACTTCTTGACTACCTAACTGGCAAATCCCGCTTCTTAACAATATAATGAGAAAGACAAAGGATTTAATGATGTGGAAGGACAACGATGCATTGTTATAAGAAGATAGAGACTATGCTGGTGTTTAAACGTCGTAAATGTGCTTAAATATATTAGAGAATCATACAGGAAAACTGGGCTACAAAACTCCTTCTGTGATTTTCACAGTGGTCAGGGAGGCATTGATGGAGTGTTTGCTGAAGGATTAACCCACTGAATATGATGACGCCATCTACAGTTTAATATTGCATCCACTGGACAATATTACTCTTCTAAGGAGAGACGGCTAATAATTCCCTTCGCTACATAATAGAGAATTAACCCACCCCGTCCAAACGGATTTTACACCACTGCCCCCCCCCCCCAATCCCGACCAATTTTAGATTTTTTCTTTTTTGTCTCTAACCTCTGCTTTTGGTGAGAATCATCGAAAATTCATAGAGAAATCACACACCTGAGGTTTAAAATACTCTATACAGGTAGCAGTACCCCTTACCTTACTGTGTTTTCCATCAAGGTGGCTCCAAGGAAAACGAGTTTTATGGGGGGAGTAACTATTCCACACCACTCATAAATGGTATTTGAGGCGCTAAGTTCATTACCAGGCTAAGTGCCAAAACTACAAAGTGCCAGAAAATGCGTTTAAGGTCTGGCGATTTTAAAACTTTGATATCTCTGTAACTACTTGTGTTATTTTTATTTTATTTTTTTTTAATGTAGCTTATGGTATTTCCTTTATTGCAATAACCTCTATTTTGTGCTATCTGCCATTAATCATGATGATATCGTGTGAAGAAGTAAAATTTTGCCCCCCACTGCTTGACCAATCAGTTAAGAAAATATATTTATCCTACAAGTGACTACAGAAATACATCATAAGAGATCAATAACATATTAGCAGAATGTCTCAGGAGTGTCATACTGTGGAATATAATCAAAATTCTATGACATAAGTATTATTTTCACATTAATAGCAGTTTAAAGGTCGGAAACTTTGTGCATCTTTTTCTTGGAGTTTTTAATCACCAGTAAATATGAACCACTTCACAAACATCAAGAAAAACATAATAAATTATTATATTGCTAATAATAATAAAAAAGTAAGACAGCATTCAGTGTCTGAAGACATTATTAGAAAACCCCTGTAACCTAAATGATAACAAAAGATAAAGGATCCTGAAAAAAAAAAATTCTACGAATATCAGTAACTTCACAAACACGATGGCAATAATAATAACAGTAATAATGGTTAAAAAATATTATAATGATAATGAGAAAGCACCTGCAAGGTGGGTGAGAGAACAATATTGTCCCTTCTCCTCTCCCCATCACTGCTGCTGGTAGGAGTAGTGTCAGGTGTCTGCTTATTGGCTAGCTGCAGTGCAACCAGACTATTTGATTGGCCAGCTTCAAGTGGTGTAAGGAAAGGGGCTGGGATATAACCCAGTGATGTTCTCACATTCGTTTCAGCACCACGGGGAGTTGACATAAGGAACATAGACGGGCTGAACTCATAGGAAAAGCGACCATACAGCTGGCAGAATTCTGGACCCAGTTGCCTGCCCTGAGCACTAGTGTGAAACCGGAGTTTTTCTTTTTGTTGTGTGGTGTGACGGTACAACACACATGTCTACTTAACCAGGATTTTGACCCCTTTGTAGGTTGTTTCTTAGCACTTTTTTACTTCCAATGCATAGAGGTATGGATTAGCTACTTGTTGGTGCATGTAGGTGCTTTGTGGCCATTTTGGCGCTTAGCCCGGTAATGAACTCAATGCCTCATTTATGCATTTATTTGGTACAAATTTATATATAGTACGAGAGTATATTGGTTTCACACAGTAATATAGGCAATATAAGCATTGTTTCACTCTCCAAACATATCAACATACCTGATCTTTTTTGGCGACATTACCTGATCATCATTTCTGACTGTTTCATCCTCTAATGCTATATAAACTTTGTCCTCCACATTGTCATCAACTGGGGAATCACTCTGGCCTTGAATTTCATACCATGGCACGACATGTCTTTACTGGCCAGGTCACTGGTAACAGGCGAATTGCTGAGACAATGGCATGCAGGGGGGGGAGGTCATGCAGTGTAAGGCATTGACCCTGTCTGGAATCTTGTAGAGGAAAATGTCCCGTGTATACGTACCAAAAATCACGCACGAATTTTGAAAATTGTGCAAATTAGGGACCTTGCAATTGCTGCATGTTTATATATGTCAACGGGAGTCGCAGTGACAAAACGTGTGGACGTATATATACGTCAACGAGAGTCGGCGGGTTAAAGAGGAAAAGTTGAGAAATCCTACTGGAAAATTTTCATAATAAAAGGTGCTGCTGTGATTTTCATACCCAGAATGGAATTGTGGGTAAAACACTGCCGATGATATGAAAACAACAATGCACAGAGACAGGGGATGCTTTTGACATGTAAAAGAGTAGGAATTATGGAGGCTTTCTTTATGTGTGTCAGAAAAAGCACTGAAACTTTTCTATTATTTTGATTAAATACATAATGAGAGAGAGAGAGAGAGAGAGAGAGCAATTGTTTGTCAAAGTGAATAGGTTGGTTTTAAACTAGTTAATTAAAGGATGGGGAATGAGATTTAACACACTGCAATGGACCATGACCTTCGTATATTATATATTCCACCTAGTGCCAGAGAATTTTATTTGCAGAAGAGAAAACACCCATAGGAGAAATCAACTAAAAGCCATCTTGATTCCAGTTTCGATCTAGCATTGAGAACCTCATATCTATATGAAGCTGATGTCAATAGATTTTAGTCAGATCAAAATTCACACTGACATGAAGAAACTCTGACATGTAAATGAGAAAGGAACAAGGAGGGGTTTGTTTACCTAGTGTGCCTGAAAAGAGAGAGAGAGAGAGAGAGAGAGAGAGAGAGAGAGAGATAATATTTATATAGTTACGGAAATACACATCAAGACAGACTGGCAGACAGACACTCGATTAGAGACGGACAAAAAGAGAAGTCATTACAATGGACGAGAGTCATAAGCTTTATGGGACATGGACATTAATGTTAGGGGCTGTGAGTGAAAAACAATTAACGCTCTCGGGCTCACATGGCTCACCTCCAGTTGAAGATTATATTCCGCTGTTAGGTGGACTAGAATACCAATTTTGCCTATCATGAAAAGGTTAACAGTGATTGAAAGAACACTCTTAGGCTCCTATAATCCAATCTCAGTTGGGTAAAATTTCGATTTGCTACAACAGAATGCTAGAATTATTTTAACCGTGACAGTAAATGGTAACAACATTTATATTCAGGCTCTTATGACTCACCCACAACTGAAACGCAATCCTATAGTTCTTGTTAACTCATGAGTATTTAGGGGTGGGTGGAGGGGAAGAATATGAGAGATATCGATAGGAAGAAATTTAAAAAATACAAAAAATAAATACCTCACCCGAACAGGAATCAGGGGACTGTAAAAAGAAATAAGTAAGCTATAGTTAAGTAAAAGTTGGCAAGTATGCAACATTAATAATAATAATAATAATAATAATTAATAATAATAATAGGTAAGATTCTGAACTTGCCACAACAATATTCAAAGATCTCCACATTCCATATGAAAATACATTGATCATTTTAGATCTAATAATAAAAGACTTTTGGCATAACTCAACAATTTTTACAGATTTTGACATGTAACCTTGAGATCAAGGACAAGGTCATTTATACTATGCAAAGCATGCTCACTCATGATCACTACATTTTCACTGAATTTGGTCAAATTCAGCCAAGTACTTTCCGATTCAGTACTTTTTTCATCCATGAGCGGGAATTATGATCTTCCTCAATATCTCAAAAGTATTTGTTGACTTTCAGTACCAATATATATATATATATATATATATATATATATATATATATATATATATATATATATATATATATATATATATATATATATATATATATATATATATATATATAAAATGAGGGGGGGAAATGTCGTTGTGGCAGCAGTCTTGTTTGCCCCTAAAAAAAAATTAACGTCCAAGGCCAGCAAAGATTCGTTCATTAGAATGTTAGTTCTTCTGTTATCGATGTGCCATTAGTAATCATTTTGTTTTCTGGGAGGCCTTTGGGATGTTGTTATATTCCTTTCACTTTAACGTGGCCCTGATTTTTGTCCCTTGGTGACTTCATTCACTTTCCTCAATGGCAGAACAAGACAGTACTACTGCTGTACATACTTTTTATAGCATTATCTCATGGTTTGCACAATATTCTAGTGTTAATCTGTTGTTACATCCCAGCATTAAAGATAGAGAGGTGTCAGCTTTAGATTAAACAGAGTACAATTAACGTCCCACCATTCCTAGTGTCTGCCGTTTTAAGTATAACACGTTCACTTGCGGTTAAGATGAAACAAGTCAAATTATTAGGGGTCACACCATGAAAACAATGCATAATCACAGATCAAAAAATCTTATATTTCCTACTGTTTTGGCCTGACCAGACTTGTACTATTACTTATGTAATTGCCAGTGAAGGCCGACCATTTTCTCATACCATGCTATTAACTATATATCTAAGTCACTACATTAATCATGGCTATATATTTCGTAACTGAGTTCCTATAACTGAAAAAAATTAAATACTGATACCCTTTTTCCACCGGCAAAATACTTTAATATTTCCCTCCGGATTAAAATTCATTATTTAATATCTTTTTTTTTTTTTTCTTTTAATGCAATGACGGCCTGAACTCACCCTAAAAACATTTCCATTATTCCAGATAGTTAAATTACTGTGTATTTTTGTGAATTCTGATAAAAGATTTGCAGGAACTTCATGGAACATTCGTTATCTAGACAGTAAAATTAAATATTGTTGAGAAGCTGGAATGCTAGTTAGATTGTTCTGGAGAATTCCAGATGTTTGTTGTAGTTCTGGTATGGGTCAGAGTTGCCTGTTTGCCTGCTGTTTGTGAACATATTTTGTAAGTTATGCATTAATTTTTATGCACTTTTTTTCTATGATGTTTTATTTATGTGATTGTTAAATTATGTAATTTAATTATGTATGCTAAATAATTTAGACTGTTTTACAGTGTATGGAAACTCTGGCATGTTTTGGATGTCTCCGAGATGTCAACTGTTGTAATCGTCACTCTTTCAGGAATACACGAGAACTGTGGAAAAGTGTAGAATACTCTAGAATATAAGAAGCTTATATACAGATGGAGAAGAAACTAGAGGAGTTTAGTCAGTTTTCAGTTCAGTCTGAGTGTAGTGCAGTGTCAATGCAGTGCTGTGCAGTTTGTATATTTTTGATACTTGTGAAAACGGGGAAGTGTTATTGGCAAACAGGGAAATGTTACTAAAGTTTGTATGTCATCAGTTTGTATGTGAAAACAGTGAAGTGTTGTGAAGCATGTAAATGTAACTGCAGTTAGTAAAGTTTGTGTAGTTCCAGTGCTTGTGAGAATAGTGAAGTGAAGTTGGAATGCATTGAGTGTAATTATCTGGAAAATATAGTCACCTTAAAATGCCAGTATTTAGTTACAGAGGTTGAGCTGATCCTGTCTACTGTACACCGAAAGGCTGCCTCTAGGAAGAACAACTCACTGGGCAATGCCCTTCCTATACTACTGCTATTGGAGCCTGTTGCAGTGTGGGATGGGGATGTAACAGTGGTGTCAGGAGCGTGGATTATTAAGGGCAGCAGTGAGTCTAACCTTCGACATGGAGACAGAAGGTGTACAGACAAGAGGCCAAGCTAGGCAGGAGGAGGCATTACTGGGTGAAATTATGAAGCTATTACTAGCACAACTACAGGCACAGAAAAAAGGACAGAAAGAACTCAAGGAACAATTACAGGCACAGAACGAAGGGCAGAAAGAACTCAAAAACCAATAGAGGCACAAAGTGAAGAACTGAAAGACCAATGTGTACAGCTTCAAGAGGTATTACAGGAGGGAAGTACAACTGAGGATGCAAGGACAGCTACAGTAGATGCATTCGTGAGGGAATGAAGGAAGAACAGCAAAAGCTTATGGAGGAAGTAGATGCCAAGCTAGAGTAGCAGAAGTATGAGGTAAGCAAGAATGCGATGGAGTGTAGACAGCATGCAGACGACCAGTTGAAGCATGTAGACGGCCATTTGATGATAAATTGTGAGAGAATTGAGGCTGTAGAGAAATATTGCACTGCTGAGCCTCAGGCTATTGGACAGGAAGCATAGGAAAAGAATGGACAGTGTATGGTTAATCTTGACAGATCCCAAGCATCTAAAGGAAGCATTACAGGGTTGAATAATCAGAATGCAGAAGTTTTAAGCCCTGGACTTAATAATGATGCCCCATTTTAGGTTCCAAACCAGTGAAGTGCATAGCTGTAATGGTGGTCCAATTAAAAAGAAGTCTCAGGAATTTGATGGAAGAGTATCATGGGAAGCTGGCCATGCACAGTTTGAGTTACTTGCTGATCAGAATGGTTGGGATGATAGGCAGAGGGCAGTGCAACTTGCTACTAGCCTTAAGGGTGCCACAGTGGAACTTCTGGGCCAGATGTCAGCAATGGAGAGGAACAGTTATCAAGCCCTAGTAGAAGTGCTGGTGAACAGATATGGGACCATGTACCAGACTGAGGTTTCCAAAGCACGATTTCAGACCCATATACGGGCTCGAGACAAATCCCTACAGCAGCTTGCTCAATACCTGGAAAGTATGGCATACATGGCATACCCTGAAGCAGCACCTAACCTGTTGGCCATGCTTCTGAGAGACCAGTTCATCGAAACTCTTGATAGTGCAGAGTTCAAAGTCCATGTGAAGCATGCACAACCAAGAAGCATGCAAGAAGCACTAGCCAGGGCTTTAGGATTTGAGTCCTACAGCAGGTTCAGTGAGTCCACATTTCAGGCAGGTCGTATTGCAGGAATCAAGGCAAAAGGCAAGAAAGGAGCAGGCCTGTGAAGCAAAAAACTTGAAGAAGTTACTGGTACTGTGAAAAGCCAGGACACTGAAAAAAGATCGGTTTCAAGTGGAAGAGGGAACAGAAGACCGGATGAGGTTCTGGATCTGAAGAAATCCGCGACACAAGAAGAACGATTGTTACAAATGGAAGAAGGAGCAAGAAGAGGGAAGTGCAAGAAAATCTTCAATTGTAACAAAAGCATGTTGGACATGTAGTGGGATGGGACTCTTCAATTCTGAGTGTCGGAAGAAGGAAAAAAGGAAGATAAGATGAAAGCTGCAGAAGACCAGAAAGAAGCAGAATACTGATGGAGGCTGGTGTTAAGGGGCATCCACCTGCTGGCTTTTTCCAAGTAGCCCCACATCCGAGAAAATACAAGAGAACTGCGATCGACAGTGTGTGAATAGACAGAAGAATAGACGAAAAGAAGTGTTCCCTGGTGACTGATTCGGCCTCAGAGCAGACTTTCGTGAGGCCTGATGTGTTAACATCATTGGTATCAGCCTGAGTCATCAGAACAATTCTGTGTACTGTAACTGGGCACTGTGCAGAACTGAGGTAACCCTTGGATGTCCAGATTGAAGTGGCAGGGCAAGAGACCACGCTTCCAGTCTATGTAGCCGAGATGCAGGATCCTTGCCTTCTTGGTCTGGACTATCTGATGTCCATGGGGAGTGAGTTGGACTTCTGCTCCATGAAGATGAAGGTTCGAGGAAAATCAGTTCCTGTCCTAGCAGTGAGACATACCAATTCTGGTGGTGAGTTGAGTACTCTCCACACTACAGTTATACCCCCAAATCAGAACTTTTTCTCCAGTGCAAGGTGAGTTGCTCTTTTGACAGCCGTATAGGGGTAGTGGAGCCTAATGTACAGTGCAAGACAAAGGCCGGAGCGATGATGGGAAATAATTTGATTTAAACATATGCAGGTGATGTGCTAGTTGTGGTGGCCAGTTTCTCCCATGAGCCACAGGAGATCAATGACGGAGAAATTGTGGGACTGTGCCAGGTGGTGGACCCTGAGTGGCATCAGAGGAAGGCCTGTAAAAGGAGTGTAGTCAAGGAAGATGGGTACCTGCCAGATGACTTACAAGACCTATTTTCAAGGAGTTACCAATGCCTTGATGGCTCACAAGTGCTGAAGTTGAGGCAGCTGCTGACAAAGTCTGCTGATGTCTTCTGTACCAGAGACCTAGACCTGGGGTGCACTGATTTGTTGGAGCACAGTATAGACACCGGGGATCACCGCCTGATTAAACAGCCAGCGCAGAGGATGGCACCAACCCAATGGCAAGAAATGGAGAAGGTGATGGAGAATCTGCAGAGTCAAGGGGTGATAGAAAAGTCCAGCAGTACTTGGGCATCAGCAGTAGTTCTGGTCAGGAAGAAGGATGGCTCAGTAAGGTGCCGTGTAGATTACTGAGCCCTGAATGAAGTGACAGTGATGGACACATACCATTTGCCATGAATTGATGACACCCTGAATGCTCTGTCAGGTGCCAAGTGGTTCTTCAACCTACACATGAAGGCAGGATATCCTCAGGTCAAGGTTGCAGAGAAGGAGAAGGAGAAAACAACCTTTTCATACAGGTGGGGTTTATGGCAGTTTAAAGTGATGCCATTTGGTCTGTGCAATGCCTCAGCTACTTTTGAGCATCTCACGGATCGCTTACTGGAAGGCCTGGACTGACAGACAGCTCGCATCTGTCTGTACGATGTAATTGTGTTTGGGCGGACTTTCGACCGGGAATTGGAGAGGCTGTTGGAGGTGTTGAACATGATCTGAGCAGTGCACCCCAAGCTGAACCCCAAGAAGTGTTATTTGTTTAAAAAGGAAGCTAAGTGCCTGGGACACATTGTAGGTGAAAGCAGCATCCGTGCTGACCCAGAGAAGGTGGCAGCTGTGGAAAACTGGCAGTTCCAACTTGTATGAAAGAGCTATGGAGTTTCCTGGGCTTGTGCACCTACTAACGGCGTTTTGTCAAGGACTTTGCAATGATAGCTGCACCTCTTCACAAGCTGCTGGGGAAGATGCAGAAGTTTGTGTGGACAGCACTGACTCAGAAAGCCTTCAACGAACTCAAACATGCGTTGTCAAGCTCTCCAGTATTGCCGTACCCTGATCAGAGTCAGCCATTAATCTTGGACTGTGATGCTAGTGACTATGGTATTGGTGTAGTCCTGCCACAGAAGTGTGATGAAGAGCTTTGATTTCTCCCATCCCTACTTGCATGAGTCCTACTTGATCATAAGGAGAGACCATGTGGCACTCAAGTGGCTGAAGACATTGAAGAATCCTGAGGGACAACTGGTACTCTGGCTCAGGAAGCTAGACCAGCACAATTATGAGGTGCAGCACCGTCCTGGGCGGATACATGTCTTGTGATCCAGAGTGCTGGCAGTGTAGTAAAAAAGATCATGGCAAGAAATGTAGTGGTACTATGGTGACAGGGCTATTGTCAGATGTGGAAGACCTATAGAGGGTGCAGATAGAGGATGCAGATTAGCAACCAGTGCTAAAGCGGCTGCAGCAGTGTACAGTGTGACCATCTTGGGAAGATGTTCCTAGTTTCATCCCTGCAACCAAGAGCTACTGGAGTCAGTGAGATTTTCTTCGTTTGAACAACGGACTTCTGGAGCGTCAGTGGGAGACGCCTAATGGCCTCAGGAAGCAACTGGTGGTTCCAAAGAAAATGAGGTCTGAGATCTTGGATGAGTCTCATAACCAGATGACTAGTGGGCACCTGAGTGTGAAGAAAACTCTAAGTCAGCTGGAACAGAGGTTCTACTGGATTGGCATTCGTCAGTAGGTTGAGGAGTGGTGTCGGGCCCATGATGTATGTTGTGCCAAGAAGAGACCCAAGAAACGTTGTTGCACCCCTCTCCAGCTGTACCAAGTGGGTGCGCCAATGAAGAGAGTTGCGATGGACATTGCTGGACCTTAGCCACTCACTGAAAGAGGAAAACGGTATGTATGTGTCACCATGGACTACTTCACAAAGTGGCAAGAAGCCTATGCCATCTCTGATCAGGAGGCTGCAACTGGTGCTCAGTTGTTGGTTGACCTGTTCTTGTGTCGTTTTGGGGTGCCACAGGAGCTGCATTCAGACCAGCATAGAAATTTTGAGTCTGTTGTGTTCTGTGATTGCTGCAAGTTATTGGGGATCAAGAAGACCAGGATGACCCCAAAAGGCCACAGTCAGAAGGGATGGTGGAGAAATTCAACTGGACCCTGGGAGAAGAATTGGCCAAGTACTGTACACATGGACAAGCAGAACGGGACCATAAATTACCTGTGTTGCTGATGGCATATCGGTCTGCATTCCATGAGTCTACCAGGTACACCCCTGCAAAACTGATTTTGGCCATGAGTTACACTTACTTGTTAACTTGTTAATGGGAAGATCATCTGGTGATGAGCTCCCTATAGACACCTCCAGGTATTCAAAGCACCTTCAGGAAAGGCTAGCTGAGGTACACCTCTGGACAGAAATTCGTGATACAGGGTAATCTGCCACCAGAGGTCAGGTTAATCGCACATGTCTACCCCCCTAACTCCGCCTCCTTACCACCACGAAAACACTGATTTGTTGGGTGGACGGATCAGAGATATGAAGCCTCGCTGACTCTCATGTCTGGCCGCATGTAATGTTACTTTTATTTATCTTACTATTAGGTGTATTACCAAGTGCATAGATCCATACTCAGTTCCATAACAAGTGATTATATTGAAGTTTTAGCAGACTTCAATACAATGACCTTTATGTATAGAGTCTGGTTTCCAAATAGTTATCCAACGTGTTCTAAGCTATAGTCTAAAATCCAAGTAACAGTTAAAAGTTATACGGCCAGATAAGTCCCTCTCTTGCCTTGTCATCTGGACAGCCACATATGCACCCACCTATTGATCCACCTACCCACTCAACCCATCCAACACAACCCACCGACCTCGTCCATGCCACCCACCCAGCCCATCGATCCCTGCTATCCACCCTGCTAACCCACGATTGCCACACACGAAGTTCACCCAACAATGCCACTTAACTCATTTACCTATTCATTTCTTCACCCTGAACCCATCCAGCCACCCAACCCAACCACCCACTTAGATCATCCTAACCACGCAAACGTCGCAGCCACCCTGGTGACCAACGGTGCCCACTCACCCTGGCGACTCACTTTGCCCACACATCCCGACAACCTATCTTCCCCACCGACCCCTACCACCCACCCTCACCACTCACAAATTCCACCCACCCTTCCCGCTCACCAATTCCACCCACCTTGGTCACCCAACAGTGCCATCCATCTCATCCATCCACACAACCCTCCCACCTCTCCCTGAACACTCCCCACCCACTTCACCCTGCCTATCCACCCATCCTGTCCACCCACTCCTCTTACCGACCCACCCGCCCATCCACCCTTCTTACCCAACCCCATTCACCCATTTGAACCCAACCCCATTCACTCCACAACCCCATTCACCCATCTGAACCCAACGCCATTCACTCCACCACCCCATTCACCATTTGAACCCAACCCCATTCACTCCGCCACCCGATTCACCCATTTGAACCCAACCCCATTCACCCATTTGAACCCAACCCCATTCACCCATTTGAACTCAACCCCATTCACCCATTTGAACCCAACCCCATTCACTCCGCCACCCCATTCACCCATTTGAACTCAACCCCATTCACCCATTTGAACCCAACCCCATTCACTCCGCCACCCCATTCACCCATTTGAACCCAACTTATCCATCAAACTCATCTTATCCAAACCTAACTTACTGACCCCTCCCCGACCACCCACTTATCCAGCCACCTACCCACCCAGCCAACCAAACGCATCCACTCACTAA
The DNA here is from genome assembly GCF_032717465.1 of Coenobita brevimanus. Taxonomy (NCBI): domain Eukaryota; kingdom Metazoa; phylum Arthropoda; class Malacostraca; order Decapoda; family Coenobitidae; genus Coenobita; species Coenobita brevimanus. The sequence goes on along the minus strand of NC_136972.1, from coordinate 4,741,420 downwards.
CCTATGTACCCCTACAACCCACGCAAAACCATTCCACACACCACACCCAACAACTGCCACCCCTCCCCATCCACCATTACCACTGTCCACCCACCCTGGCGATGCACCGAACTACCATACCCACCAACTCAACCTCATCAACTCCACCCACCCAACCAACTGACTCACTCACACACACACACACACACACACACACACACACACACACACGTAGAGAGAGAGAGAGAGAGAGAGAGAGAGAGAGAGAGACTGACACACTACGGGCGCGTCCACACGTGTGCTCGAGCAAGTGCTGGCAACATGTAAGCAAGACAGTAACGACCACGCTGCAAACATGTTGGGAACAGCAGTGTCCAGATCATGCTGGCAACATCATGAAGAAGTCTCAGCTGCCTGGTATGGATACACTTATCCCATCGCCTCTCCTGCAAGTGTTCGAAGCTGCACTGAAACATGTTTGCATACATCTGTCCAATACTGCTGCAAACATGTTCTCGAACATGTTTCCTACCGTGTTGCCAATATACGTTCGAGAGCACGTGTGGACTCGTCCTAAGAGAAACAAAACACGCATAAACAGACAGACAGACAGACACACACACACACACACACACACACACACACACACACACACACACACACACACACACACACACACACACACACACACACACACACACACGGAGAGAGTAGTTCATAACAACTTCACTCACTGATCATCCTCAGTGGTTGTTTATCCCCAAGGAAGTTTGGCCCCCAGTCTTTGGAATTACTGTTTGGTGGTTTACTGTTTAATCACTGAACAGTATGAACACCATGTAAAATTGAAATTAGCATAGTTATGATATTGAATATTTTACCAAAGTATTCACTCATTAAAACTATTGCCATTTGGATGGCATATCATGGAATCCTAATGGAAATACATCAATAATATAGGCGAATTAGAGGGTTTATGTCGGAGATACGAGTCAATGTACTGTGCAAGCTGCTATTAGAACAATACTAGACACTTCCACATCTCATCCGTCTCCTTCACCGTCCCCAAATCCTCCCTCCCTCCTTTCCCACCCCTCCGAATCTGTGTGTGTGTGTGTGTGTGTGTGTGTGTGTGTGTGTGTGTGTGTGTGTGTGTGTGCATATATCTGTTCTTATCTAATTGTTCTTACCTAATTTTATCTTTACAGGAATGAGTCAAGCTCGTACTGCCCAGTGTATCAAACCATTTTTATACA
>NC_136972.1:4672685-4735185 GCF_032717465.1 Coenobita brevimanus | reverse complement strand
TCCCGAAATTGTTCCACTTAAAATACAGACAAGATACGTTAAATCCATCCTAGACAATTTACCAACCAATAAAGCTCCAGGCCCAGTTAGAAGTCCTCCAATTGTTTTGAAAAAGTGTTCCCCAGAACTTGCCTCTATTCTACCTAAACTATTCAGGCTATCCATACGTACTTCTTCATTCCCTAATTCATGGAAAGAAGCCAATATCCACCCAATTCCAGAATGGAATTTCCTCTAACCCCCCAGATTACAGACCAACATCTGTAACATCTTTTGGTAAAGTTTTTGAAATTTTAATTAATAAGCACATAGTTAAGCATCATCAATCCAACAACTTTTTTAGTGATAGACAATATGATTTTTTCCACAGCAGATTCACCATTGACATATTCAGTCTCCTGACTCATACCATCCATCAATCAATCTACTTAAATGGAGAAACTCATGCAGTAGCCCTTGACATTTCTAAAGCTTTCGACAGAGTATGGCACCGTCCCTGATATGCAAACTCCCTTGCTATGGGACTAAAATCTTTTGTTCCTCTGCTTTCCTCATATCTCAGCGACAGAAAAATAAGAGTAAAAGTAGATGATGAATATTCCAAATTCCACTCAACACCAGCGTGCCACGGAGATCAGTTCTGGCGCCAACCCTGTTCATATTAATGATCTCTTATCTGTCACCAACAATTCCTTCCATTCATATGCAGATAACTCAACACTTCACAGTTTATTCACACTCAAACACCCATTTACAAAGTCTAATATCTCTAAGTCTCACTTCAGTACAGCCATCCCCATAAATCAAGACTTATCTGCCATCAATGAATGGGGACAAAACAACCTTGTCTTATTCAATGCTAGTAAAACCAAATAATATATACAATTTACTAATAGACAGGTATTGCCAGAATAGTATATTATCTTCAGTGCCGATAATAATCCCATCTCCAGTACTGAAAATCTTGGTGTCCCACTTAACAATGCCCTCAGCTGGACCTCTCATGTCAGATCATTTCCTAAAACAGCCTCAAGGAAACTTGGATTGTTGTACAGAGTCCGTAACTTCTTCACTGCCGAGCAGTTAGCTATAATTAATAAGTCATGTGTGTTCTCAGCCTGAATATTGCTCACCCTTGTGGAATGGATGTGGAGAGGTTGCATTAACCCGCTCTGTCCCGACCACTTTTCCACCACTGACTCCCCCCAGTCCAGACCATTTTTTGAAAAAAAAAAAAAAAAAATTGGCTCAAACCTCCACTTTTGGTGAGAAACATTGAAAAATCATAGAGAAATAGCTCACCTGAAGTTTAAAATACTCGATACAGGTAGCAGTACCTCCTCACCTTACTGTGTTTTCTATCAGGTTGGCTCCAAAGAAAACGAGTTCTATGGGAAAGTAACCATTCCACACCACTCATAAACGGTATTTATTTATTTATTTGGTACGAATTTATATGTAGTACGAGAGTATATTGGTTTTCACACAGTAATATAGGCAATATAAGCATTGTTTCACTCACGAAACACATCAACATACCTGACCTTTTTTGGTGACATTACCTGATCATCATTTCTGACTGTTTCTTCCTCTAATGCTATGTAAAGTGCGTCCTCCACATTGTCATAGATTGGGGAATCACTCTGGCCCTAAATTTCATTCCGTGGCATGACATGTCTTTACTGGCCAGGTCACTGGTAACAGGTGAATTGCCGAGACAATGGCGTGAGGGGGAGGGGTTATGCTGTTGGAATTACTAATGACCCTGGTATTATAAATCAACTACCTCCCCTACAAGTAAGAAGGAATGTTTCCTCCCATGCATTATTTTACAGATATTTTTAAGGCAAATTCTCAGGTGTAGTTGCGTCCATGGTGCCACCTCTTCATGCTTTCCCTCCTGCTACACAGGCATCTGGTAGCGCTCATGATTGGAATGTCACTCATCCATACTGTAGAAATTCTGAGTATCAGAATTCTTTTATTCCCTAAACTGCATCTCTCAGGAACTCGCGTCCCCGGAGTTGTTACCCCCCAAACTTCAACCTACAGCTGTTCAAGTTCAACAGTTACAGATATTTTATGAATGGAGGATGCCAATAGTCAGTTGCATGGATTTATTTTTCTCACTCATTTGTTTTTCATTTCTCGATTCTATTATTTAATATATATATATATATATATATATATATATATATATATATATATATATATATATATATATATATATATATATATATATAAAATTGTTTTCGTTTTTGAAGGCTCCAACATGCTTGCATGCGTCGGCCTTGGTCACCTAATGGCGGCTTTCCATGCTGCACGATCGATTGCAGCCTCCCTGTTCAGTCCCTTAACCCTGAGGTCACACTTAATGACCTCGTCCCACGTCTTTCTCGGTCTACCCCTCACAACCCCACCCCCAATATTAACACTTCTCACCTTCTGCACCCAATTATCATCCCCCATCCTCTCCACATGCCCAAACCACCTCAATTAACTTCTCATCACAACACCAATACACTCCAGTCCTATCCTACCTCTCTACTCTTCCATCATAAACCCAGCCCCCCCAGGCCTTGTACGCAGGGACGCTCTGCACATTCACCTAATCACTGTCATTTCCATAGGTCTGAGCCTGCGAATATCCTCCTCCTTTACTGTCCAGGTTTCACTACCATACGGCATTACACTCCTAACACATGCTGTATACAAAGACCCCTTAGCATGTAGGGAGAGTCCTCTCAATGTCACGAGAGGCAACAGCTCCCTGAACTTCTTCCAACCACTTCTCACCCAAGCCACTTAGCTAGCTCCAGCCCCACCTCCAGCACACATCATACCTCCCAAACAACAAAACTCTTCCACACACTCAAGAGACTCACCAGCAAGTTCAATCCTTTCACGCCTGACAATCTCCACCTGCTCTCCTTGACACGCCGCGCACATAAAATAAGCATTATCTTGCAGTCTAGCAGTCTACCACTGATATATATATATATATATATATATAGGAGAACTGGAGTTGTTCGGGAGATGGCTGGTAGAGTTGAGCAGAGGGTGTTGCGATGGTTTGGGCATATGGAGAGAATGGATAATGAGCGATTGGTGAAAAAGATAACTAGATCTGATGTGAGAGGTGTAAGGCTGAAAGGAAGACCACTAATAGGATGGATGGACAGTGTGAAGAAAGCGCTGGATGCGAGAGGGATGTCTGTTGAGCAAGGAAGAGTGGCAGTGCGTGACAGAAATAAATGGAGAGAAATTGTGAATGTATAAGTGATGACGCAGCCCTGAGGGGATATTCTCCCGCATTTGGTCTGATCAGCTAGTCAGGTCAGGTGCGGGTAAGGGGATGGGTCTGTTATGATGTGGCAGGGGTAAACCAGCTCTGCTGTCGGGCCCTGCTGCGGATGTCATTGATTGCATTGCACAGTTGACCCTTGTGCGATGTGGTGCGGTGAGGATCTGTCCGTTCTCCCCTTTGGGGCTAAGATGCGAATGAATGTGTTTGAATGGATGAGTAAATGGGGAGTGTGTCGTCCTGTCTCGGCTACCTCCCTTTCCTTGGGGGAAGCAGCCTAGGTATATATATATATATATATAAACTTCCCTTTAAAATACAATCTCCCTCCTGACGACAAAAAATGCGAAAATTAACTCAAGAAGGCACAAGTATAATATGTTATTCAAGTAAGAATAATCTGATTTCACTACTACTTTTTTTTTTTTTTTAATAACAGAACGGAGGAAGGAAAAACAAATGGGGGAAAAAAAAATAATCCATACACCAGATTACTGGTGTCCTCTATTCATAAAATATCTGTAACAGTTAGACTTGAACAGTTGTGGGTTGAAATTTGGAGGAAAACAACTCTGGGGAAGCGAGTTCCAGAGAGATGCAGTTCGGGGAATGAAAGAATTCTGATAGGCAGAAGTTCTGCAATATGGTTGAGTGACATTCCAGTCATGAGCGCTACCAGATGCCCGTGTTGCACGAGGGAAGGCATGGAGAGGTTGCACCATGGACGCAACTTCGTCTGAGCATTTGCCAAAAAAATATCTGTAAAATAATGCAAGGGAGGCAACCTTGCCGTATAACTGCGTAAAAAAGTGTATTATGATGGAACTGGTTGGGGTGTGAAGTTTGGCGGGAGGAATGGCCTCTCCATCTAAACATATCACGATTGGTTGAGTGCACATACCACACACTCTTTTATTTCATTCATTCCTTCTTGCAGTCTTTCTTTTGTCGTGCACTATTTAATGACACCGAAGGCATAGCAACTGTGACAAAGTCAGTTCTATATGTGTATGTTTTGAATGAATGTATGTACATTAGGAAAATATTTCATCAGTGCCAGAATTGATTTGGATCAAAGTTGGCACATACATTTCATAAGGGTCTACAAAGTCGTGATTCGATTTTAGTACAGATCAATCAAATGTCAGTCGTTATGGGTTAAGGGCAAAGTTCAGGGTGTCCCATTATCTGGCGAATGCCTGATCGCATTTTGATTAATATTCGCAGACATAATCTATAAGGGCTGGGAAGAACTGATGGGATTTGTTTAAGTTAAATCAAAGGTCAAGATCACAGGTCAAGATTACGGGTACGACGTCTGGACAGGTTTCCTTCCCTCCCGCCCTGCCTCCATCCATTCATTCTTCCTTTGACTTCCTTCTGCCTTTTCTTCCTTTATCACCTGTCCCATGCACTATTTCCTTCTCCCTTCGTCTTTTCTTTCTTCTTCCCTTCATCTCTTCTTCCTCCCCTCCCCCTTGTTATGCACTTACATGTTGATCAAGTGCACCTCTCTCGTACCCTTTTTATTTGTTCCATCCTTCATTTGTTTTTCACACACTTGTTCCCATAGTCTTCCATTTTTCATTTCTTTTGTTCTCTTCCTTCCTTCCCACCATCCTTCATTCCATCTTTTCTTTTTGTATTCTTCTATCTCCCCAATCTTTTAATTTCTCTCATTTCGTCCTTTTTTCAATCCTTTCTTCCTCCCTTTTCCTTTCTTGCCTCCATGCCACAACTCTCCTACCTACATTCTCTCTATATTTTCACATTAGCTTCCTATAGTTCTCTCCGTCAAGAAACTCACTGTCCATATCTCCTTCTAACAAGAAGACGAAAGAAAAACATCGGCTTACACAACTAGATGATTTTATCCATAAGTTTCAGTTACGATATTAACTGCAAACCCAATTAACTTACAAAATTCTAAGGGGATGAAATATACAAGCTCATAATATACCCAACTCTTCATGAAGCAGATGACTGACAAACACACAGAGACACATGTTTTGGTCTGTAATGAGAAAATATAGTTCCTCACTCCACACACCAAACACAGGCATCAATGAAAACATTTTGGTGAATATGTGATGGAGAGAGAGAGAGAGAAAGAGAGAGAGAGAGAGAGAGAGAGAGAGAGAGAGAGAGAGAGAGAGAGAGAATGGGTGAGAAAAGAGGAAGGGAAAAGTGTAATGAAAAACAAGAGGAGAGAAAGGGTTGGGGAGGAGGGGAAGTGGGAAGGAGGGCAACTTTGGACATCGGCTGATGGTGAGGGCATGGGAACTGTAAAAGTGGAGTGGCGGGCGAATTTGAGGTTAACTTTATGTCTTACTTGGTGGACTAAATTTGACTCCAGTTCTACGCACTTTACAGAGATTCAGCTGCAAAATGACCAACACTGACATTGTCAATATGGTCATCTTCATTGTCATCATTACCACAATACCACGACTACATTACTGTGAAAACGACTACCATCACCACCACTCCCATCATCATCATCATCATCATCATAATCATCGTTGTTGTTGTTGTTGTTCTGGAGACTAAACATGATGATTTATGAAACTTCAACTTAAAGCTAACCGCTACCATCACTTATTTTAATCCAGTTACAGCCATTGGCAAGTTATTATATTCAGCTTAGGCAAGACTCTTCGAAATGGAGAGGTTAGATATTCGGTTTAAAATTGCCATCTATCCCTATTGAATGCTCAGATGTAACAAAAATTAACCACGGAAATATGGCGAAAATCACGAAGAAGTGCCATAGATAAGATGTAAAGCCGTAGCATCGACGATTTCTACCATTGAACTGCGTGATATACGCTTCCAGTGGACGCAGATCAGGTCCAGGTTAGGATGAAAAGAGCACAGAGAGCTATTCCACATTCACGGAATATCGTTTTGTGGTGGCAAGAAGAAGACGACGTCACCGTGCAGAAGAAATTTCCTTTTTTTTTTTTTTTTTACCTGATATTTCTATCCTGGAAGCACATACAGAACACTACCATATTCGCTTCACTTTAACTTGCCCCACATTTTCGTCCTTTCAGCAGCTGTTTGACGTTGATTGTTCGTATAAAAAGACAAGACTACAGCATTACATCCATCCATTGCACTGCACGTCACCTTCATATTCCAATGCATGCACTCTAAACTGACAAAGACCCTGAAACCCATTTCAGCTCAGTTTAAATCCAAGTGTAGCCAGATTGAAGAGTTGATTTGACTAGTAACCAAAGGTGTACAGAAGTTGCACTAAAACAACTGGACAAACTTCAGAACAAAGCCATAAGAATAAATAACAACCCAGCAATTTCAAATGAACTACTTCCCCTGCAAGTAATAAGGAATGTTGCCTCCCTTTTCATTATTTTGCAGATAAGGCAAATGCTCAGACGAAGTTACATTCATTGTGCCACATCTCCACTCCTTCCTCCGTGCTACATGGGCATCTGGTAACACTCGTGACTTGTCCGTCACATTGCCATATTGCAGAAATTCTGCCATTCAAAATTCATTTAAGTTTCAAACCCACCCTCTTTCTAACTCGCTTCCCTTGATTAGTTTCCTCTCAGATTTTAACCCGCAGCAGTTCAAGTCCAACTATTACAGATTTTTTTTTTTTAAATCTAGGACGCCTTTAATCTGGTGTATGGATTTTTTTTTTTTATTTGGCTGGTTTTCCTTTGTTCATCTTCTCTCTCTCTCTCTCTCTCTCTCTCTCTCTCTCTCTCTCTCTCTCTCTCTCTCTCTCTCTCTCTCTCTCTCTTCGAAGAGAGAGAGAGAGAGAGAGAGAGAGAGAGAGACCCTATCCAATATTATAATTAAGGTCCATAGAAGTTTGTACAATACATAAGTTAGTCCTCTCGTGATGGAAGTGGTGCATTGCCTTACATGGGAACAAACCGGCCGTACCAGACGATTTTGTTCCTCGGGGTGACAGGCTTCCAGGCAGTCTCTGCTAATCCCTTCACCCCGATGATGTACTTCACATTTTGTCACCCAGTTTACCTACCATTTTTTAATTATTCAGTCTCATGACGTAAAATATATTTATTTAATTCCTGCTGCCAGCAAATGATTATAATCAGATTAGGACAAACTTCTTGCAATGAGGTGTTAATGACGGCTACTTCTAAATGCTCCAGTTAAAAATTTTTCTTTAGCGGTGAATCAAATTGCCATGAAATAGAGAATAAATACAATGAACGTCCACAGATGAAAAAGATTCATTCGTCTACTGCTGCTTATGAAAATCGGGCTTTATTCTGACTTCAACATACAATTTCTTTAGTTAGGAAAAACCACAGCAAAAAGACGGTCTTCAATGACTATTTGCTGTAAGATCACCCTCCGGCTGTTAGTCAATGTATGGTTTGTGCCGCTTTGACTGGCTGACTGACTACAGGCATTTTTTTTTTTTTTTTTTGGTAAGCTCAGATAACTACCAGCAGTCACAGGGTTAACACTATCCACCCAGAAGATAATATAAACTCAACTACGGAACAGTTAAAGAGACTGCGGCTCTGATTGACTCAACCCCTGTCTTACACTTCAAGAGTTAGTGACTACGATTGACTCAGCTCCTGCCCAACACTTAATGAGACTAAATGTGACTGACTTAACTCCTTCCCAACACTTGAAGAGACTGAGATTAGGACTGACTCAACTCACGCTTAGTCTTTTTTTTTTTTTTTTTTCAAATATTTGTCCCAAATAATTGTACTCCTAGAATAAAAATGAATGTAGGGAAGAGTAATGTTATGGTCGTCGAGAGAAACGAAGTCACTGGATATACCGTGAGATTGGAGGATGAGGAAATAGAAAATGTGAGTACATTTAAGTAATTCGGTAGTGTGATGAGTAAGGATGGAAGTTCTGAGGGTGAAGCTCTTGAAGGGGTACACCAAAAAAGAAAGGTTCCTGATTCCTTGAAATCATAGATAAGAAACAGGGAAATGGGCATGGAAATAATTACGTCGCTGCATGACAGTATTGTGATACCAACTGTAACGTATGGTAGTGAAGCTTGGACCTATTTGGAAGGACACAAGTCAACAGTGAAAGCATCGGAAATGAGATTTTTGAGAGGGGCATGTGGAGTTACATGGAGAGACAGACTAAGAAATGAGGAAGTGAAGGAGCGTTGCAGTGTGGATGTGGATGTGACAGAAAGCGTTAGGAGAAATACACTAAGGTGGTTTGCCATGTGGAGAGGATGGAAAGCGAGAGACTAACGAGGAGAGTGTATGTGAGTGAGATGGAGGGGGGGAGAGGGAGGGAGAGGCCAAGGATGACAGAAGGATGAAGTGGAGAGGTATATGAGAGACGGGGGGGGGGGGTGGAGCTGGGAGCAGGGCAGTGAAATGGCGGGGGACAGGGCAACATGGAGGTGATTTGTTTGTGGCCACCCCTCATGGGATTAAGGCGTCTGGCAATAGACAGACTTCTTCAAGAACTTCTTCACTTATTCTGATGACGCTCTTTGGTGTATTTGGATTAAACGTTACTTTAGCTTTCGTCTGGTTAATCTTTTGCCATACTTTGAGACTTTCTCTCTTTAGGTCATTTTTTATCTTTCAATATCTCTGCTGTTTCTGAGATTAGGACAGTGTCATTGGAAAATTTTAAATGGTTTACATTTTCTCCGTCTTTGTTTACTCCTTTGTTTTCCCAGTCTAGCTTTCTGAAAAGGCTTTCTAGGCATGCTCCAAACAGTTTTGGAGAAGTTGTATCTACATGACGCACGCCCTTTTCAGTCTTATTTTTTTCTTAGTCTTTATATATCTGATCAGCTGATCAGGTCAGGTACGGGAAAGGGGAAGGGTCCATAATGATGTAACAGGGGTAAACCAGCTCTGCTGTCGGGCCCTGCTGCGGATGTCGATGATTTCACTGCACAGTTGACCCTCGTGCGGTGTGGTGCGAGGAGGGTCTGTTCCTTCTCCCCTTGGGTTTAAGATGCAATTAAATGTGTGTGTGTGTGTGTGTGTGTGTATATATATATATATATATATATATATATATATATATATATATATATATATATATATATATGGATGTGTGTGTGTATGTGTTGGGGGGGGGGGAACCTTCCTTACTATCCCTATCACATTCTTGCAGTTTCGTTACTCCTGTGCAGCTGCCTAACATGGGGCAACTGACCTACTGCACTAATCCTCGCTTCTTATGTTCTTATGTTCTAACACGTGAACAGATGGCGGCTGCGAGTGACTCAACTCCTGTCCATCACTAAAAAAGATAGCGACTACGATGATGCAACTCCTACCAACATTTGAAGAAACAGTGACTGCGATTTACTCAACACCTACTAACACAAGAAATGACTATGATTGACTCGACTCCTACCCAATACTTAAAGATATAGTGACTAGGATTGATTCAACGCCTACCCAATTGTTAAGATATAGCAACTACGACTGACTCAACTGCTACCCAGCACTTGAGGAAATTGCGACTATGATTGACTCAGCTTCTACCAACAATTGAAGAGATAGCAGCTAAGATTATATCCTATAGTATAATTTTTTCACTTTAATTTGCTCAGTTTTTAGTCCATTTATTTCACGTATCTCGGTGGTAGGATATGACCAAACTACATCACTGCATTCTTTTAGTAGCACTTCTCCGTGACCAGCATTATCTTTTGGTGTTTACCTAGTGCTACAGCTCGGCACTGAAGAAGGAAAGATTTCGATTTTAGTCTATGAGGTAATAACAAGAGTTTAGAGGTCATATTGTCGTTGGTTAATAGGTTTCCTTAGGTCCTGTTCCTTTTCAGTATACATATTAATACTGTATAGCACATTAGAGCAATATTGTTTTGTGTGTAGTTTATGCTGCCAAATCCGACATTAAGATATTAAGATTTGATAACGAGGAAATAGCGAAAACAATAGGAAAAAATTATAATGAGGAATTGTTGTATAAGGAACACAAAAACCTGAATATTGTTGTATAGTAAGCAAATTAAACCACTTACAAGATTGCCAACATTCCCAAGGGGATGCACGATAGTCCCCATGCAACTCCAGTACAATGACATGCTTCTCTGCAAATTGCCTTGATGATTAATGGACATGCAAAGTCATAGGATATCAAAATTTGCATCTTTATATGGTATGCCGTTTGACCCCATAAATCTCTTTTAATAGGTTCAAGTAAATAAAAAGTATGGTAATCAAGTAAGAGAGATTCTTGGCCCAAGGAACAATTGTACTAAGTGTGAAGCGATTTGGTGAAGAAATAAGGGAATGACGTCAAGCTGAAACAGTGTTTCGAAGAAAGAAGAAGAAAGAAACTGAGGCAGTGCAATAGCAATAGCTCTCCAGTTTGGTGTAGAGGCCTAAGTAAAGAAGATGCAACAGGATATTGAAATATATTTTATAAAAAATTAATTGCATTATAAGAAATAGGGGAACCTCTTTAACCCACAAGAACCAATCTTTAAACAGTGGAACTTACGAGGTCCCACCAGTGCTGAACCAATACATATAGAACAAAGTGGTACGGCCTAAACGAGACGGTAGGCATCATGCAATCAGCGGCAACGACCATTACTCAGGAGAAAAAGAGGCGTGAATATCGAGACTCGATCAGCATTCACACATGTGATTGGTGCATCACGGATGACTGAATCTTTAACCTGTTATGTCTCTCAAAGATGAAATTTAACTGCCCTCAGTTGATTAACTTTTGCAGAAACAGTGGACAGAAAGCTGATTATACAAGAAAGTTTACTGGGAAGGAAAGAGAAAACAATCTAGTCTAAATACTTTCAAAACATTTCGTTATGTAGCGTGAGCATTACTATTAAATTTTAAACAAAAACACTTCAGTTCCAGATGGAACACCTTTTTTAGGATTCATTACCTATATGAAACAATATGACATACCTACATGATGAAAGTTCTAAAGGAATATCCGGTACTCTCCTCCCTTACGCATCATATACAAGGGTCCTCAATCGTCAGTACACACAAATACACACACACACACACACACACACACACACACACACACACACACACACACACACGCACACGCACGCACGCACGCACGCACGCACACACACACACACACACACACACACACACACACACACACACACACACACACACACACACACACACACACACACACACACACACACACACACACACACACACACACACACATATATATATATATATATATATATATATATATATATATATATATACTTATTAATTTTATACTTATTGCCAGACGCCTTAATCCCATAAGGGGTAGCCACAAACAAATCGCCGCCACGTCGCCCTGTCCCCGCCATTTCACTGCCCTGCTCCCACCTCACACCCTCCTCTTTCATATACCTCTCCACTTCATCCCTCCATCTCATCCTTGGCCTCCCCCTCCCTCTCTCCCCCTCCACCTCACACACATACACACTCCTCGTCAGTCTCTCATTCTGCATCCTCTCCACATGGCCAAACCACCTCAATGTGTTTCTCCTAACTCTTCCTATCACATCCACATCCTCACCACAACGCTCCTTCACCACCTCATTTTTCAGTCTGTCTCTCCATGTGACTCCACAGGCTCCTCGAACATAACTCATTTCCACGGCTCTCACTCTTGTGTCCCTTCAACAAGATCCAAGCTTCACTTCCATACGTCAGAGTTGGTATCACAATACTTTCATGTAGTAGCTTTTTCACTTCCATGCTCACTTCCCTGTTTCTTATCACTGTCTTCAATTAACCAGTAACCTTTCTTCCTTGCTGTACCCTTTTAAGCCCTTCACCCTCCAAACTTTCATCCTTAGTCATTACACTACCCAAGTACTTAAACGTACTCACATTTTCCATTTCCTTCTCATCCAACCTCGCTGTACATTCGCTGACTTCACCTCTCTCGAAGACCATAACTTTACTCTTCCCTGCATTCACCTTTAGATTCCGTTTCTTACACACTGTCCAAAACTCATCCACCATATATATATATATATATCTAGAGAGAGAGAGAGAGAGAGAGAGAGAGAGAACCTCTGTGGTACGGTCGTCAGCACAAATTCGCTGCAAGCCTGCTCGTGTGATGTGGTTGTTTTATCTGGCAACAGTGTATAGGAACTCGTTGCCACACAGGCTTTTACACGCTTTAAAGACGTGTTTGTAAGAATTTGTGCTATAAATCGCCCAGAATGCAATAGTCTTTATATCTGATTAGCATAAAAATGAGCAAAAGACGACAGAAGAATGTTGTAGAGTGATAAAACTTCTGCTTTCTCCCTCTTACCCACCCCATGTCCCTCCCCACCCTACCTCTCAACTCCCCCCCCCCCATGCTCCTTCATTTCCACTCCCCTCTCTCCGCACCATGTCTACCTTAACCACGGCGCAGATCTACGTAATGAACTGTACTCTTCTCCATTTCTTGTCTATTCCTGTAACCTTTTAGCTCCTTACATTCGAGAGTATCTTGCCATGCCTCAGTCTTTTTCACCCACTCTTTACTCCAAACGTGATGCAGTAGTTCGAAATATAATGGGTTCTGATCCTGCTTCATGAATCAGTGAACAGTATGAGGAGGATGGGAACATTTTCCTTGGAACGAGAGAGAGACAGACAGAGACAGAGACAGAGAGAGGAAGTTCGAGGAATGGGCACAAATGTTTGTTTAATTTCGCCTTCTGAAATAATAGCCACCAACTGCCAGGGTCACTAACACACACACACACACACACACACACACACACATACACACACATACAGTAAGGAATACATCACAAGAACCAGACCTCAAACGTTTCTGTATCTACCGGCTGTTGGTAGTGACAAGGGGTAGAGAAAAGAATGACAACTGGAATAAAAAGAGTGGGAATCAAACGGGAAGGGTGAGAATGGGATTAGAACAGGAAGGAATATTGGTAATTAGCCTTGGATACATTTTATTAAAGCATTTCGAGCAATTGAGAACAGGACAGTATTGGTTTAGTAAACAGTCAAGAAAGAATTGTGATGCACCAGTCGGGTTAGTGCCGTGGATAAATGAATGAAGGTAGAGAGTGGGGAGAGGAGAAAGTGGAGAAGCATGAACCTGAGTGGGGAGTAGGAGGGGGAAGGAGGGGTGGGGGGACATCAGGAGGAGAAAGGGGGAGAAAGGGGAAGAGAGTTTAGACACGGTTATGAGGAATGTCAGAGTATTACGCTCGTACGTCGTTTCATAACATTCTGCCAGCTCTTGCACTTTTGTTTATACTATTTAAATACGGTATACATAATATTGTACTCTAGCCAGCATCTAGTACCACTTTTAAAAAACACATCGTTAAAGTGTATAAAGTCTACGTGGCAACTAGTCCTCTTACACTGTTGCCAGACAAAATGACTCGCATCACACGAGTAGACTTGCAGCGAATTTATGCTGACGACTGTACATTGGTAGAGTGTGCGCTTCATACCCGGGTGAACCAGGGTTCGCGCCCTGCCAGGGTAATAAACTTTAGGAGTGTTCACCCGGCCACGTACTGCATTGGCGGACACAAAGGGTGCTGTGGTTTAACCAGTGTCGCTTACTATAAATTATGCTTGCACCCAGTCGGCTTGCGTGGGCCGATTACACTTGGTTCACAGACTACACACTCATTAAAAGCCACTCCAACACAACAATTACACTTACAAGCACTTCTCACACTACATACAATCTCTACCGGACAGCCTAAGTCACTTGGTAGAGATATATTGGCTGTATCGTCCCGACTTCGGTCGGGATAGGCCGGTCCTGCAGTGTAAACGGCTGATGATATATATATATATATATATACAGTATATATATATATATATATATATATATATATATATATATATATATATATATATATATATATATATATATATATATATATATATATATATATATATATATCCAATCCTACGTTGCCCCATGAGGAGCTTAGGAGCCCGGGGCTAAGCAAGTTGGTCCTGACATTTAAGATAAGAGTGACCAGCCTCTCATCCGTGAGTGGCATTACATGGGCAATAAACCCCTACCATCCCTTGGATATAAACCTTCACCGGCCCAATCCGATTGGAATGCCATAATAACCCACTAGCCCACCAGGTGCCAAAATTTGGTTATATGGTTATCACCCGGCACAGTAAATGGTTTCCTGGTGTACAGGAAACCATTTGGCTTGTCACTCAGCGCAGAGTCACCCACAGGCAGAACGAAGAAGAATGAATGAAGGAAAGAAAGACATAAGAGGGAGTGTAAAGTCACCTGTGAGCAGAAGGACGAGGAAAGAATGAAGGAAAGAAAGAAGAGGATGGAAGGAAAAAAGGATGGAGAGGAGGAAAAGGCAGACACCTGAGAGTAGCACTGCATCAAGTGAGTGGATGGTGAGTGCCCCCACCTACCACAATATATATATATATATATATATATCATTATGAGCTGTTTGAGTATCCACTGCAGGACCGGCCTATCCCGACCGAAGTGTTCTGTAGGGACGAAACAGCCTATGTATCTCTGCCAAGTGGCTTAGGCTGTCTGGTAGAGATTGTATGTAGGGTGAGAAGTGCTTGTAAGTGTGATTGTAGTGTTGTAGTGGCTTTGGATGTGTGTGTAGTCTGTGAACCAAGTGTAATCAGCCCGCGCAAGCCGTCTGGGTGCAAACATACTTTACAGTATGCGACACTGGTTCAACGACAGCACCCCTGGTGCCCGCCAAAGCAGTACATGGTCGGGAGAACGCTTCCAAAGTTTATTACCCTGGCGGGGCGCGAACCCTTGCTCTCCAGTGTACGAAAACGCACACTTTTCCACTGTACCACAGAGGCTCCATATATATATATATATATATATATATATATATATATATATATATATATATAGATATATATGTGTGTGTGTGTGTGTGTGTGTGTGTGTGTGTGTGTATAATCAGCCATTACAAGTCCACTGGTTGATATATATGTGTGTGTGTGTGTGTGTGTGTGTGTGTGTGTATAATCAGCCATTACAAGTCCACTGTGAACCAAGGCCTCACCCAACCTTTTCCATGAGTTCCTTGACTGAGCCAGTCTCTGCCACGTTTTCCCTGCAAATATCTTTATCTCATCTCTCCACCTCTTGTCTGGCCTTTTTCTGCTACGCTTACAGTCTCTTGGTGTCCAGTCAGTCAGCCTCTTGCTCCATCGGTTATCCCTCATTCTTGCTACACGGCCTGTCCACCTCCATTTCTGTTCATTTATAACTTCTCTAATATCTTTGACTTTAGTCTGCTCACTCACCCAAGTTGATCTTTTCCTATCTCTTAAAGATATTCCCAATAAAGACCTTTCCATTGCTCTCTGAGAACGGATTAATTTATTTTCCATCGATTTTTGTCAGTTTCCAGGTATCACAACCATAAGTCATGGCTGGAATTATACATTTGTTATACACTTTTCGTTTCAGACAAACAGGCATGCTAATTTTCATAGTGTCTCTAAGTTTACTGAAAGCTTTCCATCCAACTGTAATGCGTCTTTTTATTTCGCTACCATTATCTTTCGTTGATCTTAGTATTTGTCTCAAGTAATTATTGTATTCCTCGACTTCTTCAAGAATTTCTCCATTTATTCTGATGATGCTCTTTGGTGTTTGTGGATTAAACATTACTTTAGTTTTACTCCGGTTCATCTTTAGCCCTACTTTGAGACTTTCTCTGTTCAGGTCATTTAACATTTCTTGCAGTGTCCCTGCTGTTGCTGATATTCGGACAGTGTCATCAGCAAATCTTAAAGGATTTAGCTTTTCTCTATGTTCACTCCTTTCTTTTCCCAGTCTAGCTTTCTGAAAATACTTTCTAGAGATGCTGTAAATATTTTTGGTGAAATTGTACCTCCCTGACGCACGCCCTTCTCAGTCTTAATTTTCTCTGAAGTCTTATGTGGTTTAACCGTAGCAGTTCCCCCTTTATGTATGTTTTCAAGCAGTTTTACAGTGTTCTCATATACTCCATGTTCTTGCAATGAATTTATAATTGCTATGTGCTCCACTGAGTCGAAAGCATTTTCGTAATCAACAAAACCTAAGCACAGTGTTTTATTATATTCCATGATTTTCTCAGTTAGTTGACTCATTGTGTATAGATGATCAGTAGTCGAATACCCGCTTCGGAATCCTGCCTGTTCACGAGGCTGGTTTTCCTCCAAATCTGTAGTTGTTATGGTCGTAAGGACTGTAGTGAAGAGTTTGTAAATGACTGATAATAAGCTAATGGATCGATAATTACTAAGATCTTTAGAGTCACCTTTTTCGTAAAGTAAAATAACTATTGCATTACACCATGTTTTGGATTTTTTATTCTTTTAAATACATTGAGTAAAAAGGTGAGCAAGCCTGATTTGTACTTCCACTCCTGCATCCAACACTAAATCTACTATTCCATCTTCTCCCGGAGCTTTCCCTCTTTTCATATATTTAAGATAAATATTTACTTCGTATGGTGTTACCTCAGGTATTTCATTTGTGTCAACTGAACAGTTAGCAATTGGTATAATACTATGGTCTTTGATGCATGCAGTTCTTTGTAAAATTCTTCAACTTTCTTCAACATCTTATCTCTGCATTTAATGATTTCACCGTTTTTGTCTTTCAGTGATGTAATTTGTTGCTTTCCTAGTGCCATTTTCCTTCGGACCTGTTTCAGACTTTTTCATTTTTTGATGGTTTCTTTGATCTGATCCATGTTTCTCTTTCTTGTCTTCTTTTCTTTGTCTTTTAATGATAAGCCTTTTAAATTCCACTCGTTCTATTTCATCTTTCTTAGTTTTTAGTTTCCTTTCCTTTCTTTTTTTCATAAGCTCGAGTGTCTTTTCTGAACACTTCTTGGCTTTGGTTGTATTAGGTTTTCCTACTATCTCCGCCGAGTCTCCTAGCACTTTTGTCAGTCTGTCATTCAGCTGATCAATGTTACATTCAGCATTACTTAGAGCTTGAAATCTGTGCCTTATTACCAACTGAAAGGCTGTTTTGTTTTCGTTTACTTTTATTGGGCATATCGTTTTATCTTTAATCATTTTTCTTTCACTTTTGAAACAGAATCTGACTGTGCAACCCATCATTCAATGATCACTTCCGACATTTACTTTGTTGATAACTGTGACATATTTGATCGTGTTATTCTTATCTGCTATAATGAAGTCCATTTCATTCTTTATTTCTCCATTTGGGCTTCTCCAGGTCCACTTTCTCTCTGTTATTTTGTGAGAGAATGTGTTCATTATTCTCATGTTATACGTTTCAGGAAAGTTTACCAGCATTTCTCCTCTTTCGTTCCTTTCTCCCACTCCAAATTTTCCCATACATGCTTCTCCATTTTTTTATTTTCCAACTTTTGCATTGAAGGCTCCCGTATATGTGTTTTTTTCTTCTTCCATAATATGAGAGATGTCATCATAGAATTTTTCAATTTCTTCATCTGAGCTCTGAGAAGTTGGTGCATAATCTTGGATTACTTTTAGGATATATTTTCTGCACAGTCTTATTACCTCCAATCCTGCTATGTGAAATATACTGCTGAATTTAACAATGTTGTCTGCAAGGTTTCTGTTAATTAGAAATCACACACCACTTTTTCATTTTGCCTTCCTCTATAATAAAATAGGTGGTTGCTGTCTTTCAGCTGAGTTACTTTTTCTTCTTTTCTGCGGGTCTCACTCAAACCTACAATATCCCAACTAATGTTTTCCGGTTCAGTCATTATCAAGTTTGTAATGTTCTGCTAGGCTTCTTACATTGTACGTAAAGATCTTCATGAATTTTGGATTGTTTAGTATCCCAGTCTCTAACTTGCCAACACATTGCCTACTCACTTTCGGTGGCACACTGCCCATAAGCCAATGCTGGGAACGCTACTCATAAAAAGTAGCGGCGCTCCCATTCCCGTTACTTGCTCGAAAAAGTAGTGGTGTTACTGATTTCGCTACTTGATACGAAATGTAGCGGCGCTCCTGCTTCCGCTACCGCTACTATGGATAAGAAAAATGTGATATAGCAAAACAATAAATACTGTTTTGATAACATTAGTCAGTCTGAGTGGTAATGTTGTATGCCTGTGATGTTAGTATATACTAATACTGACAAAAAAAAAATCATATACATGTCGGTGTCATTTTAATGAAGCTTTGAGCCGAAGGTACAGGAAAAAACTATTTACTGCATAATGTTACAAATGTTCTTTTACATTGTTACCTAGTATACCTACTGAAAGTAACATAACTAAATAAAAGGCAAGAAAATGTGGCCTACCATTGACACATAATATACTGTAGATTTATTATATTTTCAATGACACCTATTTAAGATATGTACGAAAACGAAAGTAAAAATGAGCTGGGGCTTTCTTTTAAAGGCTGTTTATACAATAGCAATGTTTTTTTCCATTACTTTAAACTGAAAATAACATACCGTTACGAAATAATAACATAGTGGCTAGTGGGTAAGAATTAGTCTGAAAGAGAGCGTGAGGGAGAGAACGGGAGTTAGAGACGGGGATAGTTAGAGGTGTGTGTGTGTGTCTGTGTGTGTGTGTTCTTACCTAATTGTTCTTACCTAATTGTATCTTTACAGGAATGAGTCAAGCTCGTACTGTCCCGTGTCTTAAACCATATTTATCGTATATATCCTTAATTTGTGAATTGTTTTGGCACACACTATTTCATTCGGTAGTGCATTCCACTGATCAATTGCTCTGTTTGGGAAACTGAATTTCCTTACGTCTTTATCACCTCTCTTCTTATGCAGTTTTTTGCAGTGTCCTCTTGCTGATGCTTCCCTATAGGTTAAGTAATCATTTATGTCTATTTTCTCCTTCCCTGATATGCATTTATATAGCATTATCATGTCACCTCTTTTCCTTCTTTCCTGTAGTGTTGGTAGATTCAGTTAATTTAGTCTTTCTTCGTAGCTTAAATCCGTTAAGATTGGTACCCATTTAGCAGCGGCCCTTTGAACTTTTTCAATCTTGTCTATGTGTTTTTTGAGATGAGGACTCCAGACTACTGATGCATACTCCAGAGTTGGTCTGATGAATGATGTTATTATCCTTCTTAGCATGTATTCATTTATGTATGTGAATGCTATTCTCATATTTGCAAGCAGTGTATACATGTTCCGTACCTTCTCACTGATGTGGTCGCTGAAGATAGTCTGTTATTGATAATCACACCTAAGTCCTTCTCTCTTTCTGATGTGTGTAGGGTTTTATTTCCTAACGCATAATCCCAATCAGGTCTTTTTCTACTTTTACCAAACTTGATTACATGACACTTGTTCACATTGAATTCCATTTGCCATGTATTACTCCATTCATGAAGTTTATTTAATTCTTCTTGTAGCTCTTTACAAGAGTCTGTGTTAGTAATTCTCCTTCGTATTTTTGCATCATCTGCAAACATATTTAGATAGCTTTCATTTCCAGTGTTACTGTCTATATCATTTATATACACTAAAAACATGATTGGTGCCAGCACTGAGCCCTGTGGTACTCCACTAGTCACTTCTTTCCATGCTGAGTAGTTTCCTCTTAGTACTGTCCTCATTTCTCTTTTTATGAGAAAAACTTGCATCCAACAAAACAGTTTGCCTCGAATTCCTCCTTGATGGTACAGTTTCCATAAAAGTCTTTGATGTGGTACTGTGTCAAATGCTTTGGTGAAATCTAAATAGATACTGTCCACCCATCCTTCTCTTTCCTGTATTGTGTCTGTTACTCTGTCATAGTAGCTCAACAGATTAGTAACACATGATTTTCCTTTTCTGAAACCAAACTGTCTTTCTGTTATCATACTGTGTTCTTCCAGGTGATTTACCCAAGCTTTTCTTATCAGCTTTTCTAATACCTTGCTTACAACACTGGTCAGTGATACTGGTCGGTAGTTGAGTGGATTTTGTCTATTCCCTTTCTTGAATAACGGGACAATGTTTGCTTCCTTCCAAATATCAGGTAGTTTACCTTGACTCAAGGATTTCTTGAAAATTAAAAATAATGGTTTACTTAACTCCTTTGCACATTCTCGTAGCATCCAACATGAAATTTCATCAGGACCATTTGCCTTTCCTCTGTCTAATTTACTTAACTCCTCCTGTATTACTTTTTCTGATATTTGTATATATGGTAGTGTGTGTGGGCATGCATGTTCCACATAGTCCCTCTCAAAATGTTTTTCTTCTGTTTAAACTGATTGGAAATTCTTATTTAGTGCTTCAAAAATATCCTTCTCTTGTGTATAGGTGATTCCCTCGTCCGTAATGGATTGTATTTTATCTTTTACTTTGGTTTTGCTTCTGATGTAGCTGTATAATAGCTTCGGTTGATCACTACTTTTATTTATATCCTCCTCAAACTGTTTTTGGGCTTCCCTTCTTATTCTTGTGTAATCGTTTCTTGCCTGTTTGTAATTATTATATGCCCTTTCACTACTGTGTCTTCTGTATCTATTCCACAACAAATCTCTTCTTTCTTTTGATTTTTTACATTCTGTATTGAACCATTTCTTTATTTTCTTTTCAGCTTTTTTGTGCTGTGGGATGTACTTCTGGACTCCTATTTCATAAAATTCACAGAATTTTTTATATACAGCATTTAAATCTTGTCCTCTAAGCTCATTTTCCCAATCAACTTCTAAGAAATACTTCTTTAGGTCATGATAATTTCCCTTTTTATAGTTAAGGCTCTTTTTGCAACTTTCATTGCTGTTAACTATGTCATACGCTATCCTGAAGTTGCAATTTAGTACTGCATGGTCGCTTTTGCCGAGTGGAGGGTAATATATTAAACTGTCAATATCATTTTCTTGGCTAGTAAATATGAGATCTAGCATTGAGGGTACATCGAGTCCTCTTTATCTGGGGGTTTCCCTCGCATGTTGCGTTTGGAAAAACTCTTGCACGAGATCCAGGAGCTTTTGGTCCCAACAACTTTCTTGGCTTATTATATCTAGAGTATTTCAATTTATATTTGTATTAAAATCTCCAGTTAGTATATATAATTCTTTCCGATTTCTCTTCCATTTTATGTAGTAATGATCTTAAACTCTGAATTGTACTCTCTGCCAGGTCCTCATATTCGTCTCTTTCCCACGTGTTTGATCTGGGTAGCATGTACAAATTACTTTCCCTTCAGATGTGTTGATCTCTGCTGCAATCAGTTCTACTTGTGAGGGTATATCTAGTTTTATTTCATTGACTTTTAGATTTTTCTTAGTTAATATTATAATTCCTCCTCCTTTTTTTTTTCTGTCTCTTCTCCATATATTGTATTCCTCTAAGTTTAGCATGTTATTGGATATCCTTGGTGTTAAATTTGTTTCAGTTGGGCATATTATTTGTGGTTCATTTTCTCTGACATAATCATTCATCTCTAGTAATTTAGATACCATTCCATCCAGATTTGAGTGCATCAACTTTATCATCTTATTTATATACTTGCCATGACATGGTTCTACTACTTTCCTCCTTTTTATTCCCTCCTGTTTATGTACTACTTTCGTACCTGCAATCCTATTACTTTGTAAAAAAAAAATGTATTCTTCTCCTCTTCTGATCTTCCCTCATTTTTTGTTTTTGCTTCCTCCCTCTTCTCTTTCAGTAATTCCAGTTCCTGTTGTGTTAGGCATCTTTTTATCCATACATTTTTGAACTCCTCTTTTTCCATAAGATCCTTTGCCTTTTTTAGTATCTCCTCCACGGTGGTTACACTCTAGAAGGTTACCTTTAGCGGTCTTGACTTGCTTCTCTCGTATTTCCCTAACCTTTTGTGTTCCTCTATGTCTTTACTACAGATTTCCTCTGATATTTCTTTCAATAAGCTCATTACATTTGCCAGCTCCTATCCGTCTCTTAAGATCTTGTTTTTTACTTCTTCCTCTTCTGTACCAGTGATTACTATAGATTTGTTGATATCTGCTGAATCTCTGACTAACTTTGGATTGTTTTGGATTATTCTTTTCACTTCCTTTTTAATGCTTTTTTCTTCCACCCTTGTTTCTAAGTCTTTCTTTACTTTCACCATTTCAGCATACATGGTTTCCACATCATTTTTGTAGCTTTGCACAGCTTCATTCACCTGTGTTACCTTCGCCTCAATATCACTGCTTTGGTCTATCAGACTGCTTACTTGCCTAATTGTCTCTGTATCATTTTTGAACTCTTCATAATACACTCGTGGTTGACTACTGTACTTGCCATTTCACTCATTTTCCTCCTAAGTGTACTCACTTCCACTGTTAGTTCATCTATGATTGTCTTTCTTGTTAACCTCTCTTCCTAGTTTTTCTATTTCTTCCTTTTGCAAGTGCATCTGCTTCTTTATTTCATCAATCTCATTTTGAAAACCATCTCCAGTCTGTGTACACGCCCCACCAGTTTATTGTGAGTCTCCATTTCAACCAGTTCTTGGTAGATATCATTATCCTGCTTTCTACCTTTATCCCTTTTCTTTTCCAAATTTGCTTGACTAAAGTATGTGGCCATTTTGCAATACTAAAAGCACAGAGTACTTACATTCCCTGGGGCAGTTGTAGTCTAAACAAACAATCAGCTGATTGAGCGCATTCTTTCGCTACTTTGTTCTCTTTTCTGTTTGAACAAGTCTTGCTTAAACTTCTTATTTGTTTTTTCTTTAATAATAGAAAACCATTTAGTCTAACCTGGTACAGAGCTTGACTCATATAAACATACTAATTTAGGTAATGCCACTGGCCAAGCTGGTTTGGTATGGAGTGCTGTCGGCCCGCATCCGCTCTCCTTGGTGCCTCCTGTGTGTTGCCTACATCTAGCTGACAACCTTATTTATCTTTACTTAATTTAAATGATCGATAATTAACTAGCAAATTCCTGTCTAATTATTGCACATTACTAATAAATAATAATTAATAAATTACTGATATAATGTAAAACAAACATCATTAATTGAAAGAATTGACGAAAGTATTATTTTTTGCCATTAATAAATACAACCAGACCATCGGCATATCTGTATGTACTCATCGACTCTGGACCTGTATTCGTCGTGTGAGTAGCGAGGAGTGCAGTAACGCGTGAGTACAGCAAAAAAGTAGCGTCGCTCTCAGTTCCGCTACTGGCTAAAAAAAGGAATGGCATTACCACCATCGTCATTAAAATAGCAGAGGTGCTATTCCCAGCTATGCCGTAAGCACAGGAGGCAGTGCGGTAGGACCTTTAGTGGACGATATTCCAACATGAACGCCAGTCAGATCATTTGCAATAGAACTCATGTTTGTTTGGGAGGTTTGTGGCAAATAATCTCACCTCCCTGTCATATAGTTTCCAGTGAGATGTATTTTTTTTTTTTGCCACCTTATTCGTTATATTCAGTGGAGCCTTATACAGTATATCTATAGGGGGTCCCATGGTCTGCACTGTCTAAGACGGTACCTCTTATATCTACAAGGCCTTCCCCTATCCACCACCTGAGGACGTGCCAGGAAGCAGTGGGATCCTGCCCCTGGATATTCAGTATATGCTGTATATATATATATATATATATATATATATATATATATATATATATATATATATATATATATATATATATATATTCGAGGGGCGTTCAAGAAGTTTTGGCAACAGGGTAATAAAAGCAAAATTAATAGAGATAACACATTTATTGAAGTTCACACTCCTTCAACATACTTTCCTCTAAGGTTTACACACTTCTGGAACCGTGTCATCAACTTTACAAAGCACTCCGAGTACTCAGAAACAGGTATACTCTTCAGTTCTGAATTTATCCTCCTGGAAAGGTCCTGTTCCCTTCGAAGAGGATCCAAACAAGTTTTTCTGACAATTTAGGGAATAGCCAAAAGTCACACGGTGCCATCCTGACCTGACACCGTGTGACTTTTGGCTATTCCCTAAATTATCAGAAAAACTTGCTGCGATCCTCTTCGAACGGAACAGGACCTTGCCAGGATGATAAATTCAGAACTGAAGAGTATACCTGTTTCTGAGTACTCGGAATGCTTTGTTAAGTGGATGACACTGCTCCAGAATTGTGTAAACCTTAGAGGAGAGTATGTTGAAGGAGTGTGAACTTCAATAAATGTGTATCTCCATTCATTTTGCTTTTATTACCCTGTTGCCAATACTTTTTGAACACCCCTCGCATATATATATATATTATATATATATATATATATATATATATATATATATATATATATATATATATATATATATATATATATATATATATATATATATATACTCGTATATATGTACGGTATGTATGTTTCTTGACAATTGAGGAACCCTGTATATGATGCATAAGGGAGGTGAGTAGTAGACATTTCTGTAGGAATTATTATAGCTTGTAAATATAATACAGCAGCTTTATTCAATGGGACGACTGGGGCTTGCCAAGAAAATTACTATCTTCCTTACCTCCTCAATGTCTGTGCCGTCAGAAATTTGCATGTCCCCTAGGCCGGCCCCATGACCAATTTTTTTCAAAGTTCTAAAATCAATTTCCTTCTCTTACAGATGTGAAGAGAATCATCTGGTGCACGTGGCAATGTGTTTTTAACCCTAGATAGGTAATGATTCTGACTTAACATATTTAGGTAAAGTGGGGTCTGACAGACCCCAACAATAAAAAATGAAAAGAAAATACACTACATTTATTTGGAAATCCCTATTTCTATGTGAAACTAGATAATTTTTCTTTATTTTAATAAAAACACAAAGTTCATTTTTCACTATGCTTTTTTAAAAAACTTAATTAAAAATAAAAACTTCCATTTTTTTACTTTTTTTTTTTAAATTCCCCTATGAAAACTGAAAGGTTTCTTCTTTAAATGGTGGGTGGTCCACACATCACTGATGGAGGGAACTCCTTTTGAGAAATGGAGAAACAGAGCAAATGAATATTTCACCGGAAATAGAGAAAGTACAAAATCATGTACAAATTTCTACGTATTTTTGGCTACCTTCAATTACCACTTCCTCATATGCATATTCTTTTACGTCCAGGGCTCCATTTTTAGTCTGTATATACTGCAAACATCTGTTAACATGACAATCCTCCCTCTCCCCCCCTCCACCTCACTCACATACACTCTCTTCGTCAGTCTTTCACCCTCCATCCTCTCCACATGGCCAAACCACCTCAGTGTGTTCCTCATAACGCTTCCTATCACATCCACATCAACACCACAACGCTCCTTTATATCCTCATTCGTCAGCCTGTCTCTCCACGTGACTCCACAGGCTCCTCTTAAATAACTCATTTCCACTGCTCTCACTCTTGACTTGTGTCCTTCCAACAATGTCCAAGCTTCACTTCCGTACGTTAGAGTTGGTATCACAATACTGTCATGTAGTAACTTTTTCACTTCCATGCTCACTTCCCTGTTTCTTTTCACTGCTTTCAAAGAACCAGCAACCTTTCTTCCCTGCTGTACCCTTTCAAGCACTTCACCCTCCAAACCTCCATCCTTACTCATCACACTACCCAAGTACTTAATCGTACTCACATTTTCCAATTCCTCACCATCCAACCTCGCTGTACATTCACTAACTTCACCTCTCTCAAAGACCATCACTTTACTCTTCCCTACATTCACCTTTAGATTCCGTTTCTTACACACTCTCTCAAACTCATCCACCAAGCCTTCCAGCTCCCCTTCGTCTTCACTCTACAACACAGTATCATCTGCAAACAACAGTACAGGGAGTTTCCAAACACTATCCTCTCTCACCAGGGCCACTCCAACATCCACTACCCTACCTTGTACCTCTTTTATTACCCCATCCATGTACAGATTGAACAACCATGGAGACATGACACATCCCTGTTTCAAACCAACTTTCAAAGAGAAAAATTCACTTAGTTCACCATCCACACGCACTGCAGCCTTCGCACCATCGTACATACTCTTCACAGCATTCAGCAACTTCCCATCTACTCCATATATTCTTAACACTTTCCACAATCCTTGTCTATCCACCCTGTCATATGCTTTCTCCAAATCCATGAAAGCCTCATACAACTTCTTTCCCTTCTCTAGAAACTTTTCCACTAAAGATCTAAGAATGAATATCTGATCTACACAACCTCTTCCCTTCCTAAAGCCTCCCTGTTCTTCTCCAACTAATTTCTCTGTTCTTTCTCTAACTCTGTCTATAAGTATCCTACCATACACTTTTCCTATTATACTAAGAAGACAAATGCCCTTATGATTACCACACACTTCTTTTTCCCCTTTTCCTTTGTACAAGGGAATAATTATACCTGACTTCCAATCCTCCGGGACTCTACCTTCCTCCCAGGCCAATCTGCACATCTTCCACATCCATTCTACTACTATCTCTCCCCCATGCTTCAGCATTTCACCACACACTCCATCAATTCCTGGGGCTTTCCCCGATTTAACTTTCTTCATTGCTTCCACAACTTCTATCCTACTGATTTCTTCCTGTCTTCTCCTCTCCCTCCTTCTCCCAGCCATTCCCCAGCCGCTTATACTCGCATTACTTCCAACCTCTACGTTCAACAATTCCTTAAAGTGTTCTCTCCATCTGCTCACTTTTTCTCCCTTCTCCACTAGTAATCTACCATTTTTATCTTTCACTCCCCTGCTAACTTCACTTCCACCCTGTCTTACTCTTTTCACCTCTCTCCAGAACATTTTCTTACAGTCCCTCCACTTTACACTCAAATTCCTTCCAAATTCCTCATCCACTCTCTTCTTACTCTCTCTTACTAATCTTTTCACCTCTCTCTTTCTTTCCACATCTAACTCTCTCTTCCGCCTCTCAACTTCTTCCACGCCCCTATTTCTCATCCATTCATTGTACGCTTTCCTCTTTCTGCCACAGCCTGTTTCACCTCTTCAGTCCACCACGCTGTTCCTTGCACCCCCCTCCATCTTCTCTTCCTTCCACACACCACATCACATGCTGCACATATTTCTTCTGTAAATATCTTACACACACCTTCCACGTCTCCCATCTGCTCCAATTCATATTTGCCCAATCGTTCCTCCACTTCTCTCTTATACTCTGCCTTTTTCTCATCCTCTTGTAACCTTTCCACTCTCCTTGCAACTACTCCTTCCTCTCGTCTTTCCCTTCTTCTATTCCTCCGTCTTACTTGCATTCTAATTCTGGCTACCACCAAGTAGTAGTCAGAAAGTTCACTCCCCCAACCTCTATACACTCTTGCATCCTTTACACATCTTCGCATCCTTTCATCCACACACACATAATCAATCATTGCCTCCCTTTCATTCAGTTCAGCACCCACCCTTCTCATCACTCGCCATGTATACCTGTGGATCATTTTATGCCTGAAGAGGGTATTGGCTATCACCAGCTCCCTCCCAGCACAAATGTCCACTAACGCACTCCCATTCTCATCTATCTCTATCTATAATAATAATAGAAATAATAATAATAATAATAATAATAATAATAATAATAATAACAATACCAGTATTATTATTATTTTTTTAAATATTCTGTTATCACTTAATATGACATGCATTGTGTATATATATATATATATATATATATATATATATATATATATATATATATATATATATATATATATATATATATATATATATAATGTAAGCTGTAGGCTTATGAATAACATAAAGTCATTACATCTGGGACAGTCAGACACAACAGTAACGATTGTCTTAAAAACTATGAAATAATTTGCAGCACACTGGGTAAAACTACATGAAGATCTGTTTGGCAGGTCTGTTGTGTAAATTATATTAATTTTACTACAACATATGTAACAACGTCATCATGCACTGAGTAATATAATCACTATGAGAACAGTGTGGAGTATCATACTATCATATGTCATTAATAATTCCACGTTTCCCTGCTTCAGTATCAACACAAAATATAACTCAGAAACAACCCATTATACCCTCACAATAATGCTGCCCCCCCACCAACACAGTACACTTACTCACCTCATACACCTCTGTATCACAACACACATAATACTTCAACATACCACAAACAAAAGATCGCTTAGACCACTCGACTGAATATTCTGGATTCCGCTGGGTTCACGTCCAGATGAATCTAAGGCTAAAATATAAACAACAAGAACAATTACACCAATAAAGAACCCACATAGACTTCCGTATCTTCGCCCATCAATTACTGTAGGGATCGAACATATGACTATACGTTCTGACCATGACCTTTACCTGACTGCTCTCAAAATTTAATTATTTTATCTTTGTCAGACCCTCAGCTCCTCCACTAAGATTGGTCCTAATCAGATCAAAGGTTGTGTTGACGATGACCTGTGACCGTGGCGAGGGACCTATCCATGACATGGACCTTTTACTGATAGTTTACAAAATGGAATCAATTATCGCTGCTATACTGTGAACCCTTCCACAACATTTAGTCTAAATATGATACATACACTCTAATGTTATGAAGCCATGAAATTTTGACCTCTGACCTGTTGTTTTAAAAAGCAATCGGTGATCGTTGCCCCTTCCACCAAGTCTGGTTCAAATCAGACCTGACCTACTTTTTTAGTTATGGCGAATACTCATCTGCAGACACAAGGGACAAACTTTGATCTTGCCCTTGCCCTGTGAACCTGACCATTGACTGATTATTCTCAACTGAAACCCTTCGTTGTTGCCTCTCTCTCTTCACCTCCCTCAGGTTTAGTCTGACCTGGATGAACAGCGTTTAAATTCAACATGTATTGTCACATTATTACTTAACCCAATGACCAAAACTTTCATCATATTGATTACAAAACAATAAATAAACCCCACTAGCATGATCGGCAACCCCTTTGGCCAAAATCTTTTGAAAACTGCCTGAATTTTTATATTCACACACACACACACTCTCACACACACACACACACACACACACACACACACACACACACACACACACACACACACACACACACACACACACACACACACACACACACACACACACACACACACACACACACACACACACACACACACACACACACACACACACGCACGCACACCATTCATTCACTCTCGGGTGGCTGCCTTTTCCTCCTTCCTTTTATCCCTCCTTCCTCTCATGCCCTTCTATTCGTCTTTCTTTCCTCTTCCTCTTGTCTACAGGCGACTCTACACTGAGTGACAAGCCAAACGGTTTTTGTACACCTGGAAACCATTTACTGCGCTGGGTGGTAACCACATAACCACACTAAGTTGACTGGTGGTTTAGTGGGTAAATAGGACCCTGCAACCGGATTGAACCTGTGTCGGTTTATATTCAAGAAGTGGTCGGGGTTAATTGTTCCCGTAATGCTACTCATGGATGAGTGAGGCTGGTCGCTTTCATTTTAAATGTCAGAACCAACTTGATTTGCCCCGGGCCCCTACGCTCCTCATGGGGCAACACAGGATTGGATAATGAATGAATGAAGAATATATCCATGTTAAGTGAGTAATCTCCAATGTGAGGGTCATATTCGTATTGTAACTGTTATGGTGCAGTCTCCACGATGGAGATGGCACTCATCACATATTAAACTCAATTACCCATACACCTGCTCATGTGTGTGTGCGTGTGTGTGTGTGTGTGTGTGTGTGTGTGTGTGTGTGTGTGTGTGTGTGTGTGTGTGTGTGTGTGTGTGTGTGTGTGTTCTTACCTAATTGTATCTTTACAGGAATGAGTCAAGCTCGTACTGTCCCGTGTCTTAAACCATTTTAATCGCACATATCCTTGAATTTATGAATTGTTTTGGCTCACACTATTTTATTCGATAGTGCATTCCACTGATCAATTGCCCTATTTGGGAAACTAAATTTCCTTACATCTTTATCGCCTCTCATTTTATGCATTTTTTTGCAGTGTCCTCTTCCTGATGCATTGCCATAGGTTATGTAGTAATTTATGTCTACTTTCTCCCTCCCTGATATGCATTTATATAGCGCAATCATGTCTCCTCTTTTCCTTCTCTCCTGTATTGAAGGTAGATTCAGTTGTTCTAGTCTTTCTTCGTAGTTTAGATCCCTTAAGCTTGGTACCCATCTTATAGTGGCCCTTTGAACTTTTTCGATCTTATCTATGTGTTTCTTGAGATGAGGACTCCAGACTACTGACGCATACTCCAGGGTTGGTCTGATGAATGATGTTATTATCTTTCTTAGCATGTCTTCATTTATGTATGTGAATGCTATTCTCATATTTGCAAGCAATGTATACAGGTTCCATACCTTCTCACTGATGTGGTCAGCCGGAGATAGTCTGTTATTGATAGTCACACCTAGGTCCTTCTCTTTTTCTGATGTGTGTAGGGTTTTCCTTCCTAACTTATAATCCCAATCAGGTCTTTTTCTACTTTTACTTAACTTGATTACATGACATTTGTCCACATTGAATTCCATTTGCCATGTATTACTCCATTCATGAAGTTAATTTAATTCTTCATGTAGCTCTTTACATGAGTCTGTGTTTGTAATTTTCCTTTGTATTTTTGCATCATCAGCAAACATATTTAGATAGCTCTCATTTCCAATGTTATTGTCTGTATCATTTATATACACTAAAAACATAATTGGTGCCAGCACTGAGCCCTGTGGAACTCCACTAGTCACTTCTCTCCATGATGAGTAATTTCCCCTTAGTCTATCTATCTATATACCTAGGCTGCTTCCCCCTTATTACTGTCCTCATTTCCCTTTTTTGAGAAAATCTTGCATCCAACAATACAGTTTGCCTCAAATTCCTCCTTGATGGTACAGTTTTCATAAAAGTCTTTGGGACGGTACTGTGTCAAATGCTTTCTTGAAATCTAAATATACTGTATACTGTCCATTCTTCCGTCTCTATTCTGTAATGTTTCAGTTACTCTATCATAGTACCTCAATAAATTAGTAACACATGATTTTCCCTTTCTGAAACCAAACTGTTTTTCTGTTATCATATTGTGTTCTTCTAGATGATTTACTCAAACTTTTCTTATCAGCTTTTCTAGTACCTTGCTTACAACACTGGTTAGTGATACTGGTCGGTAGTTGAGTGAATTTTGTCTATTCCCTTTCTTGAATAAGAGAACAATGTTTGCTTGCTTCCAAATATCAGGTAGTTTACCTAGTCCCAAGGATTCCTTGAAAATTAAAAATAATGGTTTACTTAACTCCTTTGCACATTCATGTAGCACCCAACATGAAATTTCATCAGGATCATTTGCTTTTCCTTTGTCTAATTTACTTACCTCCTCCTGTATTTCTTTTTCTGATATTTGAATATCTGGTAGTACAGTATGTGTGGGCATGCATGATCTATATAATCCCTCTCAAAATTATTTTCTTCCGTAAAAACTGATTAGAAATTCTTATTTAGTGCTTCACAAATATCCTTCTCTTGTGTGCAAGTGATCCCCTCATCTGTAATGGATTGTATTTTATCATTTACTTTGGTTTTGCTTTGTATGTAGCTGTAAAATAGCTTCGGTTGATCACTATTTCCGATGATCTCCACAAACTGTTTTTGGGCTTCCCTCCTTATTCTTGTATAATCGTTTCTTGCCTGCCTTTAGTTGTTATATGCCCTTTCACTATTGTGTCTTCTGTATCTCTTCCACAACAGATCCCTTTTTTCTTTAGATTTTTTACATTCTATATTAAACCATTTCTTTCTTTTCTTTTCTGCTTCTTTGTGCTGTGGGATGTACTTCTCGACTCTTATTTCATAAAGTTCACAGAATTTTGTATATATAACATTTAAATCTTGTCCTCTATGCTCTTTTCCCTAATCTATTTCTAAGAAGTACAGTATTTCTTTAGGTCATGATAATTTCCCTATTTATAGTTTAGGCTCCTTTTGTAACATTCGTTACTATTCACTATGTCATATGAAATCCTGAAGTTGTAACTTAATACTACGTGGTCACTTTTGCTGAATGAAAGGTGATACGTTATATTGTCAATATCATTTTCTTGCCGAGTAAATATAAGATCTAGTACTGATGGTATGTCAAGTCCTCTTTTTCTGGTGCCTTCTTTTACATGCTGTGTTAGGAAGAACCCCTGCACAAGGTCCAGGAGTCTTAGTTTCCAACAGCTTTCCTGGCTTTTTATATCTAGAGTAGTCCAGTTTATATTTGTATTGAAATCTCCAGTTAGTATAATTCTTTCAGATTTTTCCTCCATTCTATGTAGTAATGCTCTTAAACTAGGAATTGTTTTCTCTGCCAGGTCTTCATATTCTCCTTTTTCCCAAATGTTTGATCTGGGCGGCATGTATAAATTTGCCACAATTGCTTTCCCTTCGGACGTAATAATCTCTACTGTGATCAGTTCTACCTGTGATGGTACATCTAGTTCTATTTCCTTGACTTGCAGATTTCTCTTTGTTAATATTATAATTCCTTCTCCTTATTTTAAGTTCCTATCTCTTCTCCATATATTGTATTCCTATAGGTTTAGTGTATCGTTTAATATCCTTGGTGTTAATTTTGTTTTGGTTTGGCAAACAATATGTGGTTCCATTTCTTTGATATAACTGTTCATCTCTAGTAATTTAGGTAATATTCCATCTACACTTGATTACATCCACTTAACCATCTTGTTTACATACTTGTTATGACTTGGGTCTACTACCTTTCTCCCTTTTATTCCCTCCTGTTTATGTACCACTTTCGAACAATTACTTTGTAAAACAATGTGTTCTTCTCTTTCTCTGATCTTCCTTCATTTATTGTTTTTGCCTCCTCCCTCTTCTCTTTTAGTAAGCCAAGTTCCTCCTGAGTTAGGCATCTCTATATCCATACATTTTTGAAGTCCTCTTTTTCCATAGGTTTGTTTGCGTTTTTCAGTATTTCCTCCACAGTGTTTACACTCTGGAAGATTACCTTCAGGGGCCTTGATTTATTTCTCTCATATTTCCCTAGCCATTTGTGTTTCTTTATGTCTTTACTACAGATTTCCTCTGACACTTCTTTCAATATGTTCATTACATTTGCCATCTCCTTTTTGTCTCTCGAAATCTTGTTTCTTATTTCTTCCTCCTTTATACCAGTGATTACTATACATTTGTTGATGTCTGCTGAATCTTAGACCAATTTTGGCTTGTTTTGGATTATTTTCTTCACCTAATTTTTAATGCCCTTTTCTTCAACTCTTGTTTCTAAGTCTTTCTTTACTTTCACCATTTCAGCATATGTGGTTTCCACATCATTTTTGTAGCTTTGCATCGCTTCCCTCCTTATTCTTGAGTGTGTGTGTGTGTGTGTGTGTGTGTTCTTACCTAATTGTTCTTACCTAATTGTATCTATACAGGAATGAGTCAAGCTCGTACTGTCCCGTGTCTTAAACCATATTTATCGTACATATCCTTAAAATTGTGAATTGTTTTGGGACACACTATTTCATTCAGTAGGGCATTCCACTGATCAATTGCTCTATTTGGGAAACTAAATTTCTTTAAGTCTTTATCACCTCTCTTTTTATGCAGTTTTTTGCTGTGTCCTCTTGCTGATGCTTCCCCATAGGTTAAGTAATCATTTATGTCTATTTTCTCCTTCCCTGATATGCATTTATATAGCATAATCATGTCTCCTCTTTTCCTTCTCTCCTGTAGTGTTAGTAGATTCAGTTTATTTAGTCTTTTTTCGTAGCTTAGATCCCTTAAGCTTGGTACCCATCTTGTAGCGGCCTTTTGAACTTTTTCAATCTTGTCTATGTGTTTTTTGAGATAAGGACTCCAGACTACTGATGCATACTCCAGGGTTGGTCTGATGAATGATGTTATTATCTTTCTTAGCATGTCTTCATTTATGTATGTGAATGCTATTCTCATGTTTGCAAGCAGTGTATACATGTTCTGTACCTTCTCACTGATGTGAACTGCCGGAGATAGTATGTTATCGACAATCACACCTAGGTCCTTCTCTCTTTCTGATGTGTGTAGGGTTTTATTTCCTAATGTATAATCCCAATCAGGTCTTTTTCCACTTTTACCAAACTTGATTACATGACACTTGTCCACATTGAATTCTATTTGCCATGTATTACTCCATTCATTAAGTTTATTTAATACTTCTTGTAGCTCTTTACATGAGTCTGTGTTAGTAATTCTGCTTTGTATTTCTGCATCACCTGCAAACATATCTAACCCCTCAACCGCGGGGCGTCACTTTCGTGACGCTTGGGAGTAAAGGATCATACCGCGGGGTGTCACTTTTGTGATTCTGTGTTATTTTGAATTCGCCCGGGCTTTCAAATCGTGGCTTGTATCATCTATCAGTACTGCCAATGTCCAACACTAGTCAGCACTCCTAATCTCATCTGTACTCCCATCCATTGTTGACAATTTAGCCATTTCTCCCCATTCTTGACTCCCCTCCCTACCTCCCCTCCATTACCCTCTCCTCTCACCTGCCCAGCCGTGCTATGCTAAGTAAATCTTCCCTGGAATTTTCCACTGATTTCATCCATTGAAATAAGCCCTATGCTCTATTCTTATACCAAATAATATATACAAAAAAGAAATAAGGTAAGTGATAGTGCCATACACCTGGAATTGGCTAATTATCACCTGACAAAACCTCACGTGCACTTGTTCACTAATTTTAGCTGTTTATTTTCCCTTGAAATATGCCGTATAATCTATTCTCATAATAAAAATATATATAAGAAAGGAAGGGAGAAGCCTAAGTGATATTTACGTTCACCTGGAACTACGGTACCTAATTATTGCAGGCCACCACACTGTATTCTATGCTAAGTAAATCTTCCCTGGAATTTTCCACTGATTTCATCCATTGAAATAAGCCCTATGCCCTATTCTTATACCAGATAATATATACAAAAAAGAAATAAGGTAAGTGATAGTGTCATACACCTGGAATTGGCTATTATCTCCTGACAACACCTCACGTGCACTCATTCGCTAATTTTTGCTGTTTATTTCCCCTTGAAATTTGCCTTATAATCAATTTTCGTAATAAAAATATATAAAAGGAGGGAAGGGAGAAGCCTAAGTGATATTTACATTCACGTGGAACTACCTAATTTATTATGTATTGCCTAGATTTCCTGCCAGTCATTTCATAGCTATATATTAGCAGCTGTCACAAGGTTGACATTGGCAGTATTGCACTCCCCCTAGGCAGGCCACCAGTATCAGTTTACTGTCGTCTTTCAACGTGAAAGGATGTCGGATTCACGCCTGTCAAATTCCTCTGCTTTTTAGCCCCATGCAAAGGGCCCTGTGACCTCTACCCCCTACTAAACCTCATGTGGAAAGAGGTAAAGGGCTGACAAATGATAGAGAGTGACTACGATCTTTCTAGTGAGTAGAACAGTGCAAGTGAAAATGTAAATAATGTGTAAATAATGTGTAAACAACAAGTGAAAGCAACGAATGTAAATATAAGTGAACAGTGGAAAATAGTTTTATAAGTTACTGCAAGTGACTGCATAACACAGTGTAAATAAAATAGAAATGTAAATAATGTAAATGAAATAGAGAATGTAAATAGAAATGTAAACGAGTAGTATTATAAGAATACGAGTACGGTATATATACTAGGAGTAATGAAAGTGAAAGTTTCACTCTAGCATGTATGAATACTATGAGTTATGAAAGTGAAGGTGAAAGTGATATTCACTTAACGCTAGTAAACAGGACGAGAAAGTGAATGCTACGTATTTTACTGAGAGAGAAATTGAATGCCTATAGTGACAATAAACTACTATTACTGAAGGAAACTTATGAATAAAGGCTGTAGATATATATAAGTGTTATGTAGTAACAGAAATAGAAAGTGTGAGGGGTTTTATGAATAATAAATGACAGAACACCAGCGGCGAACGATCGCAAGTGGGAAGGTCATACGCCCTCGTAATTTTCATTGCTTTCACAGTTTTTTTTTTTTTTTTGGAGTATGGATTCCAAACTATTTGGGAATCATAGAATAGTGTTTCTAATGATAATATCAGGCTGTGGTAGTCATATTACGGGTTGTCGGGAAATGTAAAGTGGAGACTTCGTTACCCAACTTCAGAGGTCTCCACAAGTCCTACGGTACTCGACGAAGGCTCAACAAACATCCCAGGAGAAAGCTGAACGTATGTGCCATATGCATATGTAATTTTAATATTCTAGGACTAATAACTGATTTTTGGTAAATAGTTTTAGAGAGTCTGTCGGAGCGTGAATATGCCCGTGGGAGGTGCAAGTCAAAGCAAAACAAGCCTGCTGTTCAGGGGTTAAATAGCTTTCATTTCCAGTGTTATTGTCTATATCATTTATATACA
Source organism: Coenobita brevimanus (assembly GCF_032717465.1). Taxonomy (NCBI): domain Eukaryota; kingdom Metazoa; phylum Arthropoda; class Malacostraca; order Decapoda; family Coenobitidae; genus Coenobita; species Coenobita brevimanus. The sequence continues at coordinate 4,698,552 of NC_136972.1, read as the reverse complement.
CTAAAAACAAGATTGGTGCCAGTACTGAGCCCTGTGGTACTCCACTAGTCACTTCTTTCCATGATGAGTAAGTTCCCTTTAGTACTGTTCTCATTTCTCTTCTTATGAGAAAATCTTGCATCCAGCAATACAGTTTGCCTCAAATTCCTCCTTGATGGTGCAGTTTCCATAAAAGTCTTTGGTGTGGTACTGTGTCAAATGCTTTCTTGAAATCTAAATATATACTGTCCACCCATCCTTCTCTTTCCTGTAATGTGTCTGTTACTCTGTCATAGTAGCTCAACAGATTAGTAACACATGATTTTCCTTTTCTGACACCAAATTGTCTTTCTGTTATCATAATGTGTTCTAGATGATTTACCCAAGCTTTTCTTATAAGCTTTTCTCATACCTTGCCTACAACACTGGTTAGTGATACTGGTCAGTAGTTGAGTGGATTTTGTCTATTCCCTTTCTTGAATAAGGGACCAATGTTTGCTTTCTTCCAAATATCAGGTAGTTTACCTTGACTCAAGGATTTGTGTGTGTGTGTGTGTGTGTGTGTGTGTGTGTAAATACAGCCTTGCATTAAATACGAAGGTACCAAATTATCAATGCCAATGGACTGAGTTCAAGGGATATGGGAGATTTCGGGAAGAATTCTTTATCAGTGATATATTTTATGTCACATCTTGGTGTCCACTTGCTAGTGATGCGTCTATGTGATAAACAATATAATAACAATATGGTATATACAAAATGGTTGCTACTAAGAGGAGCTACGACATCTGCGCCAATGAAAATACATCTGTTCAGTCCTTGTTATGGTGGTGTTCTCATGTATTCCATATAGCGCCAAATGTTACGGCTCAGGTATGAGTGAGTCAATGATGTCAGAGTATTCATGCTGCTCCCAACAACCTTTGCATGGGCAGCACAAAGTCCTATATTGTATCAGTGCTTATACCAGATGATTTTATGTTTCTGAACGTGAATAACAGAATCATGAGAGTTAGCATAGACATACTATGATGTGAATGGGTAGCAGGGAAAAATTAGGAAAGAGCTTAAGTTCTTTATTTCTCTAACGTTTCAGACTACACAGAGTCCATCCTCAGGGAGACTGTACAGAAAAGGTTAAATCACAGATGTTTGTGCAGAGAACATTCCTGGGACCCCTTTCGTGTCTACCGCTGATTTGCTGCCCTCTATTATACTGACCTGACCTGATGGTCCTACCATGTCCTGACCCAGCTCCTCCCTATGCCTAAGCATGGTCACACCAGACGTGACGACCAGGGAGACATGAGTGGGGAGGGATGAGGCGACACAATAAAATTCACCAAATCATATGTGAGTGGTCACACTAAATGAGTGGGGAAGTTTGTCGCATTACTCACCCTCCATGCTCGTTGATACACAATGTAGCATGTTCCAAAATATCATGCACTACCTAGTGACTGCCTGTCTGGATTGATGAAGTCTCTGACTATCTGTCACGTGCAAGGTTGCCACTTCCTATTTGAACAGGCATTGCGATGATGCTGACCTCTCATCTCTCAGCGCTACTTACTCGTCGTGTCCGGTGTGGCCTTACACAAATGACTGTTTCTTCCCTTCCCATTTCGTGAGTTAAAACTACGCCTGCTGCAGTGATTGAAGAACATATAAATCCATTCCTATGTTTCGTGACTTCCTTTTTATTAATGTGTGCTAACTCTAATGCTTTTCTCATCTTTTATGCCAACCATTTCTTTATGAGTATAATTGTAAATTCTTGCCATTTTGGCAGATGTTGGCACTGATCTTTACGGAGGACTTGAGGATTTGAAGCATTATGCCTATGCACATTTGCTGAATGTTCTGTTACCCTTTTTGCTAGACATCTCCCAATCTCATCTATTTATATTTTTGGGCAACCAGTACAAAGTATACTCTAAATAACTGTCCTCATTTATGTTACTTTTACCTTTATCATTTATTTCTGATCTTATACAACTTCATTACTCCACAAAACAAATCTCAACATTCTCATCTCCTCTACATTCAGTTTTCCCTCATGTACACATCTCAGCCCCATACACCAAAGCCGATCTCACTAGCATTTTATATACTTTACCCTTAAACCTCAGGTTCATTCTTCTATCACACAGCACTCCGGAAGCCATTCTCCAATTCCTCCATCATACTTGCATTCTGTGGATTATTTACGCATCCAAATCTCCATCCTCGGCCACCTTCAATCCTAGATAATTAACCTGCCATGTCCCGGCAAATTTCTTACCACTGACCCCCCCTCCTAATCCCGGCAGATTTTTTTACCACTGACCCCTCCCCACAATCCCGGCAGATTTTGGACATTTTTTTTTGTTTTTTTTGCTCATACCTCTGCTTTTTGTGAGAAACAATGGCAATTCACAGAAAAGATGCTCACCTGAGCTTATAAGTGACCCTCTGAACACCTGGTACTTTGTTCTCTGGAGGCACGCTGCAGCTGTCACGTTTTCTATGGTAGGGATAAGTATTGGAAATAACTCAGAATACATAAATATTTATTAATTTGGTACAAATTTCCATCTCCTACAAGAATATATTGGTTTTCACACAAAACATAGGCGATATAAGCATTGTTCCATTCACCGATCACATCAAAATCGCCAAAATCTTGCACATATGACTCACTATGACCGTTGTTTCAACTTACATCCTATTTTTCAACTTACATTATACTTTTCCACTAATATTATACCAGTTTCCACCTTATATATCTGTTATCACATTTTACAGGCCTTACTACTATAGTGAACATCATATTATTGCAAGCACACACAGTATCAGTAATGTACTAAGGTGTGTTATTCTCTGAAACGTGGCTCAATGCACAATCCAACGTTGCATTCCACACACTGATACCTCGTGTCTTTTCTCTGAGTGGTTGCTCTCACTTTTGATTGGCTGCATATGTGACAATGGCGCTGGGGTCTAGGACAGTTCAGCTGAGGAGGGGTGGTGGCGGGGAAGTGGCGTTTGAGAGGCGTAGGGGAGTCTGGGCAGCAGTGGTGGGGCGGGTGCGGTGGTGGGGCCTGTCCTCTGCATATTTCACAATGATTTCCTGAGACAGCTCCCTCACAAACCCCTCGAAGATGTCTGAGGTTCAAGTCAAGGCATGGAGGTAGTGGATGTTGAGGACTGTGATGTCGAGCAAGTGGAAAAATACCTTTTTGTACCACTTTGAGGTGGTCCTGGCATATTCCATACTGGAAATCATGAAGTCAGACTGGTCAACTTGCCTCATGTTGACATTGTAGTCCAGTATTGACTCCGGTTTTCAGATGAGGTGCCTCCTCTCGCTGCAGTAATCCACGGAGCCGGTGCAGTGCATCAGGGGGAGGTGTACCATCGACATGAGGAAAATTTCCCTGTTGTGTTTCCATACGGTGGCAAGGATGTTGTTTGCCTTGAAAAAAAAAAAACTCATTCTTGTCAAGTTCCTTACGGCGATGGTTTTTCTTGACTGCTACAGACTCCGGTGTCATGAAGGTAGAGGAACTTAGTGAGAAGGGGGCTAGGGTACCAGTTGTCCAGATACAAGACCTGACCACGATGAAGGTACTCCTCTATCATTGTCTTCACTACGGCCCCAGAGAGTACAATACTTCGATCTTGTGTTATGTCTGTCTGTGCACCAGTGTACAAGACTATGTCTTGCACATAGCCAATTTTACAGTCACACATAACGAAGATCTTGAACCCAAAACGGTGTTTCTTGCTGAGTACGTAGTACCGAAAAGAAATCTCGCCTCTCCACAACACAAGACCCTCGTCTATGACAAGGTCTCTGTAAGGATAGAAGGATGAGTGGAACTTTTCCCTTATTCTCCTCATTCTATCAGTGTTATTATCATAATCATGGGAAGGGTCGTCGGCATCGTAAAAGTGGAGGCAGCTCAGAATTTGTTGGAATCTATTACGACCCATTACCCTCCCAAAGAAAGGTGTGCTGGTCATTGGGTCCATAGACCAGTATCCCAAAATTTTGCTTTTCTATATAACACCCATCAAGAGAGCAGGGCAAAAAAGATGAACATCTCACCTGTGGTAACTGGGTAGTCATTGTTGGGAGTGTCTTCTTGTTGTTCCTTCACGCTCACTTTCACGCCACTGGCTGCTAGCAAATTGTTTGTTTGCTACACAATCCACTCCATAAACTCCTCACCAAAGTATAGGTAGAAGAAATCCACCTTGGTGGAGCCTGCATAGCATCCAAGAGCCGTGCAGCCAGACCGCCACTCTTCCATGAACTGGTGAATGATAAGCATGAAGTCACTTCCATCTTCCCAGTCCCACAATACACCATCTCCAGCCTCGTCTCCATCGTCATCTTCGTCGGGGTGTGGAGGAGAGGGTGGTGGGGGTGGTTGGGTGGAGAGCGATGCCCTTCCCCACTCGTGCTCCTCTTTCCTCTTCCTTTTCCCTTCCCCCTTCCCTTCCCTTTGCTTCCTTTCCCTACATAATGGGGCTGTGAGGAGGAAGCGTGGGAATCTTGTGGGGAGAAAGAAGTGCTAGGGCATGGCTGCTCCTCACTTGCTTGCTCCCCAGGTGCACCACCTGCTCGCCCTGGAGCTGCCTCCCTGTTATCACCACTTTCCCTTTCACAACTCAAGCCCACCCCACCACTTGCACCTTCCCCAGACAAAGCACAAGCCCCATACCTTATTTTCCTCCTCACCGTCCCTTCAGCTCCCTACAGTGAAATCCTTTCCCTCCCCCAACAATGAGGTTACACCACATCCTACGGCTCCGTCCTCATCCTCGTCCTTGTTCTCTTCAGATCTTTTGTCTAGGGGCTGAAGAGATGCTTGCATGTGGTGGAGGTCCAGGCTGGTCTTCCCTTGCCTTACGGTATGTGACATACTGCCGCTTCCTTGGTGATGGTACCTCCTCATCACTGCTGCTCGTTTCATTGTCAGGCACCACGTAGTCATTGTCCTTCACATCGTCATCGATTGGAGAATCACTGTCGCCCATGAAGGCATCAAGGGCGGCTTGAATATCATCATCAGAGAGATCTCAGTGCGCCATGTCTTTACTGGGTCACTGTTATCAGATGAGTGAACAAGACAATGGCACACAGGGGTCACGCAGGATCAGAGAGTGTCCCTGCCTGGTGACGGGTAGAGGAAGTTGTCCTACGTATATGTACCGAAAATCACGCATGAAATTTGAAAAACGTGCAAATGACAGACCTCGCAATTGCAAAACGTATTTGTACGTTGACAGGACTGAGTGTGACAAAACATTGTAACATACCCATATGTTACCGGGACACGTGGGTTAAATCTTGCCCTTTTCAGTTTCTCTCCCCGTAAACTAGTCTCTGAATTTTAAACTTCATTGAAGCAGAGATATTCAATTTTCTTCCTAATAATCTTCATTTCTCTGTCTTCTATAGCCCCTCTCTATTCTTCTAATTTTCTCTCCACCTCCTCCCCTCTGGTGATGCATAGTGCGATATCATCAGCAAAAAGCATGCACCAGGGGGAACTGATCTCTTACCTCACGAACCAGATTGTCCATAATCAGACTGAAAAGGTAAGGACTTACAGTAGATCCTTGATGTAGAACAACTCGAATTATGTTTCGCCATTATGGCAAAGATTATTGTTTTGGTAAGTATGATTAAGCTTCGCCATATAAATGACGAAGCTTCATGTTTTCGTCATTATAATTATTATTATTATTATTATTTGTTGTTATTATTTTCATTTTTATTATTATTATTATTATTATTATTATTATTATTATTGTTACCATTATTCTTTGCACTTATTTTTTCTTTGATCTTGATAATTATTATACATAAAGGTACCCTAGGGTAACCAAAATCCTTGTGCCAAATATAAATGACCTTGACCTCATTTTGACGTCCATTTACTATTTTCTGCTCTGAAAATTTCATATTCGTAATTGAAATATCCCAGAAACTAAATGAGATACAGCTTTATGGTTGAAAATCCTATGACAAAAATGTTTCCTCAGTATTATTGGTATAATATTTTGCCATTTAGCCCACTGGAAAATACCGTATTCAAATCTGCTCAGTGTTTTCTTTGCAACACGTTTTCGAGAAAACCACAAAAGCTTTAAAGCTGAAACTTTCCAGATAAATAGCTGTGGTCTCTTTTAAGACTGGGAAGGAATATAACTACAGTTAACCATACAGTTAACCAGATATTGAGATAAATGTAAAATTACAAATGTGTTCTTCGACACCTTTGTCCTTCAAACTTGTTGAAGTTACACACGAAGTTACCTCAGGGTCTTCTGATCATGTTAACTGTATATTAAAGATAACTTATTTACCATAAGCAGCTGTGGCAATTCTTCCTTCTTGTGGCTACACAATAGGAGTAGGTTACTAGCCAAGATTTTTCTTTGCACTTTTTTAAAAGATCTTGAGGGAAATATTTATATAGGATTAGTAATCTCTGACCAGAGAGTTAGCCAAAACCGTGGCCAGGCATAGGCTTCACAATCAGACACACTCAGCCATCGTTCCAGAAAGGTTTAGTGCTTCATTGAACAATTTTCTAAGCATCACTGAAACACTTTCGCTTCACATATTATATTACTTTTTCAAGCAATATATATGCATCTTAAGAAATTAACATGAAAGTTGGTCATAGCTGTTAGTTTTTAGTGTGCAGTGAGTGTTGATATCTGACATACTGTGTTTTATTAATCTGTTTATTATTTCACTGACCTATTTCTTGAGGCGAGCCTTTAACCGAACTGTTGATGGATGGTGATCTCCCCCACCTTACACAGATGTGTATATATATATATATATATATATATATCTATATATATATATATATATATATATATATCTTTCCTCCTCCCCCTCCATTCTTTCCTTCCTCTTCTGTCTTTCTTTTCTTCATTCTTTCCACTTCCTTCCGCCTACGGGTGACTTTTACACTTCTTCTTTTGTCTTTGTCCTTCATTCTTTGCTCTTCCTTCTGCCTGTGGGTGACTCAACACTGAGTGACAAGCCAAATGATTCCAGTACATTAGGAAATCATTTACTACGCTGGGTGGTAACCATATAACCAAATTATGGCGCCTGGTGGTTTAAGTGGGTAATTACGGCGCTCCAGTCGGACTGAGCCAGTGCAGGTTTATATCCAAAGGGTAGTTGGGGTTATTGCTCACGTAATGCCACTAAGGGATGAGTAAGGCTGGTCACTCTCGACTTAAATGTCAGGACCAACTTGCCTACCCCCGGGCTCCTACGCTGCTCATGGGAAAATGTAGGATTAGATGATGTATATATATATATATATATATATATATATATATATATATATATATATATATATATATATATTATATTGCCAGACGCCTGAATCCCCTAAGGGGTGGCCACAAACAAATCGCCTCCATGTCGCCCTGTCCCCTGCCATTTCAATGCCCTGCTCCCAGCTCACACACCCATCTCTCATATACTACTCCACTCCATCCCTCCATATCATCCTTGCCCTTCCTTTCCTTATCCCCCCTCCTCCTCACCCACATACACTCTCCTCGTCAGTCTCTCACTCCATCCTCTCCACATGGCCAAATCACCTCAACGTGTTTCTCCTAACGCTTCCTCACATGCACATCCACACCACAACGCTCCTTCACTTCCTCATTTGTCAGTCTGTCTCTCCATGTGACTCCACATGCTCCCCTCAAATAACTAATTTCCACTGCTCTCGCTCTTGACTTCTGTCCCTCCAACAAGGTCCAAGCTTCGCGCCCATACGTTAGAGTTAGTATCACAACACTGTCATGTAGTAGCTTTTTTTATTTCCATGCTCACTTCCGTGTTTCTTATCACTGATGTCAAGGAACCAACAACTCTTCTTCCCTGTTGCACCCTATCAAGCACTTCACCCTCTAAACTTCCATCCTTACATGTACTGTATATATATATATATATATATATATATATATATATATATATATATATATATATATATATATATATATATATATATAGATATATATCTGTCTATCTATCTATCTATCTATCTATATATATATATATATATATATATCTTTTATATGTGCGACTCTGGCCATGGGCTTCTGGGCCTATCCCAAGGCCCAGTAGTCCTCCTACACACATCCATGTCACCACTTTGGCGCTAACACTCGCCGTCCATATTGAATACATTCTAGGGCTGCCTCATACAGGATTGGTGTACTGGTATTAGTGGGGGTATTTTTACGACATTTTGGTTGGTTTTCTGGTAGAGCATTGAAGTCTGCTTTTGTGAAATTCAAATCCTTAGACTGTTCCCTGCCCCAGCCGGGATTCGATCCTGGGTTCATTAAAACTGCAGGCCGCCTGTATACCAATTTAGCCATTGCTTATTCTTCTGAACTGAATGTTTTTTTTTTTTCCCTAGTGATACGATTCAGTGGGAATGGTTGCGCTATTCCGATGCGACGTCTTAGCTGCTTGCCCGCACTTGTCATAATATGTGCCAGGTAATGTCATTAATTCATAAATGATTATTACGGTGTATATGATGCCAATACCCACATACAGTGGCACATGTTTATTTACTTCTTGGAACTTGCCCAATTATAGACTGATTGAAGAAACGTCGGCCCCTGTCAATAAACGCAAATTACAATGTTATGGAAGAGAAGCCATAAAAATATTGTAATATCAGATGTATGAGTAGTAGAACGCTTCAAATCACCTCGTTACAGTTCTTTGCCCCGCCCAGTAGTGTAGAGGCTGTGTTCGAATGCGTGGCTCGTGTGTGGTCATAACACTGCCCGCCACGCATCTCTGGTCAGAGATTAGTAATCATGAGTGTACCTTAGGGAAACTCAAGTACTTGTGCCAAACTTAAATGACCTTGACCTATTTTTGAAGGTCACATACTCGTACTACTTTTTTGTGGGAAAATTGCATACTGAAAATTGAAATACCTCATAAACTAATTGAGATACAGCTATTTGGTTGAAAATCCTATGATAATAAAGTTTGCTGAGAAAGTTAGCTGAATATTTTGCTATTTAGCCTGGTAGAAAGTTCCGAATTCAAATCTGCTCTGTGTTTTCGCTGTAACACGTTTTAGAGAAAACCACAAAAGCTTTAAAATTGTATCCTCCAAGATATACATAGCTGTGGTCCCTCTCATTACCTGAAAGGAATATGGTTACCGTTAAACCTACAGTTAGGTAGTTACTGAGATAAATGGAATATGTACCCATGCTTCATTTATGCAGCACTTGCATAACTACTTAGACAAACAATACCATGATCCGTTACGGCGAAGCTTCCTTATTGTGGCCATACAATAAGTAAGTAGGTTTGCGGGCTCCTGGCCTTTGGTTCCTTCTTCCTTGCATTAAAAAAAAAAAAAAAAAGGTAATAATTAGTTTGCCAGTCCCACGATGCTTTTGACATGTGTTTTTGCCTCTCATAAAAATCTGTATGATCGCCACATACATTTCTTACACCCTCTTTTCCTTCATCAGCCTAATGGACGCAAGAGCATACAGAGGTTGAGAGGGTGGACATTCTGACCACCACTTGGTGATGGTGAAAATCAAGGCTCCAATGCAAGGGAGGAATAGAAGGAGGGAAGGACAGGAAGTAGTCAATACATGGAGAGTAGAAACGTTGCAGGAGGATAGAAAAAAAAACGCAAAATGTAAGAGAGAAGTGGAGGAACGATTGGGTAAATATGGCTGGAAGCAGATGGGGGAGGTGGAAGATATGGGAGAGGGTGAAGATGTGTGCAAGATATTCACAGAAGAAATCTGTGCAGTCGATGAGGAATTTGGAAGGAATTTTGAGTATAAAGTGAAGGGAATGTAAGGAAATGTTCTAGAATGAGGTAAAAAATAATTAGACAGGGTGATAAACAAATTAGTCGAGGTGTGAAGGATAAAAATGGTAGATCGCTAGTGGACAAGTGAGAATGAGTGAGCAGATGGAGAGGATACTTTAAGGAACTGTTAAACATTGACAATGAAATTAGCATGAATATAAGTGGCTGGGGAATGACTGAGAGAAAGAAGGAGAAGACACGAGGGACAGGCCTAGGAATTGATGGAGTGTGTGATAATATGCTGAAGCATGGGAGAGAGATAGTAGCAAAATGGATATGCAAGATGTGTAGATTGGCCTGGGAGGAAGGTGGATTTGCTGAGGACTGGAAGTCAGGTATAATTATTCTCCTGTACAAAGGAAAAGGGGGAGGGAGGGAAGAAGCATATGGTAATCATAGGGGCATTTGTCTTCTGAGTGTAATAGGAAAAGTATATGGTAAGATACTTATTGACAGAGATATGCCTTAGGATGGGAAAGGAGGTCCGAATGATGATGATGATGATGATGATGATTACTTGGTGAAGAGCAGGTAGGTTTTAGAAAGGGAAGAGGTTGTGTAGATCAGATATTCATTCTCAAGTCTCTAGTGGAAAACTTTCCTGAGAAGGAAAAGAAGTTGTATGCGGCATTCATGGATTTGAAGAAAGCATATGACAGGGTGAATTAACAAGCAATGTGGAAAATATTAAGAATTATGGTGTAAATAGGTAGTTGTTGATTGCCGTGAAGTTTATGCATGAGGGTGCTAAGGCTGCCGTGCGTGTGTATGGTGAACTATGTGAATTTTTCTAACTGAATGTTCGATTGCAACAGGGATGTCTCATGTCTCCACGGTTGTTCAGTCTGTATATGGGTGGGGTAATAAGAGATATAAGGAATGGCAATGGAAGTTGGAGTGGCCCACATGAGAGAGGGGATCGTTTGGAAACTTCCTGTACTGTTGTTTGCAGATGATACTTTACTCTTACGTGAAGACGAAGGGGAGCTACAAGGCTTGGTGGATGAGTTCTGGAGAGTGTGTAAGATACAGAATCCGAAGGTGAATGTCGGGAAGAGTAAAGTTATGGTTTTCGAGAGAATTTAAGTCACTGAATGAACAGTGAGGATGGATGATGAGGAAATGGAAAATATGAGTATATTTAAGTACTTAGGCGGTGATAAATAAGGATGGAAGCTTGGAGAGTGAAGTGCTTGAAAGGTACAAGGAAGAAAGGTTGCTGGTTCTTTGAAAGCAGTGGTAAGAAATAGGGATATGAGTATGGAAGTAAAAAAAGTTGCTGCTTGATAGCACTGTGATACCAAATCTAATGTATGAAAGTGAAGCTTTGACATTGTTGGAAGGACACAAGTCAAGAGTGTGGGCAGTGGAAATGAGTTATTCGTGAGGAGCATGTGGAGTTACATGGAGAGACAGACTGACAAAAGAGGATGTGAATGAGCATTGTGGTAGGGATGTGATAGAAAGCGTTAAGAGGAATACATTGAGGTGGTTTGGCCATGTAGAAAGGATGGAGAGCTAGAGACTAACAAGGAACTACTGGCTCAGTTCTTCATTTCTGCAACATTCGCAGCCCTTCCTCTAACTTTCGCTCCGTTGAGCACCACCTCTCCTCCTCTAAACCCCACCTTCTTTTCCTAACTGAGACTCAGCTGTCTGAGGCAACTGACAGCAAACCCTTTTTTGTATCCTAATTTCTCTATACTCATTTCAAAGCGAAAGGTGGCTGTTGTGTATATATACGCAACAGCTTATCTTGCTCTCGTGTTCCTGAACTCGATTCCTCTGAATTCTCTGCACTCTGCCTTCGGCTTTCCTGTCATTATCTGACTAAATATGTCTGCGCTGTTTACTTATCCCCTAATTCGCTGACTACCAAAATTTCTTTCACTAACTTACTTCTACAATGGAATGCATTCTGTCCATTTCTCCTTTCTCTAAAATCTCCATTCTAGGAGATTTCAATGTTCACCACCACCTTTGGCTCTCCTCTCCTTTCACTGATCCACCAGGTGAACAAGCCTACATCTTTTCTATCCTTAATGCCTAGAGCAGCTTGTACAGCATCCTACCCATATCCCTGACCACCTTGGAGAGAGCTCCAACATACTTGATCTCTTCCTTACAACTAGTCCTTCTGCTTACACTGTTAATCTTTTCTCTCAGTTGGACTCTTCCGATCACAACCTTATTACCTTAACCTCTCCTATTGCTCCGATGCAGCCTGTGGACCCTTCAAAGAAACGTTGTCTGTGGCACTTCGGAGCTGCAGATTGGGAGGCCCTCAGGCAGCACTTCGTTCCTTTTCCCTGGAATGATTATTGCTTCCATGGCCAGGAGCCATCTGGGTGTGCCTTACACATTTTACGGAGGTTATTCTCTCGAGCATGGAAACATACATTACATTCTCATATCCTTTGACTAATGCAAGAAAGCCTTGGTTTAATCACGCTTGTTCTAATTCTGTCCACAATAAGGAGAGGGCCTATAAAAGGTACCAGGGCCAACCCACCCTGGAATCACATCTTTTTTACGTTTCTTCCTGGAATCATGCTAAGTCTGTTCTTCGCTCTGCTAAAAATAATTTCATCCGTACTAAATGCTCTCAACTCTCCAACTCCAATTCTTCCCGCTCCTTCTGGCACCTTGCCAAAAACCTTCCTAACAACTTTACCTCGTCATCCTTCCCCCCTCTTTTCTACTTTGATGGTTCTGTAGCTATTTCTTCTACTGATAAAGCATATCTCTTCACTCAGACTTTATCTTCCAATTCCATCTTAGATTATTCCGGTGCTGTTCCCTCATCACTTCCCCCCTCTCACTTCCTCATGGCTGATATTAAAACTTCTTAAGCTGATGTATTTTCTGCCATCACAGGCCACAGTACTAACAAGGCACATGGGCCTGATGGAGTCCCTCCTGTATTCCTCAAGAACTGTGCTTCTGTGCTTACCCCCTGCCTAGGTAACCTCTTTCGCCTTTGTCTATCAATTTGTACCTTTCCTTCTTGCTGGAAGTTTGCTCTTATTCAGTCAGTCCCAAAGAAGGGTGACCATTCCCCACCCTCTAACTATCGTCGAATTGCTATAACATCCTGTTTTTCAAAAGTTTTTGAGTCAGTTCTTAAAAGAAAAATTTTAAAGCATCTTTCCTATCACAACCTTCTTTCTGATCATTAGCATGGGTTCCGTCGCTCCACTGGCGATCTTCTCATATAGACCCCAGGTCATCCTCCTTTCGGGACTTTGGCGAAATCTTTGCCATTGCACTTTACATCTCAAATGCTTTTGATCGAGTTTGGCATAAATCTTTAATTTCCAACTGCCCTCATGCGGTTTCTCTCCTTCTATCTGTGCCTTCATCTATAGCTTCCTTTCTGATCGTTCAGTAGCCGCTGTTGTAGACGGCTATCTTTCTTCTCCTAGATCTATTAACAGTGGTGTTCCTTTGGGCTCTGTCCTATCACCAACTCTCTTCCTTGTATTCATCAATGACCTTCTAAGCTGTACATTTAACCTTAACCACTCGTATGCGGATGACCCAACCCTTCACCTTTCCATTCCGTTCCCACAACGTCCATCTCAGCAGTTACTTCAAGAAGCAAGGAATGAGGCTATGGCACACCTAATGTCTGACTTGGCTCGAATCTCTGACTGGAGTAAAAATAACCTTGTTTTAAATGCATCAAAGACCCAGTTCTTACACCTATCAACCTGACAAAATCTTCCACAGATGTACACATTAATGTTTTATAATATTCAGCTTAATCCTGCATCATCCTTGAATATGCTTGGGGTTTCATTCACTCGGCACTTACCTTGGAAAGATCATATCACGTCTCGTAAAATCTGCATCCACGAGATTGAGTGTGCTAAACCGACTCCGTTCCTTCTTTACCCTTGCACAATTGTTGACTCTATACACGGGTTTTATCCGCCCCTGTGTGGAATACAACTCTCATGTGTGGGAAGGCTCCCCACATACAGCTCTTCTCAATAGAGTGGAGTCAATGGCTTTTTGTCTCATTAACTCTCCTCCTCTTACTAGCTCCCTTCAACCTCCGACTCTTTGCGACAGTGTTGCATCTGTATCTCTTTTCTGTCACTACTTCAATGGTCACTGCTCCTCTGAACTGTCTGCTTGCATCCCTCCACCTCTATAACGGGTGCATAGCACCCGTCAAGCAGCAAAGTCTCATCCCTTTTCTGTCCAACTCTCTAATGCAAGAGTTAACTGTTACTCCCCATCTTTCATTTATGCAACAGGTCATCTCTGGAACTGTCTCCCTCTGCCTGTGTTTTCTGCTAGCTATGATCTCCAGTCTTTCAAATGCAGTGTGTCCAGGCATCTCGAAATGACTGGATCTTGATTTTGGTTCTCTCTTATCAAGTTTTCCTCTTGGAAGGAATAGTTGTTGTGGGCTCGTGGCCTTTGATTCCTTCTTCCTAGCATAAAAAAAAAAAAGGAGAGTGTATGTGATTGAGGTGTAGTGGGGTAGAGAGAGGGGTAGGCCATGGACGATATGAAGGGATGGAGAGGAAAGGTATAAGAGAGAGGGGGACGTGAACTAGGAGCAAGGCAGTGAAATGATGGGGGACAGGGCAATGTGGAGGTAATTTATTTTGGAGCCAGTCCTTACAAGATTTTGCCATCTGGTAATAGATAGATAGACAGACCTGCAGACCTCCTGAGGTCGCACTGCGTTGTAGGCTCTGGACAATGAATATCAGATGCTACCCCCTCAACCCCTTCCAATGCTTCTCCATTGTCGATCTCAAAAATTGCATATCGTCCCTCTACCGGGCAAATAACCTAGTTGCTCTTTCCCTCTTGTTGTCTATTTCCTGAACTTACACTCTCTAATCCTCTCCCAAACTTTCATCGTATGCTATATCAATTTTCTTTCTCAATAACCGTCACAATCCTGAATAACCCTCTTCTTTTTGTAGATGAGTACAGTCACACCATCTCTCCATTTATCTGTCATTTTCTCCTGCTCATAATTTTGTGCATCAAATCCCACTCCAGATCTACCCCTTCTTCATGCAAATACTTCCAAACCTCCACTTGTGCCCATGTGGCCTCATTGTCCTCCTGTTTCTAATTCTTTTCAGTGCCATCTTTTCTTATTCTCTTCTTATATCTGCCGTTAAATTCTCAACGAGATCCATCGGATTCTCATTCAGCAGCTTTGCAAAACATTCTTTCCACCTTTCCCTAATCTTGTCATGGTCACATAAAACCTCTTCTCCTTCATCCTTTATCCACTTGATCTGAACGAAATACTTGATTGCCTTATCTCAACTGTTCACATTCTGCAGATCTTTTTCACTCCCTCCGGTGTTTCCAGCTCTTCATACACCTCATTCCCTGTTTGTGCCTTTGCTCTTGCCACTGTTTTCTTTGTTTCATAACTTTATTTGCCCGCCTATATATTTCTCTGTCTTCCTGTCACCTTAATGTATCCCATATCTTAACATCCATTTTAGCCCATATTATTTTCTCATTCCACCATCATATCTCCTTATCCACACGTGGTCTCCTTCCAGTTGGCATACCCAAAACCTCCTTCCCCCCTCTCAGTATCATTCTGATATTTTCCTTCCACCAATCCTGCACCCGTCCAGCAGTCTAACTTGACTTATAACTTTTTCCCTACAATGCCTACTCAGATCCTCCTCCTTTAACCTCCATCACATTTTCCCACGAGTCCCTTGCTCAGGGTTCATTGTCTTGTCACTCTACATCCCACAGACCACCACTACCTGTTTGTTTTGTGTTGCCATAGTCTCCCTGTTTATGACCTTGTAATTCTTAACCTCTTTCTGATGGGACATTGTACATATTAGTCTATTCAACTTTTTTTTTTTTCCACTCCTGCAGGTCAAACACTGGTTTGCTTTCTGCTCAAAAATGGTGTAAGCATTCGCCAAATCAAACACCATTACCACATCTACTTTTCTCCCTCTCCTCATTCTTCTCTCCCACAGCCCAACCACCATACTCCCTACCAATCGCCTCAGCTTCTCCCCATGTACCCATTCAGGCCTGTACCCAGGATTATTCTTTCTCTGTCTGATGTTAGCCCAAACTCATGCTCCATCTCTTCCCAGCCAATTTGGGGAGAACTTACATGTATGATGCTAACCACTGTCCCATTCAGGTCGAGCTCGACAGAAATCGCCCAATTACCTTCCTTGCCCATGCTTACTAGTTTATCCATAAATTTCTTGGGTAACACTATCCCCACGATATTCCTCCCTTTCTCATCTCTCTCTTTTTTTTTTTTAAGTAATAGAATGGAGGAACAAAACACAAATGATTTAAAAAAAAAAATCCATATACAAGATTACTGGTGTCCACATTCATAAAAAAATATGCAACAGTTGGACTTCAACATCTGTAGGTTGAAGTTTGGGGGGAAACAGCTCGGGGAAGCGAGTTCCAAAGAGATGCAGTTCTGTGAATAAGAGTTTTCTGATGGGCGGAAGTTCTGCAGTACGGCAGAGTGACATTCCAGTCATGAGTGTGACCAGATGCCCGTTTAGAACAAGGGAAGGCATGGAGAGGTTGCACATTGGATGCATCTTCATCTAAGCATTTGCCATAAAAGTATCTGTAAAATAATGCAAGGGAGGCAACATTCCTTCTTAGCTGTAGCGAAGGTAGTTTATTCGTAACAGGATGGATATTAATCATTCTAGCAGCTTGTTCCGAATTTTGTCTGTATGTTATGGTGCAACCTCTCCACATCTATTCCACAAGGGTGAGCAATATACCAGCTAAGAGCTCACATGACACTTATAAATTATAGTTAACTACTCATCAGTGAAGAAGCTACAAACTTTGTACAATATCCAAGATTTTTTCCGGTGATTTTAGCAAATGATCTGACATGAGAGGTCCAGCTGAGGGCATTGTTATGTGAAACACTGAGAATTCCAATACTTTCAGAGATAGGAATATTAGTAGCATTGAAGGCAATACAGGAATCTGGCAATATCTGTCAATTACTAAACTGTATTTATTTGGTTTTACTAGCATTAAATCAGACAAGGTTAATTTGCCCCCATTCATTGATCCTAGATAAGTCGTGGTTTATGGAATTGGCTGTACTCAGTTGTGAGTTAGAAATATTTAATTTTGTGAATGGGTGATTAGGTGTGAATGAACTGTGAAGTGTTGAGCCATATGCATATGAGCAGATGGTGTTATGAGTGACAGATAAAAGATCATTAACCCATCCCTTCCGGGTGACACGTATACATGTCCTTCCGGGGCCGTCCGGGGGTCATGTATACATGATCTAGTAATTCACGCCATTGTTTGAATACTCAGCTGATTATTTTCACCACCTGCACCCACTGGCAACCCCCCACAAGCATCCCAGTCATGCTTCAGTTGCCTGCATACCTCTGTGATGGATAGGTCTATGTATAAAGATCTTCCTGTGTCCCAACCCTCAGAGGATCACCCGCACCCTCCGACTTCCATTGTTATGAAGTCCAAAGACCCTCAGAGGAAAGGCCTTAGTGATAGTGCAATAAGGAGGGAATTAGATATACCATTATCGCCAATTGTGAGTGGGGAAAGTGACTCCTCCTTTGAAGAACAAGACTTAGCCATATTGAGTATGGAAAAATACACATCACAGGAGAAGAGTGACAGTGAATTCGCCACTGTGTGACGATATTTTCCGTCTTCAGGATCATCAGCCTTTTCTGGTGATGAAGGATCTGATGTAGTTGATGATCCTGCAGAGGGTGATATATGCACAGTGGAGAAAGTGGCGGGGGAGGTAGAGAGTGAAGGAAGCAAGGAGGCTGGCGGGAGGAGAAACGCCGCAGGCTGGTCCCCCGGGCAGGAGAGTGGCTTAGGATGGAATTTTCCACCCATACACCATCACCACCATGTTCACCCACACGGCCTGCATCACTTCATTCATCACCCCATGCATCACCACGCTAGCCTGCATCACTCCAGGCCTCACCACACCGACCTGCCTCACTTCAGACCTCACCATAAGCATCCCCACGCCGACCTGCCTCACTTCTGCCCTCACCACGTGCCTTACCACACCGACCTGCCCCACAGCGTGCCTCACCAAGCCGACCTGTCTCATCCCCTGCATCACCGCCCCAACCTGCCTCACTTCAGGCCTCACCAAGTGCCTCACCACGCTGCCCTGCATCATTACAGGCCTCACCACGCCGGCCTGGCTCACTACATAGTGCGCCACGCCTGCCTGCCTCATCACATGCCACTTCACCACAACCTGGCTCATCTGGATATGTTTGTGCAAGTGCACGCCAGCAGGCACGTGCTCGTGACGCCTTTCGCCAACACCATCACCACCACAATTACCATCACCAGCATCATCACCTGCCTCATCTAGTGGTGAGTCGGCAGACTTGCCACCACAACTCTATGATAGGGGCTGTGGCAGGGCACGGGGCAGAGCACGTGGACGGCAGGCAAGGCAGGAACCATGGACTGGTAAATTCGAAACCTTTGTGTGGGAGGAAGGGATGGGGTTTCAGCTTGAAATACCTGTTTTTGACAACACAAACGCATGTGTGCAGCCAGAATTTCCCTGCAACAGAGCTTCGTCTGCAGTGGACTTCTTCCTTGCTTTTTTCACAACAGCAGTGATGGAGTTCATTGTGAAAGAAGTGAACAGTTTCAGGGATTTCTGCTGCAATTGGGCTGAAACCTCACACGTGAGAGAGAGTGCGAAAATGAAGGAATGGACTGAAATGAGTGGTAGCAAAATGTATGTTTGTCTAGGCTTGACAATGTTGATGCCTTATGTTAGGAAACATAACATACATGATTACTGGCTCGTGGACGATATTGCTGCAATGCCAGTATTCGGTAAGTATATGCCACGTGACCGATATCTTGACATCTTGAGGTATTTTCATTTTTCCACCAATATGGGCCCACATCCGAACGATAGGCTGTGGAAAATTCGCTCGATTCTAGAGATGATGAAGGAGAAATTTCAATCATTTTTCAGGCCATTTCAGATGGTTGTTATCGACGAGTCACTTATTTTGTTCAGGGGACGTCTTGCCTTCATTCAGTATATTCCATCGAAGAGAAATTGTTTTGGAATAAAGTTCTTTGTCTTGTGCGATTGCAAGACTGGGTATGTGGCTGATTTCATTGTGTTACAGCAAGTGATGCGGTGTTTTTGAAGGACAACACCCATGGTTTCTCTGGCTCTGTGGTCAAGAATAATGGACAGGTACTTCAGTGGCAACCATATCTTTTACACTGACAATTATTACATGGCACCAAGTCTTGCAAAGTACCTGCAAGAAAACCAAACACCCTTCTTACAGACCTTACACAGAGAGTTTTCAGTGGCATGAATTCACCTAGGCCACCACACAGAACACTCCTAATCACACTAGACATTAGCAAAGCTTTTGATACCATCCCCCGCCACAACCTCACAAACAAAATACTCAATACAAACATGCACAATAACACAAAAAGATGGCTGGCAAACCACTTAGCAGGCAGATGTGCACCCGTAACATTTGCCGGTCAGTCTTCTAACATCAGAAACTTCACAAACAGCGTCCCCCAAGGATCTGTCTTGTCCGCTACACTTTTTAACCTATACATGCACGACATACCCACACCCCACACACCAAAGATACACATAGCTTTCTATGCAGATGATATAACACATGTAGCACCAAAAAGCAAACACAGCCCCACACATCTTTCAACCCTCCCTCAACACATTACATGATTGGTTCACGACAAACAGGCTCTAAATAGCCTCAGCCAAATCTACAGTGACCCTTCTCACAAACTGGACAGCAGAACACAGTCACATCCCACACCTCACCATAAAAAACACTCCCCTACCACACACACACACACACACACACACACACACACACACACACTCACACACACACACAAAATCCTTGGTGTAACATACAACACATCAATGTCATTTAAACAACACATCACAAACATTAAAAATAAAATAACACCAAGACTCAATGCTTTGAATTCACTTGCCCATACAACATTCGGACATAACAAAGAAACCACCACCACAGTATACAAACATTACATACGTTCAGTGATGAATTATGCAAGCCCTGCCTGGGCTTCTAACCTCAACAAAACACACTACAACACTCTACGGACCATACAGAACAAGGCTCTAAAAATAATCACAGGCTCCACAGCTACAACACCCACAGACCACCTACGTCAAGAAACCAAAGTCCTCAAAGTCAAGGATCACCTAGACATGAGATGCACCCAGTTTCTTGCTGCAGCCTCCACAAACCCACAATATCCACTATATTGCATGGCAACACATCCACCCACACCAAGGAACATCAAAACAACACCCAGCACACAATACCATACACAAATACTGTCATCTCTTCCTCCTCGCCCACCTCAGACCAGCTTCCAGAAGCATATCCACACTCAGATCACTCGCCACTCCATTCAGTCACTTAAAGACAACACACAGGTGCATGCACGGCCTCCTGACATCCACCCTTCTGAATCCTATCTCCCTCGTGAGGACAGGGTCCACCTGGCCAGGCTGAGATGTGGGCACAATCCAGCCCTCTTTAGCTACCAGACGAGGCTGGATGGCTCCATCGCTGATGCCTGTCCAGGATGCAACACAGCACCCCATACTATTAAGCACATTATGGGAGACTGCATTGCACACAATCACCTACGCCAACAACACAACATACACTCTTTGAGAGCTCTGTGGGACTCGAGGCTGTTCGGCCAGACTGCCTAGGGAACAACTACTACAACTACTACTACACCAAAGTGCATCGTGCATGCAAAAAGAAAGCATTGGCCATCCTTTCCCAAAGGCACCGTGAAGGGGGAGTGCAGGACCTTGCAATCAGGTAAACTCCTGGCAATTCATTGGCATGGGAAGAGAAAGGTGAATGTCCCCTCCATGGTCCACGAAGGTAGATTGACACAGACAAGGTCGATAGAAGAACGAGGCAGCCAGTCTTCAAGCCTGATGCTGTTCTGGACTAAAACGTGAACATGTGACTCGTCAATAAATCAGATATGCAGATCGGCACAATCGACTGTCTGAGGAGGTGCTGTAAATGGTATAAGAAGGCATTCTTACATGTACTGGACATCTGTGTACTGAATGCCTTCATTCTGTTCAAGGAGGTTACACAGACCAGCACATCCCTCAAACAGTTCGAGAATGATGTGATTTACAGCCTTCTGGTGAGGTTTGGACAGGTAATTCCTTCCGTGAAACGTAGGCACAGTGAACAGCAACTGCCTGACCGCCTGCAGTGCAGGGACCACCTCAGCAGGCATTTCATGGAAATATTACCTTACACACCTGCAGGCAAAGAAGCCTTCCGGTGTTGCTTTGTTTGCGCCAATTCATTGCGCCGACCACAGCAATGCCGTATGACGAAGTGGTGGTGTGCTGAATGTGAAGTTGCACTGTGTACTGACTGTTTCATTGATTTCCACCCAAAGACCGAGTGGTAGGAGTCTGGGTATTATAAAAAAGTTAGTTTTGTACATAATGGTATGTTGTTTTTTTGTTGAAATAGATAATATGATTTCACTGCTCTGCGTACATTTATGTGAATAATAGAGGCGGAAAGTATGTTTCATGATAAACTCGCAGCCTTGGTTTATTCGGGAAACATTTGCGTACACATATTTATGATGAAAAATTATAACTCAAAGGAAAGAGAAAGTCACAGTGGTAAGTATTTCCATTTGAGGGCAGTACGTAAATGACCACCGGTACTTGATTCACATTTTATTTATTTAATTATTTTATTTCCAGTAGTACTTATAGTGGTAATAGTACTGGTAGTATGTGTAGTAGGTGTGGCAGTAATAGTTGCAGATGTGGTAGTTGTAATAGTAGTAATTGTTTTAGCGGTAGTAGTACTTGTAGTAGTGGTAGTTGCACTTGTACTTCTAGTAGTAATAGTATTATTTCTAGGAGTTGGAATACCCAAACTTCTACTCGATCACCAATGCCAGAATTGAGGAACAATCCTAGCCAAACATACCTTTCCGTGTGTGTGTGTGTGTGTGTGTGTGTGTGAGAGAGAGAGAGAGAGAGAGAGAGAGAGAGAGAGAGAGAGAGAGAGAGAGAGAGAGAGAGAGAGAGAGAGAGAGAGAGAGAGAGAGAGAGAGAGAGAGAGAGAGAGAGAGAGAGAGAGAGAGAGAGAGTGTGCGAGTGTCTGTCTGACTGTGTCGGTAACGAGCAAGACAAGCAGCGTGAGTTCAAGGTCGCTGCTACTGTGACCGGCCTTCATTCACCCAGTACGACCGATTATGGAAAAATATTCACGGAAACAGTGTTTGTAGTGTATTTTGGTGTCCTGGAAGTGTCATCGAAGTGATATACTGTACGTGTGGTGGGCTAATGTAAGCCATTGTTGTGTCACCGAACCTCCACCACGCATATGGACACCGGCAAAAATACACCAAAAATTGCCCTCATTGCCCACTCACTCACTCTCCTTATCTGCACTTCACGGACCATCTAATGCCATCAACTTGAAGTCGAAGCATTGGTGAGTAATATGAAACCTTATTTGTTGCAATTGGTTAAGTATTAACAGAGATATGAAGCTTTAAAGATAGACGATTTTGCCGATTTCTGTCGGGAATGCCCTGCTGTGTGGAGCACTCGCGACATCTGCCGGACGGGAGGGGTTAATATGAATTAGTAATAGGGTTTGAACCAGAACTTATCCTTGTGGCATGCCGTCATTAACTGAGTGGAAATTTGGAATATGCATCATCTACTTTTATCTTTCCGTTGCTGAGGTATGAGGAAATCAGAGGAAAAGAAGATGTTAGTCCATAACAAAGGAGTTTGAATAGCAGAGAACGGTGCCACATTCTGTCAGAAGCTTTAGAAATATCAAGAGCTACTGTGAGTTTCACCATGTTGGTCAATTGATTGTTGGATGGTGTGAGTCGGGAGATTGGGTATATCAATTATGAAAACCATACTGTCTATCATTAGCTAAGTTGTTGGATTGAAGATGTTTAAGTATGTGCTTATTCATTACAAATTCAAACACTTCACCAAGAGGAGTCGTGATAGTTATTGCACAGCAATCAGAGGGGTCAGGGAAACTTCCTCTCTTCGGAATTGGATGGATATTGGCTTCTTTCCAAGATTTGGGGAATGGGGACGTACGTTTGCACAGTCAATAGTTTAGCTAGAAGAGAGGCAAGTTCTGGAGATAATTTTTTCTAAACAATTGGAGGAAGTCCATCTGGGCTTGAAGCTTTGTTGGTTGGTAAATTGTCTAGGATGGATTAAACGTATCAAGTCAGTATTCTAAGTGAAGCAATTTCGGGAGACTCAAGTTTTAGTACTGGGACGTTCTGGCTGACTTCCTCTACCGTAGAATTTCTGGCAAATATACTGGCAAGGATATTCACCTCACCACACAGGTTATTTGTAGTGTTACCGTCGGAAGATTTTTGTGGAGGAATGGATGATGACTTGTGAACGTTATTATTGAAAGAATTCAGAGTTGACCAGAATATTCTACTGTCATTACGATTGTTTAGTAGTTTGGATGCTTGGTTGTGAAGAAAGTTTGATTTAGCAAGATTTATTACAGCTTTTGTATAGATTTTAGCAATTTTAAATTGACTGAGTGATTTACATGCTTTTTTTACTTTAAGTAAGAGCTTATGCTAATGGCTTTTGGGCTGTTGCTCTGGCACTATTGCTATCGAACCATTTTGAGGAGTCCGATAGTTTAGTAAACTGTTGACTTGGTATGAACAATTCCATACCAGCTAGTATTAAGTCATTAATGTGGGACTGGGTAGAACTGATGTCACTAGAGAAGAAAGACTGCCATGGAATATCAGCAAGATAATTTCTGAATCCATCCCAGTCTGCCCTGTCAAAGTGTTATCGGGTCACCCAGGCAGTTTCAGAACGGGGAGATGTGGGAGAGCTGACAGGCTTAGATGAGACTGGTCAGAGGATCCAAGTGGTAACAATACTTCTATCCTGTGTTGATTTAGAATACTTGTCAGGAATAGATCCAAGAGATAGGCATTATGATCAGGATTATCTGGTATTCTGGTTGGTTGATGTACAAACTGCATAAGATTAAATGATTCTGCAAAGCGCTTGCATTCTGGACCAGTATCGTCATTCCTGATAGAATGCAATAACCATTCTACATTATGTATGTTAAAATCACCCAAAATGGTAATTTCAGTGCTTAGGATGAGGTAAAGGTTAGTCAACTGTATGAATATGTAACCAAACACATTGAGTTCTGAAGAAGCTTTGGGGGAGAGATAGACTGTAGAGATATATTTGGTAATACTTTGATCATTTACTTTATACAGGGAACAATCAAAATCAGTTGAAGTGAAGTTCAAAATAGTGTTAAATGCAAATTCAGATTTGATACAACAACAGGTGCCACATTGTTACGTAAGTTTGAGAGACAATAATCAGAACTAAATGAGGATATGTCAATAGAGGGAAAGATTTGGTAATCCATGAGGAACAGGGCTAAAGAGGATTATGACTGAAGAAAAAACATTGAAATAAATTCAAGCTGGTACTAAGACCACAGATATTGCTGAAGTATAAGGCTGAACTTGCACTTCTCCGATGACGAACATGACCTGTGGAATAGTCGCTGTCAGCACAGTGGCTTGACAGCGACCAGGAGGACGCTGTGCCGCTAGCCCTACCCCGCCAGTGGTGGCAATCCGAGATACCGGCGCATTTGTTGATGTTAATGCAGCGGCCATTGCTAAGGGGGAATGATAGTAGAAGGTGCGATATGTAATGTGCATGTAGTGTGGAACAGACTGTTGGAGGCAGAGATGTGAGAGTATGATGGCCTACTCTCCGTGTAAGTGGAAGCATTGAAAATGTTCAGCAAAGGCAGGTGGTCAGGACCAGGTCTTGAAGGCAGGTGAAACGGGAGCTCCAGCTCCCCCTGTCACCAGCTTACCATCCACCTCGGGAGTACCACCCTGTTTGACTGGTGCTACAGTCCGCTTCCTCTAATTATAGAGGAATTGGCATCAGGTACCATTCTCATGATGTTTTCTTCTTTTTTTTCTGAGCATTAGTACTGTAACCATTATGACTCTGTGGTCGGGGCAACTCTAAAATTCTTTTCAGGTTAACATCAAACGACTTTATTTAGATGAGAGTTAGCTATAGATTGTTTCCTTAAAATTATGGTGCTCTACTGTGATACATCCTGTTGCATTATTACGTGCCTCACACTGAATCATCATCAATAAATCACCAAAACCAGCTCAACATTTCACCAACCATGCCATAAATATATTTAGCCTGTAGTTATGTGTCTGTAATTAATTAAATCCCGTGTACCACTTTATTTCCTAACAAAATATATCAGGCCATTTCCCGGCCAGGATGTTGTAAGAACACACTGCATAACATAACGCTACTGGAACAACAGCTTCGCTCAGCGTAACAAAGAAATAAATAACACACACTTACGATGGACCATGGCACGAACCAATATAGCCGTGGACATAAGCTATGAGAGAGAGAGAGAGAGAGAGAGAGAGAGAGAGAGAGAGAGAGAGAGAGACTATGTGGGGAGCTGTGTATATAATTATAAGGGGAGGGGGAAATGTGTGTGTTTGTGTGTGTGTGTGTGTGTGTGTGTGCTCGTTTTCAGAAGGCATTGCTGTCTCACCATTTATCGCTATGGAGTGGATCAGTTTTCATTTTGCAGAAGTTCTGTCGTTCATTCTGCATCTCACTTCATGAACTTTAAAGTTTTAGGGAAAAGGTGTCGAGTGGTTGTATTGTCTTAGTCTGTCAGCAATTTTTTTTTTTTTTCGAGATATGAACACTAGAATGTGGTCAGCCATGAAGAAGTTGTATAGATAGAATGTGTAGTGTAATGATGTCTTATTTTGCCATTAAGTGATGCAAAAGA
>NC_136972.1:4602685-4665185 GCF_032717465.1 Coenobita brevimanus | reverse complement strand
GTATCCGCAGGTGGCTGTTGATGAAACTATGTAGCGCATGATCCATAAATTGAAATATAAAAGTGTATAATTTGTATAATAATTGAGCAATATTCTACCTCTGACGCCGATTCAAAAGGCTCGATGGCTCATCCAGAGTCTGTTTAAATCTCCACAGTACGTAACAGAGTTATTTTTAGCTTAGATAGTGTAGGCAAATGAGTAATCTGATATTCATTGCTTTCTCACTTTGTTAATATTGCTCACAAACTTCGACTATTTTTTTTCTCGGATTTATAGATTATCTAACGGCATATCTTTCTGTCTGACAACTTATCTCGTTTTATTTCTCTCAAACTACAGTATATTTGTCTCTATCTGTCTATTGATCTTTCACTATCTTTCTCTCCATCTATCTATCTATCTATCTGTCTAACTTTTTACTTGTCTGTCTGTCTGTCTGTCTGAATGTATTCTATCTATACTTGTTTATCCATCTGTCTATCTTTCTATCTGTCTGCCTGCCTGCCTGTCTCCCTGTCTGTTTGTCTATCTGTATTTCTATCTATCTATATTTCTGCCTGTCTGTGTGTTTCCACTACCTATCAGTCTATCGTCTTCATATTATGGAATTATAATGAATTCTCAAAGCTTCATAAAATTCGTGGGTGATTTAATGGAAGCCTAACCAATACCCCTTATAATATCACACGTTTTATTAATTTAGTTTTTACCAGTAGTATCAAGTATGTATCAAACGGACTCCAGGCTGCAGTGTGTAAAGAGTTTTTAATAATATTATGCATTTCCACAGATGATCACTTCACAATACTGTGATTTTGTTAAATTAATTATATGGAAATAAAACAAATCCCTCAAAAATATTTACATTCCGAAGCAGCAATCAGTCTTCCAGTCTCTATGGAGTGTCAGTACCACTCGCCCACTCCAGCATCGCTTGGAGTCAATCTCGCGGGTCTGTTAGAGCTTCGGTTTTGGCCTGTGCTAATGTTACAGGTTTCCTATGTCCAAGGTGGAGACTATCAGCAGACAGAAAGGAAACTCTGGATGATAATCGGGTGAGTGTGACCCTCTGATAGTTGCTGTGTATAGCTTTTCGTTCAGCTTTGTAGAAGATAACTGTTGTTTCCACGCCAGTGGAAGTCAGTGGTGCAATGAGTAACACGTCCAACTAACAGTTAGAAGATCCTAAACTCGATCCTAGATGTATCAAACTCTTGGGTATAGTTTGTTTTCCCTTGTCTTGTAGTGTCCGGAAGTGTATCTGGTTCATTTTAGGACCAAAAGTTCGGTTTAGTGAGACAGTGTGGCTATGGTATGGCTGTTTCCATGTGAGCGTGATCAGAATGTAGATTAAGTTACTTAGTGCTTGTAATTCTTTTTTCCTATTGTACTTTATTGGTATTAAGTCTCTTTATAATATTAAAATTTCGAGCGGTAAGGAGTATGTGCCTATGGTCACGAAATCCAGCATAATGTACGCATGAGCAAAGGCATGTAAGGCACGATGAATTTCATTGTTTTATTTCGATGCAAGGATATAGAGAGAGGTTGGTGGACAGTAAATATTGTAATTAGGGAATGTCATTTTTTTCGGATAATCAATTGTAAGGGGAAAGACATCACACTGAATTTATCACGAGTCTATAGTAATGAAACTTTTAAATTGTGTAAGCCGTCATCCTCTTCCACTCTTTCCACCATGCAAGACTGGCGTGTTACTCAACGACCGTGAAATGTGACGGATGGTCGGTGCTGTCGTTATCCTCCCCCCCTCCCCTCCAAGAAATTCTGTAAGTAATTTGATAATAATGATGTTTGATATGTTGAAGGGCGAATAGTGATACCCAACGAGTGATAATAGTGACGAAAATAGAGAAACAGAATCGTGTTAGTATCAAGTGTTTTCATCCCCAGGAAGTGTTGTGTAGCGATCACGCGAGGTGACGCCAT
The DNA here is from genome assembly GCF_032717465.1 of Coenobita brevimanus. NCBI lineage: Eukaryota > Metazoa > Arthropoda > Malacostraca > Decapoda > Coenobitidae > Coenobita > Coenobita brevimanus. Next base: position 4,663,232 of record NC_136972.1, on the reverse strand, counting down.
TTGAAGAGCGAGTCCTGAGTCCCGCTCACCACTCTTGTATTCTGTGAGCTGGATGGTGAGGTATTTCCCATATATTTGTGTACCATACTTTATATTATTATTTAGTGTGTAACTGGAATATGAGAATGCAAGCAAGAGTTTTGTCTGAACATCAGATAAATGGGTGATTTTTGCGAGCCAAATATCAGGTGCCTTGGGACTGTAAATTGTTTATTAATGTGTTGGGATGACTTTGCAGTTCAGCACATATTAGGGCTGTGTTAGTTGTGAGTTAATGTTCACGTTGTTACTTTGTGAGGCACAGTGATATCGACTCAATGATGTTGTTCATGTTTAGGTTAGGGTTATTCATGCTTATTTGTTATAGTACGTTTCTTCTACGTTCTCCCTACAATAAGTATTATTTTGAGCAGACCTATGTGTCTGTAGTGCCATGTGTTTTTCTGTTTCTAATTGACATGCTGAGTGTTGTAACTTCATGTTTCTGTATTATGAGACTTTCTTGATCATGTGAAGGGATTACTTGGATAAGGGAGAATAGTTATTCATTGCACATATTAATTTCTTGCGGATCCCAGTGAGGAAGTCAAGGTCTCAGTGAAGGAGTCAAGGACCCAGTGCGTGAGTCAAGGTCCCAGTGTGGAGGTCAAGGTCCCAGTGTGGAAGTCAAGATCAAGAATATTAGAAAACCGGACCAGTGAACTATGAGCTCAGAGGGACGATTATGGAGAGCCACATTGTACTGAACCTGGGACAAAGGAGCTAAGTCTTGTGGAAGTTGATATTAGGACCGCATGTGTGTTGAATAGTGTGCCAACTGAGTCAGGATTATTCTGTAAGGCTAGTTGATGGGAAGATTTCTATTATTTTTTTGGCTTTGTTAATACACATTTCCTCCCACTCGAACTTTATTGTTTGTATAACCCTTGAGAACTGGTGGTATAGAGTTTAGCTAGTAGCTTATGAATGTGTAACCCAGAAGCATTTTGGGAAATTGCGAAGGTCGGGCTTGGGTTGGCCGAGTTGGAGACTGATCCCATCATTTTGGCTTGCTGCTACTATTAACTTTCCCATTCGAAAAGTAACAAATGCAACCGAAGAGGTCGCTAGTGGGAGAGAGTCTCCGTCAATCTGAGTTCCCGACCGTTCCAGCATGCAGTGGTCATCATCTGTGACTTGGTTTTGCCCCCCTTTCGATCATGCTAAAGTCTGGATCGCAGAGTATACAAGTACAAGTGGTGTTGCAGCGTTGGGATTTGCTAAAGCCTGGATTGCAGAGTGTACAAGTGGTGTTGCAGCATTGGGATTTGCTAAAGTCTTGATCGCAGAGTGTACAAGTACAAGTGGTGTTGCAGCATTGGGATTACCTATTAATATGAGGGTAATTAAACTGGTAAGCAATAATTGAGAGGTGATTTAGATGATTGTCATTAAATCTAATTAAGGTAGTAGCTAATTCCCCAGTTCTCAAAGGTATATGTACTTGGCATTATATGTAGAATTATAGGGTATGTGTACTTGTTCTGTGTACTATTTTGGTGTTGCTGTTGGCCATTGAAATAGTTGAGCTACACCTCTTAGGGTTGCTCATGTTTGTATAATTCATGATGGAGTCCTGTGTTGAAAAATCAATCAACCTTGAGACTGAAATGCCTCAGGGAGTAGGTGTAAAGCAGGAACTATCTGCAATTAATGAGTGTTTTGAGCATATTAGAGCTTGGAGGAGATGTTAAGCCCACCCGGACTCACTTCGACCAAGATTGGAGGCCCATCACAGTATACCCCCATAAAGTCTGGAAATCCATTTAGGCAGTCAACTCCACAGTGGTCAAATTTGCCTATAGGAGGTGTGCAGAGCTATCAGGGAAATTCAGTAGTACTAGAGTGCAAGGATGTTACATACTAGGACCCTGGTGGATCACTTTTTAATGCAGGTGGAGTCAGTGACTGCTAACTTAGAACAGCGGAAGACAGTAGTGCTCACCCGTATGGACACATAGTTGCGTACATATGTTCTGGGAGAGTTAAGCTTATGTGAGGCAGGTGGTACTTATGGGGACATCAAAACACTGTTGCAATAAGAGTTCAGAGGTCCTGTAGGGATCACTGATGCATTCCACGAGTTTGCACAAATGGAGTATAGCTTTGAGGATCCACCTAAGTGGTTTGTTAGACAATTCAAGAGTTACTTTAGGGCACTTTGTAGAGAACATCCCTATATTAACCCTCCCAATGTGGAGCAGTTGTGGAAGCAAGCTGTGCTACATTATGTACCCCAGGAAGTTAGGGAATGATTATAGTTATTTAAATATCTGGGAATGGGGGAGACCTTTATTTCAGACTTAGAGAGAGAAAGGGGTTATAGACATTGGCTTAGAGTGGCTAAAGTTGTGGATGAACAAGGGTCTCGTGTTAATTATGCTCCAACCCCTACTAGAACCACACATCCAGTCGTTAGTGACAATGCTCGTCCAGTGACTCGAGTACCCGTACATCAGGTATCTTTTAAACCTTGATCTACAATGTGGCCTTGTGGGTGGTGTTCAAATGGCAGTAAACATGACTGGACAAGTTGCCCAAGGAAACTGGAGCCGAGAAGTTGTTTTGATTGTTTGAAAACTAACTCTAGAAGGGGACATGAGGGATGCCCTGGTAGACCTAACCTGAGTACAAAACCAGAGAGAAGCACGCCAAGTATACCTCTCGCAACAGCTAATCCCCTCCCACAGCAGGATTCTCAATTACATCCAGACTCCCAGCCGCCTAGGGAATGACTAGAGGACCCTGGGGTAATGCAGGCTGACAGACAGAACAGAATAAGAGCCGTCAGAACCTTTCAGATGCCGAGGTGGAGGAAGTACGAAAAGTTCGAGGTGAAGTAGACACTCCAGTGATACGCTTGATTTTGGGACAGTATCAGGTTCCATCTTTTGTAGATACCAGTAGTGTAGCAACACTGATGAAAGAGTACAGCAAATAGATTAGGATTAAAGATTAGCAAGTGCCAACGTTCATTGCATTCAGTATCCAACCATAATTTAACTGTTGTTGGCCAGGTTTCATCGGTAGTGCATATCGCCCCCTAAGACAAGTGTAGTGGAGCGATTTGTAGTGGTCCCAGACATTGATTTGTCAATAGAAGTGCTCATGGGTGCGGAGTTAATTGGTAGGGCGATTTTCACTTGGGATGGATAAGGTCAGGTGATGCATTGGGGTGGTCAGCAGTATCAGGTCCGAAATAAGCTTTGCCAGACAGTGAATAGAATAAGGCTCCGGTCTAGTCATATGAAAAAGGCAGAAGGAGAGCTAGAACAAGTGAAGTGTAGGACCGTGGTACCTGCATAGACAGTAATGTCAGTACCCATTGCGTTAAAAGACAGAAAACCCGGAGATGTCTTACATGTTAGTAAATTTCGGAAGGTCAGGGGTAAAGCTTCATTAGCATCAGATTGTTGAATGAGAGTTAGTGAGAATGGAACATGCTATTTACTCATTACCAACTTAACAAGGGGGCCAGTGAAGTCAACCCAGGACAAGTGTTGGGGACATACCATGTTGTTGATGAGTCGAGTATTACTTATCTTAGCCCCAAGGAACAGGACAGAAGTCCACCTGAATTAGTACAACCAGAAGGTGAGGCACCAGTAGTTCAGGTCAATAATGTGTTACCTCACATGGATCAGGCACAGAATGGGAGTGACCAACGTGCTGCACTTAATTAAATTCTCAGAGGGCTGAAGTGGACCCATTTGTCTCAATCACAGAGGGACAAATTGAGAGAGTTGACATTGGATAATCATGCACTATTCATTCTCGGTCCGAAGGAAATTGGCACCCTTAAAGTACCTGAAGCCCACATTGATACTATCGAGTCTGAACCCGTGCGTATGCCCTTGTATCGGCATCCTGAGCAAGCAAGGAAGATGATTTCCAAGATGATCGACAAGATGATTGATGAGGATGTGATTTACGAACTGACTGCTGCATATTTAGCCCCAATATTCTTAGTCGGTAAGCCGGATGGCAGTGAAAGGATGTTCATTGGTTATTGGGCTCTTAATAAAATGGTCAAGATAGATATCCAACCTCTACCGTGATTAGACGAATTAGTAGAGGAAAGTGCTGGAAAAAAGTTTTACTGAACCCTTGATATGAAAAACGTCTACCTCCAAGTTCGGTTGGATGAGAGCTCTCGAGATTTGACAATTCTTTCTGATGGGTTTAAATTGTTTAGATACAAGCACTTACCCCCTGGGGGTAGGGGGGTTTTCAAGAATACTCCCCCAGTATCCCTGCTTGTTATATGAGGCGACTAAAAGAGTTGCTGGAGGCTTAGTGCGCCTCCCCGGAAAACAGCTAACTAAAAAGATGAACAAGAAGCCTTTGGCAAGGACTGACCAAAAGAGGATGACCAAGGACCGGACAAAGGACATGGTACGGATCGTGACGTGGAATGTAAAGGGTGCGAATGATGAGGTGAAAGAGAGAGAGATTGTCCAGGTGCTTCAGGGTGCGAAAGTGGATGTATGTGGAGTAACTGAAATTAAATGAGGAAGTGAGAGTGTAAGAGAATAGGAGTATGGATGGCGTATATGTCCAGGAGTAGGTGAGAATGAGAGGGCCAAAGAAGGAGTGTGTATTGTTGTGAGTAAAAGATGGAAGAAGAACATAAGGGAGTATGGATCAGTTGGTTCAAGGATTGTGTGGGTATGATTGAAAGTTGGAATACAAATATGGGCGATTGTGTATGTGTATTTGCCAATGCAAGATCGTGCAAGCAGAGTGAGAGAAGAGTTCTGGACAAATGTGGAAGTGTGCATGGAAAAGTTTGGAAGGAATGAGAGTGTTTTTGGTTGGTGATATGAATGGTAAAGTAGGGAATGTGAAGGTGGATGGAGTAGTTGGTGTGTGGGGTGTGCCTGCTGAGACAGATGAGAATGGCAGTGCGTTAGTGGACATTTGTGCTGGGAGGGAGTTGGTGATAGCCAATATCCTCTTCAGGCACAAAATGATCCACAGATATACATGGCGAGTGATGAGAAGGGTGGGTGGTGAACTGAATGAAAGGAAGGCAACGATTGATTATGTGTGTGTGTGGATGAAAGGATGCGACGATGTGTAATGGATGCAAGAGCTTATAGAGGCTGGGGGAGTGGACTTTCTGACCACTACTTGGTGATGGCCAGAATCAAGATCCAACTAAGATGGAGAAATAGAAGAAGGTAAGGACAGGAGGAAGGAGTAGTTGCAAGGAGAGTGGAAAGGTTACAAGTGGATGAGAAAAAGGCAGAATATAAGAGAGAAGTGGAGGAACGATTGGGTAAATATGAATTGGAGCAGATGGGGGACGTGGAAGGTGTGTGCAAGATATTCACAGAAGAAATATGTGCAGCATGTGGTGTGGTGTGTGTGGTGAAGAGAAGAAGGAAGGGAGTGCAAGGAACAGCATGGTGGAATGAAGAGGTGAGACAGGCTGTGGCACAAAAGAAAGCATACAATGAATGGATGAGAAATAGGGGTGTGGAAGAATTTGAGAGGCAGAAGAGAGACTTATATGTAGAAAGGAAGAGAGAGGTGAAAAGATTAATGAGAGAGAGTAAGAAGAGAGTGGATGAGAAATTTGGAAGGAATGTGAGTGTAAAGTGAAGGGACTGTAAGAAAATGTTCTGGAAAGAGGTGAAGAGAGTAAGACAGGGTGGCAGTGAAATTAGTCGGGGAGTGAAAGATAAAAATGGTAGCTTACTAGTGGAGAAGGAAGAAAAAGTGAGCAGATTGAGAGAACACTTTAACGAATTGTTGAACATAGAGAATGGAAGTAATGCGAGTATAAGTGGCTAGGGAATGACTGGGAGAAGGAGGGAGGTGAGAAGACAGGAAGAAATCAGTAGGATAGAAGTTGTGGAAGCAATGAAGAAAGTCAAATTGGGGAATGCCCCAGGAATTGATGGAGCGTCTGGTGAAATGCTGAAGAATGGGAGAGAGATAGTAGTATGAGTAGAATGGATGTGGAAGATGTGCGGATTGGCCTGGGAGGAAGGTAGAGTCCCGGAGGATTGAAGTCAGGTATAATTATTCCCTTATACAAAGGAAAAGGGGAAAAAGAAGTGTGTGGCAATCAGAGGGGCATTTGTCATTTTAGTGTAATAGGAAAAGTGTATAGTAGGATACGTATTGACAGAGTTAGGGAAATAACAGAGAAATTAGTTGAAGAAGAACAGGGAGGCTTAAGGAAAGGAAGAGGTTGTGTGGATCAGATATTTATTCTTAGATCTTTAGTGGAAAAGTTTCTAGAGAAGGGAAAGAAGTAGTATGTGGCCTTCATGGATTTGGAGAAAGCGTATGACAGGGTTGATAGACAAGGATTGTGAAAAGTAATAAGAATATATGGAGTAGATGGGAAGAGTATGTATGATGATGCTAAGGCTGCAGTGTGTATGGATGATGAACTGAGTGAATTTTCCTCTTCGAAGGTTGGGTTGAAACAGGGATGTGTCATTTCTCCATGGTTGTTCAATCTGTACATGGATGTGGTAAGAAAGGCGGTACAAGGTAGGGCAGGGAATGTTGGAGTGGCCCTAGTGAGAGAGGGTAGTGTTTGGAAACTCCCTGTACTGTTGTTTGCTGATGATACTGTGTTGTTGAGTGAAGACGAAGGGGAGCTGCAAGGCTTGGTGGATGAGACTGGGAGAGTGTGTAAGAAACAGAATCGAAAGATGAATGCAGGGAAGAGTAAAGTGGTGGTCTTTGAGAGAGGTGAAGTCAGCGAATGTACAGTGAGGCTGGATTGTGAGGAAATGGAAAATGTGAGTATGTTTAAGTACTTGGGGAGTGTGATCAGTAAGGATGGAAGTTTGGAGGGTGAAGTGCTAGAAAAGGTACAACAAGGAAGAAAGGTTGCTGGTTCCTTGAAAGCAGTGACAAGAAACAGGGAAGTGAGCATGGAAGTGAAAAAGTTACTACATGACAGTATTGTGATACCAGCTCTGACATATGGAAGTGAAGCTTGGACGCTGTTGGAAGGACACATGAGTGAGAGCAGTGGAAATGACTTACTTAAGAGGAGCCTGTGGAGTCACATGAAGAGACAGGCTGACAAATGAGGATCTAAAGGAGCATTGTGGGGTGGATGTTGATGTGATAGGAAGCGTTAGGAGGAAGACACTGAGGTGGTTTGGCCATGTGGAGAGGATGGAGGGTGTGAGACTGACGAGGAGAATGTATGTGACTGAGGTGGAGGGGGGAGAGGGAGGGGTAGGCCGAGGATGAGATGAAGGGATGGAGTGGAGAGGTATATGAGAGAGGGATGTGTGAGTTAGGAGCAGGGCAGTGAAATGGTGGGGGACAGTGACGTGGAGGCGATTTGTTTGTGGCCACCCCGTATGGAATTAATGCGTCCGGCAATAGATAGATAGATAGATAAGTGCTTACCTTTCGGATTGTCTGTGAGCCCAGCTATTTTCACAAGGAAAATGCAGCAAGTGTTAGCTCCTTTAGTTAGAGAAGGTTGGTGCTGTAACTACCTAGACAATGTTGTGATTTGGGCAGGCTCTTTCTGTCAGATGATAGACCAACTGATGATTACCTTTGGAAGATCAACCAAATTTGGAATGAAGCTGGACGTTAGTAAATGCTCTTTTATTAACCTGCCCCGTACCCACAACGTACAAAACACATTGCAACTTTTTCACGCCCAGTCCCCACAACATACAATGAACGTTTTGCTATTGCATGGTCTATCGTTTGCACATTTTTCAAATTTCGCGTGTGGTTATTGGTACGTATACAAGGGACACCTTCCTCTACCCGATGCCAGGCGGGGAAATGCCTTATTCCTCATTTCCCCCCCCCCCCACTCACCTGTTACCAGTGACCTGGCCAGTAAAGATATGTCGCGCCACCATACAAAATTCAAGGCGAGAGTGATTCCCCAATCGATGACAATGTGGAGGACAAAGTTTATGTGGCGTTAGAGGAACAAACGACTAGAAGTGATGAGCAGGTAATGTCGCCAAAAAAGGTGGGGTTTGATTAGTGAAAAAACGCTTATATCGCCTAAATTACTGTGTGAAAACCAATACACTCTTGTACTAAATAGAAATTCGTACCAAATATAAAAATAAATACTGTTTATGAAGGGTTTGGAATAGTTACCCCTCCCATAGAACTCGTTTTCTTAGGAGACAGAGGTCATTGAAAACTTAGCCAGATGAGGGCACTCTTACCTGTAGTGGCATTTAAAACCTCAGTTGAGGGATTTCTCTATGAATTTTCGATGTTTCTCATAAAAAGAGGAGGTTTGAGCCCCCCCCCCCTCAAAAAAAAAAAGTTGGGTTTTGGCGGTGGTTTGGGTAATAAAGTGATCGGTACAGGGCGGGTTAAGCGAGAAATTAAGTTCTTGGGACATGTAGTGTCGGAGAAAGGAGTACGTCCTGACAGTAAGAATGTTGAAGCTACTGAACAGATGTCACAACCAATGAAGGCCAAGGAAGTGAGACGCTTTATGGGCATGTGTAACTTCTATTGCAAACACATTCCTGACTTTGCTGTCATTGCCAGTCCTCTCATTAATTTGCTTAGGAAGGACACAAAATTTGAATGGTCAAAGGATTGTGAGAATGCATTCTTAGTTCTTAAACAAAAGTTAGTGTCAGCTTCATTATTAGTAAAGGCAGATTTAATTAAACCATCCGAGTTACACACAGATGCTAGCGACTTGCACATTGGCGGAGCTCTTATGCAGCTAGAGGGCGAGAAGGAATTGAGACCTATTGGATACTTTTCAAAGAAGCTTACCCTGACAGAAAAAAGATGCTTCATAACAGACAAGGAAGCCATGGCGTGTAGATTTTTCAGCCACTATTTGAGGTGCAAACCCTTTCCATCATTGCTGATCATAGACTGTTAACCACCATTTTAAAGAAAAAGACTAAATGCCTACATATGTCGCATTACTTGTTGGAGATGAGAGGTTACGATTTTGTGATAAAATATAAGAGTGCAAATCATTATGTCCCAGATGCTTTGAGTAGACCAGCAGGAGCAATCGAGAAGGCCTCAGATATTATACAATCTAATGCAGAATATCGGTGGCTGGGCCTTAAGGCGGAAAAGGTCCGGGAAGCTCAGAGAGCAGACCCAAGGTGAAGGCAGGTACAGTGGAACCCCGGAATTCGTACGCCTCTCTACTCGTACAACTCGGTTTTTGTACATCTTTTTCGCCGAAAAATCACTCCAGTTTTTGTAAAGTGACCCGTTATTCGCACTAAGAGATGCAGCGTCGTAGGTGCCACATGGTCACCAGTCTGGCTTTGTCTTCAGCCAGCTATGTTTCGTTCATACAGGCTCGATTAAACTTTGTGATGAATTACGTATTTTCAATAGATTATTGTACATAATCATGGGCCTAAGAAGATTAGTGAGTCAGCTGGAGCTAAAAGTAAAGCAGTGAGAACAACAATTGAGCTGAAAAAAGAACTCATTGCAAAGTTTGAAAGTGGAACCCATGTCTCTGATCTTGCCATTCATTATAGTATGGCGAAATCTACGTTTCATCCATAGTAAAGAACGAATTAATGCAAATTACATTGCTTTTTATGGAAAATAATGATTCAGTTTTTGAACAATTTGCAACTTGTACAGCCTCTAGGAACGAATTGTGTACGAATTCCGGGGTTCTACTGTAATTCAGTACTTAGAAGGAGGTCAGTTACCCCAGAAGTTGTCTGGTAATCGTCCAATTTATGTTTTCAAAATGAACGAGGAGATTCTGTATGTCCGAAGAGAAGAAATGGGAAAGTCTAGATTGTGCCTGGTAGAACCCAAGTCTTTAGTGACTATTGATTGCTCAATTGTTCATAACTCTTCACACCTAGGAGAACGCATGATGGTAGCCAAGGCAAGGCAGTTTTTCAATTAGCTGTCTCTATTGCCTGACGTGTGACATTTTGTTAAATCATGCAAGTCATGCCAGCAATTCAAGGATCACGGGAAGATTGTGCACCATTTTAAGGAACTGCCATCAGTAGATGACAATGGTCAGAGGGTTGTGATAGATCTCATAGATCTGCATCATAGTAGGAGTGGTCACAGGTAATGTCTCACAGTGTAGACCATTTTTCTAGGTATCTGCGTATCTATCCCCTTCATACAAAATCCACCAAAGCTGTAGCTGAAGAATTTAAGAAGGACATCTGTAGGTATGGCAAGCTGCAGGTAGTTATCATGGACAATGGAGGAGAATTTACCAGTGCAGAGTTTAGAGATTTTTGTAGGAGAGCTGTGATTATGCAAGGATTCTGTCTACCCTACCATCCCCAAAGAAAGTCAGTTATTGAGAGAGTGCATAGGACCTTAATGACAGTACTGGCAATCTTGAGCTAAGAACACCCGAATACGTGGTCCATGCACTTGTGCGACAATGCTTAGCGTTGAACGAAGCAGTGCATACGTCCCTAGGTACATCATCATTCTTTGTTTTTTATGGGTGTCATCAAAATGGCAAGGTAGGAAATTTTCTGTTGCCTACTGATGAAGATTGTGTAGAGAAAATAGATATCAAACAGATACTCAAAGAGACACAACATCGGATGACAGCAGGATACCTTAACCCTTTCATGTCTCAAATCGGTCCCAAGGTCACGTTTGAGAGACGCATTTTTTGGAAAACAGTGAAGGTTTGCAAATAAAGAAAAAATATCATAATCATGCACAAGGAAGTAATACATGTATAGTATTTGTATGATTGTGTTGTATGACTGAGGTTTCGAATCAGGTTATAATTGTGTAGTGCTGCCATATAGCATGTATGTTTATCCAATAAAGCTTCGAGTACAAGTGAATGAAAGGAGACGGGAGGTGAATGGGTCTTTACTGTTAAGTTTCTTTTCTTAAGGCATAGTTGGTTTGTTACTACTAATGTTGAGGACAGTTCGGTTCCTAAGCCACCTTTGTAATATACGCACCTACCTCAGTATTAAAGAAGAATGTCTCTAGTCGTTGTGCCATTACCCAGAGATCTAACATGGCCCAGTGAGTAGGATACTTCCATTAAGTGCAAGATTTAACTACGAGAGTCTGCATTTGTTCTGAGAAGATGAAGAAGCAGCTGGAAAAATTGGCTGCACTCATGGCACAACAAGCAGTGGCGTCCCAGCAGCGTGAGGAACAGTTAGCTGCCTTGTTGGAGAGGATGAACTCTACTCACGAGATACCGGGGCGAGATGTAGGCAGTGGCAGTACACAAGAGAGAGGCCAAGGAGCACAGAACACCACCAAACCTCCACCTATTCCTGCACCGTCTTACATCATCTGTCTCACTTAAGGAGTTTGCTGCATGGCGTCATAAATTCGAGGGATACATCACACTTTCGAGGATATCTTCACTTCCAGTGGTTGAACAACGATCCGCATTGGTGGCTGTGCTGGACGATGACTGGACCAGGACTCTAAGATACGGGCTGGGATTAGCGGAAGAAGCAGACCTGCTGACTACGTTGAATGCTATGGAGTCTCGTCTACGACGATAACGGAATATTATTGTTGATCAGCGGGAGTTTTATCTGAGAGTTCAAGAACCAGGTGAGATGTTTGATGACTTCTATTGTGCAATCAAGGAAATATCTGCCTTTTGTGATTTCTGTGAATCCTGTATGGAAAATCGTCTTAGAGATCGAATAGTGGCTGGTACTAGGGATGAGGAGGCACTGAAACGTACGTTAGAAGAAAAGGATCTAGATCTTCAGAAAGCTGTAGATATTTGTCGTGCCTCTGAAAATGCTAATACCAATCGTGCTGCTTTGCGAGGAGAATCTACGCAGTCCCTATGTAAAGTCTCGCAGTACAAATGGGGGAAGAAAAAACTTAAAGCAGAACAGTGTCTCAGGTGTGGAAGGGAACGTCATCAAGATGATCAGCGTTGCAGAGCCTTGAACCGAGACTGCAACAAGTGTGGAAAAACCGGGCATTTTGCAGTGGTTTGTAGATCTAGGGCACGGACATAATCCCCTAGGCAACAACCAGGCAAATCACGATGGAAGTCTAGACCACCTTCAACTGTGCATGCTGTGATTGCGGATGTGTATCTTAATGGAGTGAAAACCAAACCTACACCAAAAGTGAGTATTTTCACTAGTCATCCTGGAGGTCGGTCTCCTGTGAAGTGGACACATGATTCCGGAGCTGAAACGACAGTGGTTGGATTAAGTGTAGTAAAATCCTTGGGTATCAGTCAGTCATCTTTGGATCCAGATAAAAGTGCTAAGCTCAAAATGGCAGGAGAACAACCACTTACTTGTCTGGGTACTTTTAACCCCTAAACCGTGGGGTTGTTTTGGCTTGACTTGAGTGTCCCGCTGGCATATTCGCGCTCCAACAGACTCTCTAAAAATATTTGCCAAAAATCAGTTATTATTCCTAGGTTATTAAAATTATATATGCTTATGGCACATACCTTCAGCTTTCTCCTGGGATGTTTGTTGAGCTTTCGTCGAGTACCATAGGACTTGTGGAGACCTCTGAATTTGGGTAATGAAGTCTCCACTTTACACTTCCCTGCAACCCGTAATATGATTACCACAGCCTGATATTATCACTAGAAACACTATTCTATGATTTTCAAATAGTTTGGAATCCATATTCCAAAAAAAAAACACTGTAAAGCAATGAAAATTACGAGCACATATGACCTTCCCACTTGCACTCGTTCATCGCTGGTGTTCTGCCATTTATTACTCATAAGAACACTCACACTTTATATTTCTGTTACTATATAACACATATATATCTGCAGTCTTTATCCATAAGTTTCCTTCAGTAATAGTAGTTTATTGTCACTGTAGGCATTCAATTTCTCTTTCAGTAAATACGTAGCATTCACTTTCTCATCCTGTATACTAGCGTTGAGAGCGAATCTGTCACCTTCACTTCCACTTTCATAACTCATAGTATTCATACATGCTAGAGTGAAACTTTCACTTTCATTACTCCTAGTAAATATACTTGTATTCTTATATTACTACTCATTTACATTTCTATTTACATTCTCTATTTTATTTACATTAATTACATTTCTATTTTATTTACACTGTGTTATGCACTGTCACTTGCAGTGACTTATAAAACTATTTTCCACTGTTCACTTATATTTACATTCATTGCATTCACTTGCTGTTTACACATTATTTACATTTCCACTTGCACCGTTTTAGTCACTAGAAAGATCGTAGTCACTGTCCATCATTTTGATTGATAAATTAGCCAGTTCACGTTCCACAGCAGTCACTTAGCCCTTTACCCCTTTCCACACGAGGTTTAGTAGGGGTAGAGGTCACAGGGCCCTTTGCATGGGGCTAAAAAGCGGTGGAATTGGACAAGCGCGAATCCGATGTGGTTTCACCTTGAAAGAAGACAGTAAAGTGAATGCTGTGGTAGCCTAAGGGGAGTACAACACTGCCAATGTCAGCATGGTGACAGCTGCTAATATATATATGCTATGAAATGATTGGCAGGAAATCTAGACAATACATAATAAATTAGGTAGTTCCAGGTGAATGTAAATATCATTTAGGCTTCTCCCTTCCTTTCTTATATATATTTTTATTATGGAAATATATTATACGGCATATTTCAAGGGGAAATAAACAGCTAAAATTAGTGAACGAATGCACGTGAGGTGTTTTCAGGTGATAATTAGCCAATTCCAGGTGTATGGCACTATCACTTACCTTATTTCTTTTTTGTATATATTATTTGGTATAAGAATAGGGCATAGGGCTTAGTTCAATGGATGAAATCAGTGGAAAAGTCCAGGGAAGATCTACTTAGCGCAGCACGACCGGGCAGGCGAGAGGAGAGGGAAATGGAGGGGAGGTAGGGAGGGAAGTCAAGAACGGGGAGAAATGGCTAAATTGTCAACAATGGCTGGGAATACAGATGAGATTAGGAGTGCTGACTAGTGTTGGACATTGGCAGTACTGATAGATGATACAAGCCACCACTTGAAAGCCCGGGCGAATTCAGAATAACACAGAATCACAAAAGTGATGCCCTGCGGTATGATCCCTTGCTCCCAAGCATCATAAAAGTGACGCCCCATGGTTAAGGGGTTAATCCACAGTAGAATTGGGAAACAGACGCACTTCAGCTAAAGTAACTGTCATAAAAGAGGTGAAAGGAGCTTTACTTAGCTGGTTTAATTCAGTTGCTCCAGGTATATTACCCCACGATTTTCCCGCACAGATCCAGGCTGTAGCATGTGACAAGAAATCTGATCCACTTCCTGACCCTGAGTGTCCTTCTCTAGTTCCATCTCCAGTACTTCCGAGATGGCCTCATCCCTACGAGCTGACAGAGGAGCAGCGTGAAGAACATGGTAAGGCTATTATTGCCACCTTCCCTCAAGTGTTTGGGGCCACACCGAAATTACGAGAGATGTACGGGGGCCCTATGAGATCTCTGTTACAGGAAAGTGCGAAACCTTTTGCGGTTGCGGCTTCTTGCACTATCCCATTTAGTTGGAGGACAGAGATCAAAGCTCAGCTTGATGATTTGTTGACAAAGGACCTAATTGCTAAAGTAGATTACCCCATTGCCTGGTGTCACCCAATTGTCCCGGTGCCTAAGAAACAGTCAGGTGTAAGACTTTGTGTTGACCTGACTCGGTTGAATAAGTATGTTCTCAGGCCTACATACCCTTCAAAGTCTCCTCATGATGCTATATCATCTATGGATGTTGGTGCTCAGTGGCTTACTACTCTGGATGCGAAGATGGGTTATCATCAGATAGCGATTGCTGAGGAAGATCAGGATCTGACCTGCTTCATTACTTCGTGGGGGCGGTACATGTTCAAGCACGCACCTATGAGGTTGGTAACTTCTGGTGATGAGTATAACAAACGGGGAGATCAAGCACTGGGAGAAATACCACAGACTATAAAGATTGTAGATGATGTGTTGGTTTATGATAAATCTTATCAGGAACATTTAGCTCCAATTGTTTTGAAAAAGTGTTCCCCAGAACATGCCTTTGGTCTAGTTAAACTATTCAGACATATGCATATGTACAGCCCCGGTCAGATTTTAGTGATACAGTCAGCACTGCTAACGTCAAAGCGTCTGGGGTTCAGAGTTCGAGAATTTCGACTCACGTGTCTGACACACACACACACACACACACACACACACACACACACACACACACACACACACACACACACACACACACACACACACACACACACACACACACACACACACACACACACACACACACACACACACACACACACACACACACACACACACCGCTCGCTGGTGCAGTGGTAACGCTCTCGCTTGCCATCTGGTGGACGGGAGTTCGCGCCTCGCTCAGGTTGCGAAAAGTTTCACTGACGAATTGGGTGGTTACTGTCCCCCTTGAGCAAGGGGACGGGTGTGTGCATGTGTGAAGGTCACAGCCTTGTCCTTAGATCGGACTATATGAGCTCTCAGCTCCCTTCCGGGACGGTAAAAGCTGACGATCACGACCATCAAGTGATCCTGACCGACCCGGTGAATTACACACACACACACACACACACACACACACACACACACACACACACACACACTAACAGAGAGAGAGAGAGAGAGAGAGTATACACCTAAGGCATGGTAATGGACATTGAAGGAGCGTCTCCCTATCTCATTACAGTCACGACCAATATTTCTTTGAATTATGGAATCTATATACTTTCATATATGTAAAAAACTAGTGATTTTATTATTACTTTATTCCCATGTCACATGAATTAATGTGGTTAAGAAGCATAGTATTATATTTACTCAGAATACATCCTATGCATGAATGGTCATAGCTCGGAAACGCTGACGGGTAACGTTTTACCACATGCCTTGCCCAGTGCAATTGACGTTTTAATTTCAACTGCACATGTATAGTTAATTAGATGATGAAAGTATAGCACACCTGTGTCTCGTGAGTAAGCTATGAAACACAAGGATGGTTGGGTCTCCTTACATTTTGTCTAAGCTACGGGTTAATCACATAAATGAAGGATGCGACCAGAACGTGGATAAGCGTCTTATTTTAAATTATGATTAGTAAAGTGAAATCAATATATTGTTTTCTCTCTTAATAATATTATAATCGTAATAATAAACACTAAAGGGGATGAAAGACTCAACTGCTCTGATATTTGCTATTACCATATTAAATATCCAGTCCACCCACCACTTTTCTCAATCATCACTCAAGCGTCACTGATGCCACGTGCGTTTGCATCACTTCTCGCCTGTGCATGTGATACTACCACTGCCGTTGAACGTGGGCCATCAGGGTGTTGGTATTTCTCTCAATTTCCATTTCCCTGTTGTTGATAATCTAGGTCCACATGTGCACAGTGACATTCATGTCAGTTCCTTTGCTGGGCCAGTCAAGGAGCTCAAAATTGTCCTGCCTCTGAAACTACCTCTGTACAGCGTGAGTAGTGTGGATCGGGCATTTATCTTGAGTGAAGAGAACGGGCCAGGAGGAAAAGGATAATCTCTTTCCCAGAAGGAAGGCAGGAAACACTCCTCTAGAATTTCTGTGTCAGCTGTGAATCGACCTTTTATTTGAAACACGTCACACATGCCGTGTTGACACACCCAGTCCCAGACATTGCATGTGACATGACCAGAGCGGGCCTCCTCCGGAATGTTGGGTCGGCATAGCCGCAGGAGAAAATAAGCGTGATATTATTGTCCTCTCGTATCAGTCATTAGTAATATACAGTACTTTCTAAGTGGCATTATGGGTGTGCATTTAAATAGATATACAGTATTAATATTTTACCTTTATATGGATCGGTGCAAAAGAGTAAACTAAATTATTACCAAAGAACAATGATGCACATGGTTTTCATTATTGAAGTAACACAATATACATAAAGCGAAAGTAACTAAAGGTTTCTGTTGTGGTCAAAATTAATGCCACAGTATTCTACTCTAAAAGAATATTCGTCGTATATATATATATATATATATATATATATATACAGAGAGAGAGAGAGAGAGAGAGAGATTTGTGGTACGTGGGGGCGCTCACCATCCACTCACTCGATGTAGTGCCGGTGTCGGGTGTCTGCCCTTTCTTCTCTTCCATCCTTCTTTCCTTCCATCGTCTTCTGACTTCCTTCCCTTCATTCTTTCCTTGTCCTTCTGCCTACGGGTAACTTTACACTCCCTCTTCTGCCTTTCTTTCCTTCATTCTTTCCTCTTCCTTCTGCCTGTGGGTGACTCTATACTGAGTGACAAGCCAAATGGTTTCCTGTACACCAGGAAAACATTTACTATGCTGGATGGTAACCATATAACCAAATTTTGGCGCCTGGTGGTTTAGTGGGTAATTATTGCGCTCCAATCGGATTGAGCCGGTGAAGGTTTATATCCAAGGGATGGTTGGCGTTGATTGTTCATGTAATGCCACTTAGGGATGAGTGAGGCTGGTCACTCTCAACTTAAATGTCAGGACCAATTGCCAAGCCCCGGGCTCCTATGCTCCTCATGGGGCAATGTAGGATTGGATGGTGGATGGATGGATATATCATCTCTCATCTCATCTTAGCCGTTAAAGTGTCCATTGCAGGACCGGCCTATCCCGACCGAAGTGGGGACGATACAGCTACTGCACATCAACCAAGTGGCTTGTGGTGTCTGGTAGAGATTGTATGTAGGGTGAGAAGTGCTTGTAAGTGTAACTGTAGTGATGGAGTGGCTTTAGATGTGAGTGTAGTCTGTGAACCAAGTGTAATCGGCCCGTGCAAGCCGACTAGGTGCAATTATACTTTATAGTATGTGATACTGGTTCAACCACAGCACCCCTATGTCCGCCAGGCAGTACGTGACCAGAAGAATGCTCCCAAAGTTCATTACCCTGGTAGGGGGCGAACCCTCGTTCTTCAGTGTACGAAAACGCACACCGTACCACCATACCACTGAGGCTATATATATATATATATATATATATATATATATATATATATAGGTGGGGGGGCTCGGCATCCACTCACTCGATGTAATGCAGCTCTCGGGTGTCTGCCCTTTCCTCTCCATTCTTCTTTCCTTCCATTCTCTTCTGTCATTCTTTCCTTCATTCTTTCCTTGTCCTTCTGCCTACAGGTGACTTTACACTCCCTCTTCTGCCTTTCTTTCCTTCATTCTTTCCACTTCCTTCAGCCTGTGGGTGACTCTACACTGAGTGACAAGTCAAATGGTTTCCTGTGCACCAGGAAACCAATTATGCTGGGTGGTAACCATATAACCAAATTTTGACGCCTGGTGGTTTAGTGGGTAATTATGGCACTCCAATCGGATTGAGCCGGTGAAGGTTTATATCCAAGGGGTGGTTGGGGTTGATTGCTCATGTAATGCCACTCAGGAATGAGTGAGGCTGGTCACTCTCATCTTAAATGTCGGAACCAACTGCCTAGCCCCGGGCTCCTACGCTCCTCATGGGGCAATGTAGGATTGGATGATGGATGGATGGATATATATATATATATATATATATATATATATATATTATATATATATATCCATCCATCCATCCATCCATCATCCGATCCTGTGTTGCCACATAAGGAACGTAGCAGCCCGGGGCTAGGCAAGTTGGTCCTGACATTTAAGATAAGAGTGACCAGCCTCACTCATCTCTGAGTGGCATTACGTGAGCAAAAAAACCCAACCACCCCTTGGATAAAAGCCTACACCGGCTTAATCCGATTGGAGTGCCATAATTACCCATTAAACCACCAGGCGCCAAAATCTGGTTACATGGTTACCATCCAGGGTAGTAAATGGTTTCCTGGTGTACAGGAAACCATTTCGCTTGTCACTCAGGGTAGAGTCACCCACAGACAGAAGAAAGAAGAAAGAATGAAGGAAAGAAAGAAAAGGGAGTGTATAGTCACCCGTAGGCAGAAGAACGAGGAAACAATGAAGGAAAGAAAGACACAAGAGGATGGAAGGAAAGAAGGATGGAGGAGAGGAAAGGGCAGACACCCGAGAGCAGCGTATATAATGTTATGCAAGGGAGAGAAGAAGAGGCGCAATGTTGTAAGGGGGGTGTCGCGACGTTGGTGGTTCAGACCCTGTGCGTATGAAACTGCCAATTTTGTTTTATTTTTCCAGATGTTTTGGAACAGACACAAAGTTGGGTCACAGTGAAAGGTGTATAGAGTGTAAATGTGATGCGCATGTGATCCCTTAATCGCCTCATCCCGCCAAGGTGGGATCAGAATAAACCAAAAAACTAAAACAACCATTCAAACTCCGGTCACATTTGCATCACATCCACACTCTCAACACCGTAATACGTTTTACAGTATATAAATCTGTGATTATTAATTTACAATAAAGCTGTATACAGTATATTGCAAGACTGTCGACAGTTCATATCTTACCGTGTATTATCCCTCCTTCGACAATGGACTCTGCCATGGGAACTAAAGGAGAAATGCCGCTCATCTGTAAAGATGGCTCTGCTCCATAAGTCATCATCCTGCTCAACATGGAGCTGTGCAAAAGCCATTCTTCCTGCACGGTGCTGGTCCGTCAGGCGATCGTTCTGAGCTGAGGTGCGATGGTGTATTCCAGCGCGATGTAACCTTCTCCTTACAGTTCTGGCTGACACTTCTAACTGCAAGTCATGCCTTATTACTGCTGCGTTGGTATGGGGGTTAGCTTCCGCTGCAGCAATAATGTTCCCATCCTCTACTGGTGTCGTCCTCCTTAGGGCTGTTGTTCTCTCTAATAAAAGGAGTTTGCTGTAAGCCCAACGGGGTTGTGATGCATTTATTTAGGTGTTCTCAAACGTTACTATTATAGTTTGCATGGGTCTTTCCTAAGGACTGTGTAAGGTTTTAGTTCATCCGTCCGACTCTGTGAAACCTGAACGATCTGCATATGCAGTATCGTTTCACGGGGCGAACGCCACTCTCTCACCTTGTCAGAGCCACTCAGCGAGGAGATGTTGCCATATGCAGGTCGCTTAGTTATATCAGTCTGGACGAATGGACTACATTACTACTTCACGTGCTAACACTGTCACCTTCATAGAGTCCACGAAAGTTTGACAACACATTGTTAACCAGATGGGACAATTTCCTTATATGATATTACTGACAGAGGAACGTGGTGAAAAGGACTGTTTATATTACCCTATACGCCCATATCTTTTCTGCTCTTCCCTTATCTGTTTTATCAATGCTCACCCCTATTTCGCTAACACTGGTGGAAGAGGATATCACGTAACACATAGATATGTCGCATAATACGAGTCTTTTTGTAATGTTAATGGATCCTAAATGTAATCGATAGTTTAATCACCAGCTGTGCTTAATGTGTAAAACAGTGATATGGATTTGTAGTTAAAGGGTATGTGGAAAAACTAATCATCTCCTCTGCATTTCATATAACATGATCATTTGAGAACGGGAGGGTGAGAGAGATGATAAGGTTATCGGAAGACTAAAGAGGAAGCCAGAGCTACAAGGTGTTTTGCTCACGTATTTGTTACAACCAGGTTCGGATGCACTTGGCGACGGTCCTATGTGCCAGACCAAGTCGCTGAGCGATAGCACATATAGACAGCCCACTATCGCGCAGAGCGATGATGCTGCCTCTCAACTCCAGGTTTTGCTCCTTCCTGGATCCGTATGATACAAAGAAATCTCGGATGATTTCCTTCCTCCATCCCTCCCTCTCTATTAGTGTCAGACACGCGAGTCGAAATTCTTGAACTGATGCAAATGTTTGTGGCATCATTGACGCGAAGGCTACAGAAAATGTTTGTGAAAAGTGGTGGGTGGACTGGATATTTAATATGGTAATAGTAAATATCAGAGCAATTGAGTCTTTCATCCCCTTTAGTGTTTATTATTACGATTATAATATTATTAAGAGAGAAAACAATATATTGATTTCACTTTACTAATCATAATTTAAAATAAGACGCTTATCCACGTTCTGGTCGCATCCTTCATTTATGTGATTAACCCGTAGCTTAGACAAAATGTAAGGACACCCGACCATCCTTGTGTTTCATAGCTTACTCACGAGACACAGGTGTGCTATACTTTCATCATCTATTCAACTACACAAGTGCAGTTGAAATTAAAACGTCAATTGCACTGGGCAAGGCATGTGGTAAAACGTTACCCGTCAGCGTTTCCGAGCTATGACTATTCATGCATAGGATGTATTCTGAGTAAATATAATACTATGCTTCTTAACCACATTAATTCATGTGACATGGGAATAAAGTAATAATAAAATCACTAGTTTTTTACATATATGAAAGTATATAGATTCCATAATTCAAAGAAATATTGGTCGTGACTGTAATGAGATAGGGAGACGCTCCTTCAATGTCCATTACCATGCCTTAGGTGTATACTCTCTCTCTCTCTCTCTCTCTCTGTTAGTGTGTGTGTGTGTGTGTGTGTGTGTGTGTGTGTGTGTGTGTGTGTGAGAGAGAGAGAGAGAGAGAGAGAGAGAGACACGTGAGTCGAAATTCTCGAACTCTGAACCCCAGACGCTTTGGCGTTGGCAGTGCTGACTGTATCACCAAAATCTGACCGGAGCTGTACTTCTTCATTCCCTAATTCATGGAAAGAAGCCAATATCCACCCAATTCCAAAGAAAGGAAGTTCCTCTGACCCCTCTGATTACAAACCAACAGCTGTCACTACTTCTCTTGCTAAAGTTTTTGAAATTTTAATTAATAAATACATAGTTAAACATCTTGAATCCAGCAACTTAATTAGTGATAGACAATATGGTTTTCACCACGAAAGTTCCACCATTGACATACTCAATCTCCTAACTCATACCATCCATCAATCAATTGACCTACATGGAGAAACTCATGCAGTAGCCCATGATATTTCTAAAACTTTCAGCAGAGTAAGGCACCGTTCCTTGCTGTCCAAGCTCCCTTGCTATGGACTAACGTCTTTTGTTCCTCTGCTTTCCTCATATCTCAGCGACTGAAAAATAAGAGTAAAAGTAGATGATGTATATTCCAATTTCCACTAAATTAACGCCGGGATGCCGCAGAAATCAGTTCTGGTGCCAACCCTGTTCCTGGTTCATATTAATGATCTCTTACATCACCCACAATCTCATCCATTCCCTGACTCAACACTTCATAGTTCATTCACACTCAGACACCCGTTTACAAAGTCTGATATATCTAACTCTCAACCCAGTTCAGCCATCTCCACAAATCAAGACTTATTTAAGATCAGTGAAAGGGGACAAAACAACCTTGTCTCATTTAATGCTAGTAAAACCAAACATATACAATTTACTTATAGACAGATATTGCCAGATTCGAATATTGCCGTCAATGCTACTAATATTCCCATCTTCAAAAGTGTTGAAAATCTCGGTGTCTCACTTAACAGTGCCCTCAGCTGGACCTCTCATGTCAGATCACTTGCTAAAACCGCCTCAAAGAAACTTGGATTATTGTAGAGTCTGTAACTTCTTCACTGACGAGCAGGTACCTATAATTTATAAAAGTAATGTGCTCTTTCAGCTTGAATATTGCTCACCCATGTTGAGTGGATGTGGAGAGGTTGCACTGAAACAACTAGACAAAATTCAGAACAAAGCTGCTGGAATTATTAACAACCCTGCTATTATAAATAAACTACCTCCCCTACAAATAAGAAGGAATGTTTCCTCCCTTGCATTATTTTACAGGTATTTTTATGGCAAATGCTCAGACGAAGATGCATCCATTGTGCCACTTCTCCATGCCTTCCCTCGCGCTACACGGGCATCTGGCAGCACTCATGACTGGAATGTCACTCATCCATATTGCAGAACTTCTGCCTAACAGAATTTTTTCATTCCCCGAACTGCATCTCTGGAACTCTCTTCCCCAGAGATGTTTCTCTCCAAACTTGAACCTACAGCAGTTCAAATCCAACTGTTACAGACATTTTATTAATGGAGGACACCAGTAATCTGGTGTATGGATTATTTTATTTATTCATTTGTTTTTCCTTCCTCTGCACTGTTATTAAAAAAAAAATGGTAAAGCATGCTTAGTGCTAAGTGGAATGCTTGTGAGTTTACTCCTGAATGTTTCATCCATACCACAAAACACAGCATCTAGTGTGCTTATAACTTAAAACGTGTGAATAATTTTTTTTTTTTTTTTTTTTTTTACTGTTAAGAAGCATAGAAGTCGCCTCCCAAACTTCGTCCTGCACTTGGCGTGGCAGCCACCAAAAATGCTGCCTACCACACGCCTGGGCGACCCGCATTCTGCAACACAACACACAAAACACTTCCTTTTCAACTCACATTCCCTCTGGAAATGTGAATTTTGTTTAACTAAAACGTGTTTAGTCAAGTATCAGTTGGTCAAAACAGCTTGAGAATACACCCTATTTTTCCCATATCACCAACAACGTGGGTTAAAAAAAGACACACCATCGCACCTGGATGATTAAAATAATAAAGGAGGGAAAAACTCACTGCCACCAAGAAAACAGGATATGCCCCTGAATAAAATGGCCAGTTTCATATAATGTAGATGCTAACCAAGAGGCGTGTTTGTAACTGCAGGAAACGTTCTCACAGTGGAGACCACGGGACAGGAGAATCTGCTAACAGATATATGATCAATATTTTATTTATGCCCTTCACTTGACATTTATTTGAGCAAAGAGAGAGGGAGAGAGAGAGAGAGAGAGGGTGGGGGGAATGGAGAGAGCACCAGAAAAGTTCATTCAGATACTTTACATTTCTTCCTCTGAAGGATTATACTTCTTGTTGGGTATACATATTTTTTCCTTTTTACATTTATTTCAACCATTTCTTAAGTAAAGCTCGATTAACCAGCATCCGATGCATCGGAACATCCGTATAACCGGAACGCAAATTCGATCCGGCATGGGGTCGAAAATATTCCGGATACTGGTCGTCGCCGATTCAAATCTCCCTTCCTTCCATTTCTTCAGCTCCTGCCCTTGTTCCTTCCACTTCTCCTTATCCACTGTCTGAATCCTCATCTCATGATCCTGATGATCCCCCTGTAATTCTTGATTAGTTCTGTACGGTACAGGATAAAGTAGTGTATGCAGCTGAGTTTTCAAAATTATTTTGGCATGTAAAATATGCTAAATTTTTCTTTAAATAATTTTTGGTAATGTTTGCTGGTTTGTGTTCAGTCCTGTACAGTTTCTCTTGCTGTCTTTTTTGTGTACACTAGTGTACCTGTACTGTATCTAATACTGAATAATGTACTTTATGAAGTAAAGTCCCAGGTTTGGTCCTATTTCATTTGTTTGACCTCCCAGAAAATTTCAAAGAGTAACATTCGGTTATCTCGAAAATTCCATATCCGAAATGGAAGAATCCCCATGCATGCCGGTTAATCGAGCTTTTACTGTATATCTTAGCTTAACCCCTTCGGTATGACTACTTGCTCATTAATATTCCTACTCTTTCATTTTTGTGTGCAATATGACGTCGCTTAAAATTACACCTTTGCTACTTCCTAACGATTTATATGCTTTACTACATATAAAAAAATCTTGTTATCTATGGAATTATGTATTAGGTTGGGGATAACACCTGTAACGAAGGGGATGGAAATAGCTTTCGATAACTAACTCAACACGAGAGGCCTTCCACTGCTGAAAAAAAAAAAAAACAGCCTTCGATAACTAACTCCACACGAGAGGCCTTCCATAGCTGAAAAAAGCAGCTTTCGATAACTAACTCCAACTGAGAGGCCTTGCACAGTTGAATCAGATTGTCTGGAGACAGCAAAAATTTAGTACAGAAGACGTTATCGTTGTGAAAGGGTTGAGGGTATACTTACCTTATTTTATTTATTTATTTATTTTTGTAATTTTATACATCTCCCTTACTTCGATGACACCTGTCAACTAACACACAGTATTCTCAGAGGAATAAGAAACTTCGTGGCATCTCTTCCTTAGCGATTTATTTTGCATCGTACAGCTTTTTTTTTTCATGCTAGGAAGAAGGAACCAAAGACCACGAGCCTGCAATACTGTTCCTTCCAAGTGAAAGACAAAATACAAGAGAGGGCTAAATTCAAGATCCGATCATTTCGAGATGCGTGGACACACTGCGTTTGAAAGACTGGAGATCATAGGTAGCAGAAATACAGACAGAGGGAGGCAGTTCCAGAGTTGACCTGCTGCATGAATGAAGGACTGGGAGTAACGGTTAACTCTTGCATTAGAGAGTTGGACAGAAAAGGGATGAGAGTTTGCTGCTAGACAGGTGCTATGCACCCGTCGTAGAGATGGAGGGATACAAGCAGACACTTCAGAGAGGTAGTGACCATTGAACTAGCGATAGAAAAGAGATAAAGATGCAACAGTGCAGCAAAGAAACAGAAGCTGAAGGGAGCCAGTAAAGAGAGGAGAGTTAATTATACGAAAAGCCTTCACCCTATTGAGAAGAGCTGTATGTGGGGAGCCTCCCCACACATGAGAGTTGTATTCCACACAGGGGCGGATAAAACCCGTGTATAGTCAACAATTGTGCAGGGGTAAAGAAGGAGCGGAGTCGGTTTAGCACACTCAATCTCTTGGAAGCAGATTTTACAAGAGATGTAATATGATCTTTCCAAGACAAGTCCCGAGTGAATGAAACCCCAAGCATGTTCAAGGATGATGCAAGATTAAGCTGAATATTATTAAACATTAGTGGGTACTCCTGTGGAAGATTTTGTCGGGTTGATAGGTGTAAGAACTGAGTATTTGATGCATTAAAAATAACAAGATTATTTTTACCCCAGTCAGAGATACGAGCTAAGTCAGACATAGGTGTGCCATAGCCTCATCCCTTGCTTGTTGAAGTAACTACTGAGATGGACGTTGCGGAAACCGAATGGAAAGGTGAAGGGTGGAATCATCAGAGTACAAGTGGACAGGGTTAGATGTAGAGAATAGAAAGTCACTGATGAATAAGAGGAAGAGAGTTGGTGATAGGACAGAGCCCTAAGGAACACCACTGTTAATAGATAGGAGAGGAACGATGGCCGTCTACAACAGCGACTATTGAACGACCAGAAAGAAAGCTAGAGATGAAGGCACAGATAGAAGGATAGAAACCGTAAGAGGGCAGTTTGAAAATTAAAGATTTATGCCAGACTCGATCGAAAACATTTGAGATGTCAAGTGCAATGGCAAAACGTTCGCCAAAGTCCCAAAAGGAGGATGACCAGGAGTCTGAAAGGTAGGTGAGAAGATCGCCAGTGGAGCGTCTCTGGCGGAACCCATACTGACGATTAGAGAGAAGGTTGTGATAGGAAAGATGCCACAAATTCTCTTGTATACCATGTATATCATTATAACACAAACAACATACAGCAGGATATTCAGGTGCACTGTGCAAAACACGTAGCTTAGGAAGACGTGCTACGCCATTCCCAGTG
Source organism: Coenobita brevimanus (assembly GCF_032717465.1). NCBI lineage: Eukaryota > Metazoa > Arthropoda > Malacostraca > Decapoda > Coenobitidae > Coenobita > Coenobita brevimanus. Next base: position 4,636,765 of record NC_136972.1, on the reverse strand, counting down.
CCACTTACAGGAGGGTTTTTAGTTTCTTAGTACTAACATTCCTGAACTGACGTCCCAGATAAAAGAAGAAAAAAAAATGCAGATGCCCCAGGTTAATGTGAGTGGGACACGACTATATCTTTGAAGTTACTATAAACTGAGGAAAGTCGTACCAAGTTTTTGTTAATAATGCATCCTAAGCCCCTCCCCCCTCCCCCCAAATAATAATAATAATAATAATAATAATAATAATAATAATAAAACATACAATCCTAAACTAACTGTCTTTTGTTGAGGTAAACGTAATCGTTTACGTTGGTATTTTTACTTTACGATAGCGTTATTAAAATTATGCTGTAGACGACACCCATCACACTTGCAATTAAACTGTTGGCTGAGTCAAAACTTCTCAAATTAGCCGATATAAGCCAGCGTCAAGCCCGGCAGAAGGATATAGGTGGATGGTAAATTACAGCACACACACACACACACACACACACACACCGTTTATAATAATAATAATAATAATAATAAGGTGGGTCAAGTGGGGCTGTGGAGGTGGAGGGGGAGGTGGCTGGTGAGTCAGGTGGGGGAGTGGAGGAGGGGACGGCGGCGGGGGAGTCAGGGGAGGTGGTGAGGGGAGGATCCTCCCTCTCCTCCTCGCTACTGCTCACATTTTCGGCAATTTCGTTCATCTCTTTTTGCTTGTTTGTTTCATTCCTCATCTTGTTATGGACGTATTGGCAGTATAACAACTTGGTATTCTCGAAATAAACGTCATTATTATAGAAACTGGGTCTCTATTCTAACTTATTGTTATTGCCGAAAACGTTATTGTCGAAGTTGTTATTGGCGAGATCTTACTGTAGACTCCTCTTGAGCACCTTCCCCACGAGCCTCTAGGTCACTATTGGCGCGTTGTGTGGGGGTGAGGGTGGTGTACCGATGGAAAATGGTGTTTTTAAGCCACTCCTTGCCTCTACCTCGTGTTTTGTGAGGTAAACTCTCGCATTCAAGGTTTTGGTTATGATTTTTGGTCACTTGTGCACAATGCGATTCGCGCACTGTGATGTCACGCACTGTGCAAGCCTATTGTATATGAGAGAGGAGGGTGTAAGTTGGGGGGAGGGCATTGAAATAGCAGGGGACAGGGCAACATGGAGGTAATTTGTCTTGCCCACCTAATACGGGCTTAGAGTGTTTGGCTATTCTCGTAGATAGGTAAATGGATATTGTTTCTTTTTCAACTTCATCATTCATTGCTACACCTATGTCACTATAAACAAGATATGTTGGAGTTGGATATGGTTTTATTTCTTTAATCTTTTATTTCAACATTCACACAGTAAGTGGTGCCTGACCTACAATATGCATTTTCACAGGCTCTATTATCCCTCTCCTGCGCAACAGCCTATTCCATCATACCAGTGCCTGGACCAGCCATCCTTGTCTGCTCTACCTGTACTGTGCCAGCAACGTAGATCTACTTCCCCTCCAGAAGCGCCAATGACAAATCTACGTCATTGCAAGCAATTGAAAGAAAATGGAAGGTAGTCGAGTATCTCGCTAAATTCAGACATTTCTCCGCAATGCTTACAAAACTAATTTAGGAGTGTGGGAGGCGAGTGACAGTCTTCACAGGTTCACAGTCACTCTTCTCGAGAATTTTTAGCAGAATATCAGATAAAAGGCTATAATATTTTTGTGTCAAACCGTTAGGGAAGAAAGGGGGGAGGGGTAGCTATTTATGTAAAGGATTCATTAAACTGTTACAATAAAGCAGACATTAAAGTAAATAGGGACACAGAAAGTGTCTGGGTTGAAATTAGTAACAATAGGGAGAAATTAGTCTTGGGAGCAATTTACAGATCTCCTAAATTAAGTAGAGCTGATAGTAAATACCTTTGGGAGGAAATGAGGAAAGCTTCACAGTCCAGCTTAGTAATAACTGTAGGGGACCTTAATCTGCCAAGGATAGATTGGAGAAATCAGACAGGAGATGCAGAGTCAGAGGAATTTCTAGAGGTAGTACAGGATAATTTCCTTTATCAGTATATCAGGGAGCCCACTAGAGGTAATAATATACTAGATTTGGTTTTAGCTAATAAAGAAAATATCATTAGCGATATAGAGGTTGGTGGACGACTTGGTAATAGCGATCATGAAGAAATTAAGTTCAAATTTATTTGGGATGTCTGTTCCACTGAAAATACCTCCACTGTTCCTAATTTTCGTCTAGGAGATTTCGATGGCTTAAGAGCTTATTTTCGAACGGTATTCCACAGGGAGATTAGCTATTTGAGGGAATGCCAGGTCAGTGAGGAACCCCAGGTCATAGGTGTGCAGGAAACACGAGGGGATGTCCGTCAGGTGTCTTTGAGGGGGGAGGTGGTAGATAGGAATGTAGTCCAGGTGACGGAAATTAACTCAGCTCCAGTACCAAGCAGACGTTCAACCAGTGAGAAGTATAACGAGTTAATAAATATAATACACGGAGGCCAAGATAGATATATTCCTTCAAAACCGTTTAGAACTAATAATTCAGAACCAAGATGGTTAAACAACAGATTAAAATCTCTCATAGGCCAAAGGAAAGGAATATATAGAAAAATAAAACGTGGAGAGGAACACTTACGTAACCGGTACACAATTTTAAATAGAGAAGTAAAGAAGAAGATAAGAAAAGCAAAGAGAAGTTATGAAATTAAGGTTGCCAGTGAATCAAAAGAAAAATCTAAGCCTGGTCCCTCAAGCAGCAAATATTTACGATGAGAATATGGAAAATATTCTTAGTAAAATAACCATTAGTAAGGAGGACGTATTGAAAGAAATTTATAAGTTAAAACCTCAAAAATCGCCAGGTCCGGACGATATATATGCAAAAATTATAAAAGAAACCAAAGAAGAATTGTCAGCCACTTTTAACGTTATTTAATGACTCTTTAAGTTCAGGAGAAGTTCCAGAGGCGTGGAAAACCGCAAACGTAGTGCCCATCCTTAAAAAGAGTGATAAATCAGCTGCGTCGAATTATCGTCCGATAAGTCTAACGTCAATAGTAGGAAAAATGTTAGAGTCAATTTTGGCAAATAAGATTAGAGAACACTTAGAAAGATTTAATCTTATAAACGAAAGTCAGCACGGATTCAGGCAAGGACGATCCTGCCTCACAAATTTGTTGTCATTCTACTCGGAGGTCTATGAGGCAGCAGATAGCGATTAAGCTTACGATGTTATTTATCTGGACTTTAGTAAAGCTTTTGATAGGGTCCCACACGAAAGGTTAGTTAGAAAGGTTCGAGCACACGGTATAGACGGCGATATCTTAAAATGGATAGAATCCTGGCTGAAAGGACGAAAGCAGAGAGTATTAATAAATGGAACTAAGTCGGACTGGGGATTAGTAACTAGCGGTGTACCACAGGGTTCAGTACTCGGTCCCTTATTATTTATCATATATATAAATGATCTAGACTTAGGAGTCAATAGCAGCATCAGCAAATTTACCGACGATACAAAAATAGGGCGTATCATTAACTCGATTGACGATTGCCATAACTTACAAAAAGACCTCGATACATTGTCCAAATGGTCTAAAACTTGGCAAATGGAATTTAACGTTGAAAGATGTAAAGTACTTAACGTAGGCAAGACCACTGGAGATACTAAATACAGCTTAGATAACAAAGAAATTACCAAATCGGAATGCGAGAGAGATCTAGGAGTTATGATTAGTAACGACCTTAAACCAAGGCAACAGTGCATTAATGCGAGAAATAAAGCAAATAGGGTCCTAGGATTTATTTCGAGAAGCGTGAGCAATAGATCATCTAAAGTAATACTGAAACTTTATCTAGCATTAGTAAGGGCACATTTAGACTACGCAGTACAATTCTGGTGTCCTTACTATAGAATGGATATTAATTCGTTAGAAAATGTACAGAGAAGAATGACTAAAATGATACATGACGTCCGGAACCTGTCATATGAAGACAGACTGAAAAGACTAAGTCTGCATTCGCTAGAGTGGCGTAGAGTAAGGGGAGACTTAATTGAGGTGTTTAAGTGGATGAATGATATAAATAAGGGAGATATTAGCAAGGTACTTAAAGTGAGCATACAGGATAGAACTAGAAATAATGGTTTCAAACTAGAAAAATTCCGTTTCAGTAAGGAAATCGGTACAAATTGGTTTGGTAATAGAGTAGTAGACGAATGGAATAAGCTACCTAGTAAAGTAGTTGCTGCCTCTTCCATTGAGAGTTTCAGGCATAGGCTAGATAAGCATATGACAAATAAGTGGTGGATATAGAATAAAGAAAATCTTATAACCAATAGCCTACTAATTCACAAAAATTTTCTTTTCAGGTTACACTATGATAGTCTCTATTCTCCCTTCACACTTTCCTGTAAAATGTCCACGCCAGTTTTTCTATACGGCGTGGTGTTCTTTCTGACTTTTTCCTGCCGGCTTCGGCTGGAGGGTTTGGAGGGCGGGGGAGAGCCTTTTTCTTTGCTATCCTTATCTCATTCTAGTAGTTCAGTTACTCTTCTAGGAGCTGCCTAGCATGGGCCAACCGGCCTACTGCAGTTATCCTCTCTTCTTATGTTCTTATGTTCTCCTTCAGTAACCTTGAAGATTTCAGAGGTCGAGTTGCACCAACCTGACTCGATTCAACCAACTTTCTAGCTTTGGTGATTACTTTTATTAGTGCCAGGGATCTTATATTGATATATTAAGCCGATTTACCCACAAAAAAATAATCCAAAATTGGTTCACAGAAATATTGCTGTAACTGCGATAAACATAGCAGAACTGTGCAGTCCCGCTGCAGCACAAGAAATACTGTCAGCCTTGAGGCTCATAACAAAAGCATGTAATACCATACATACTACATAGCCCTAAAAATACTTCCGTAACAAAATCAGGGTTAGTTCCAAAACCGTTTTCTGTAATGGGACTTTCCACATCGCTTGTTAACACTTCATCTTTACGGTTCCTTCTATATGCTACTCCTCTTCATCCCCCTGGAAGTAGAGTGCACTTTGTCCCACTCCTCATGGACTGTGTTACATAGCCTATGATTTCATCATCCTTTGTGTAATTTTAACGCACAGTATGCTGCATGTTTGATCACGAGCGTGTTCTGCCTCAGTCCCCCCCTTCTACCGTTATAGTAGAGTAAGTCGTCATTTCTGTTGTTCAGAGCGGGATTGTCATCTGTTTGTCCCCATGGCTTCATTTGCGCGTCCATCTTACAAGTTGTATCAAGCTCTGCCGGCCCCTATATAATGAGCTCAGTCTCTGCATCATTGCCACTTATATCTACTCCTCATTTTGTTCACATCTCTGTCCTCCCTTGTACAGTTATTATTATTGTGAGTTCTCAGGAAGTCTCCAACCATCTAGCAGCTGTGTGTAATTTGAGTATAACTGTTGTTGCATTTTTTCTTGTACTGTGTAGCATAAGGTTAATTCTTAGGCCTAGTAAGGTTTTTGTAATTTAAGTAAGGGTTCTTGTTGTCAGCCATCATTAATAATACTTTGCATCTGTAATAATTTTTCTTGCATTAACTGAGCATTACCCAGTGTATTTTCATTTTATCAGGGCTGACTTAGGTAACTTTACTCTTGCTAATTTCATGTTAATAGAGGCTATTGCAGTTAACCATATATTTAACCTGTTTTTTGCCATTACATTATCCTTATGAGTCCTGAATGTTTCGTTGTTAGTTTGAGCATTAAACTTTAACTTGTAATTTTACCTAACTCTTTTGTTTTGAACCTGGAACTTTACGGGACAGTAGTGATTTTTAGTATTCTCACTTAAAGTGTACATTATCTTTCTCTGTTCCGTAACATAAATTTGGCGACCTCATATCAGGATATTCAGGATATTTTCATAAGGATATTGCTTGATATTTTGTGACTGTGATTTATTCATGATGTCTACTATTTCTACACTTGATGAAGCCAAAGATTTTTTGTCAAATGTGCAAACAGTGTGTGATGTAGAAAACAGAACAAAGAATGAACTTAAGCTTGTTGCTCAACAATTGGGAATTGCTGTTCGCTCTCATCATTCTAAAGATCAAATTGTTGACATGATTAATGAAAGCTTGTTTAATGTAACTCCTCCAAATGAGAAAACGCAGATTGAATTAGCTAAGTTACAGCTAGCCCTGCAGGAGGCTCGTGTGAAGGAAGCTGAATTTCAAGCACGTGCTAAGGAGGCTGAGTCTCAGGCTAAGGCGGCTTGTCTTAAGGAGGCAAATGCTCGTATTCAAGAGGCACAGGTACAGGCTCAGGCACAAATTGAACTTGCCAGGATTCAGGCAGACCATGAGTATCGCATGAAACAAGGTGAAACTGGATCATCTAGCTCTGATGATTTTCATGTGGCTAAAAATGTTAAATTTGTCCCTCCTTTTAATGAATCTGATTTAACAAAATATTTTCAGTTGTTTGAGAGGGTAGCTACAGGTTTTAGTTGGCCCAAGGAGTATTCGCCAGTACTCCTTCAAACTGTTCTCACTGGTAAAGCTCAAGTAACTTATGCATCTTTGCCTCAGGATCAATGTGATAATTATGATGTAGTTAAGAGCTTGATTCTTAAGGCCTATGAGCTTGTTCCTGAAGCTTATAGAGTAAAATTTAGGACAACTTATAAGCAAGATAAGCAATCCCATGTTGAGTATGCAAAAATCAAAGAAGATCTGTTAGAGCAGTGGTTAAATTCTAAGAATGTGGATTCTGATTTTGGTAAATTTAAGCAGATGATTTTGCTGGAGGATTTCAAAAGGTGTATTAGTAAAGATGTAAGCCTATATCTTGATGAGAAAAGAATAGATAATTTGTCTGATGCTGCAGTTTTAGCTGATGAGTATGTTCTCACTCACAAGAGATATTCTAGAGAAAAAGGGAAAGCTGAGAGTAAGTACGTTGCCTCTACTCAGAGTACAGGTAACAGGAAAGAGAATAAGGATGATGTTTCTCAGGAAGTAAATACCAGCTTCACCTCTAGATTTCAGAAAAGTAAATGTACTTATTGTAGTAAGCTTGGTCATACTACGGAGAGATGTTTCAGGAGACAGCGTGATGTGAACAAAAAGGAGTCTTTAAATATTCAGTCAATTGGTCTAGTGTCCACTCTTGAGAGTTCCCAGAATTCTTTAACTGAGTTAACTGAACCTGCTTTGAGGGGTAACTTAAATTCTCATGATGGAGCTCCTCTTTTGAGCAGTAACGTGGGTGACACTCTCAAGAGTTCATGTGCTAATTTCCTGTCTGATGGTTTTGTCAGTCCTCTGGACAGTAATGACAGGAAATCAGTTAAAATATATCGTGATACAGGTGCTTGCCAATCCCTTATGCTGACCAGTGTTCTAGGCTCTAATGTTAATTCCTCTGATGAAACTGTAATCTTACAAGGTGTAGGGAATAATTACTTCTCTGTTCCTCTGTGCAGAGTGAATTTAGAGTCTGGTTTTGTTAATGGTTCTGTTATGGTTGGGTTGGTTGAGAGACTCCCAATGTCAGGTGTAACTTTCTTACTTGGAAATGATATTGGTGGAAGTCAAGTGTGTCCAGCTCCTCAGTTGTCTAGTGAGCCAGTGGCTGCGTCCCACGATTGTGATGTCCCTGATGTGTTCCCTGCATGTGCTGTCACTAGGGCTAAGTCTAAAGTTACTGGTGATTTAGAGGATAATGATGATGATGATGTTATCCTAGCTGACACTTTTCTTGCTAATTTGGACCACTCACCAGATGAGGCAGTACCCCGTAGTGTTGATAATTTGTCTCGTCAAGAGTTGGTTGAGTTGCAGGTTGCTGACCCTGAGTTGAAAGGTCTAGCTAACTCTGCTTACAGTGAAGAAGAATCAGCCGGTGCTTCTACTTGTTATTATGTAAAGTCAGGAGTACTTATGAGGAAGTGGAGACCCCCAACAGCATCAGCCGACTGTGAATGGGAGGTTGTACATCAAGTTGTCATCCCTCGTGTTTGTAGGCAGGATATCATTAGAGTGGCTCATGATTCCAGTTTGGCAGGACACCTTGGAGTGAGGAAGACTGTGGCACGCATTTTGAAACACTTCTACTGGCCAGGTATCTTCAGGGATGTTTCCTGGTATTGTAAGTCTTGTCACACCTGTCAAGTTGTGGGGAAGTGTAATCAGACCGAAAAGGTTGCACCTCTAGTTCCCATTCCTCCTTTTGAGGCGCCTTTCACCCGTGTGTTGGTGGATATTGTGGGCCCTCTTCCTAAGACTTCTTCAGGATTTTCTTATGTGTTGACCATGATTGATATGGCTACTCGTTATCCTGAAGCCATTCCACTTAGAAACATCTCAGCAAAGAACGTGGTTAAGGAAATGCTAGGGTTCTTCACAAAGTTTGGTCTGCCCAAGGAGGTACAGTCAGACCGGGAAGTAATTTCATGTCAAACGTTTTCAAGCAGTCTCTGAAAGAGTTGGGCATCACCAAGATCACGTCTTCAGCTTACCATCCCCAGACCCAAGGAGCGTTGGAGAGATATCATCAAACACTCAAATCGATGCTCAAGAAATACTGTTTGGAACATCAGAAAGACTGGGATAAAGGTCTTCCATTCGTTGTGTTTGCTGCAAGAGAATCTCCAAATGAATCACTGGGCTTCTCACCTTTTGAACTACTGTTTGGCCATGAAGTAAGAGGACCCCTTAAGTTACTCAAGGAATGCTGGCTGTCGGAGGAAGATGACGTCAACCTGTTGGAGTATGTGATGAATTTCAAAGAACGGCTGTCCACTGCTTTACAGCTGGCGAGAGAGAATTTAGGAGCTGCTCAGGAGAAGATGAAGACTTGGTATGATAAGAAGTCCAGGTTACGCCACTTTCAGCCAGGAGATCAGGTTTTGATTCTGCTACCAGTTCATGGGCAACCTCTTCAAGCCAAGTTTAGTGGCCCTTATTTCGTGGAGAAGAAACTCAGTGATGTCAGCTATGTCATCGCCACACCAGATCGTAGAAAGAGCAAGCAACTATGTCACATCAACATGCTAAAGTTATATCACAGGCGGGACGAAAATAATCCAGTCTGCACTGTAGCTGTTCCACCCGAGTCTGCAAGTGAAGCTCTCCCATGCAGTATGAGCCTGAGTGATAGTTTGGGGAAGAATCCTGATATCATGAATGATCTCCAGACTAAGCTTTCTCATCTACCTCCCAAGGAAGGGCAGGAGTTTTCGGCATTACTGCAGGAGTACCCGCAAGTGTTCCGTGCCACTCCAGGAAGAACCACTGTGTTGATGCATGATGTCGATGTTGGAGACGCAAAGCCAATTAAATTGCCTCCTTACCGTGTGAACCCAGTGAAAGTTCCTCTCATCCAGAAGGAGCTTGGCTACCTGTTGGACCACAAGATGATTGAGCCCTGTCAGAGCGAGTGGAGTTCTCCTGTCACTCTAGTCCCTAAGCCAGGTGGGTCACAGAGGTTTTGCATCGACTACAGACGTGTTAATCAGATAACCAAAACAGACACTTACCCTCTCCCTCGTGTGGAAGATTGCATAGACAAGATCGGAAAGGCTAGGTACATAAGTAAGTTTGATTTGTTAAAGGGATACTGGCAAGTACCTATGACTGAACGTGCTAGGGAGATCTCATGTTTTGTAACACTAGGAAAGGCTTTTGCATGGTCTGTAATGCCTTATACAGATTGTTTTAGAGTAATAAGAAATTTCCTTTGTAAATTTCTTTTTTCTTTGTGGGGAGGTGTTACATAGCCTATGATTTCATCATCCTTTGTGTAATTTTAACGCACATTTGCTGCATGTTTGATCACGAGCGTGTTCTGCCTCAGTCCCCCCCTTCTACCGTTATAGTAGAGTAAGTCGTTCTCTCTGTTATACTTTGCGAGATTTTCAGCTCTCTGTCCCCATGGCTTCATTTGCGCGTCCCTCTTACAAGTTGTATCAGGCTCTGCCAGCCCCTATATAATGAGCTCAGTCTCTGCATCATTGCCACTTAGATCTGCTCCTCATTTTGTTCACATCTCTGTCCTCCCCTGTACAGATATTATTATTGTGAGTGCTCAAGAAATCTCCAAACATCTAGCAGCTGTGTGTAATTTGAGTATAACTGTTGTTGTATTTTTTCTTGTACTGTATAGCATAAGTTTAATTTGAAGGCCTAGTGAAGTTTTTGTAATTTATGTAGGGTTCTTTGTGTCAGTCATTTTTGATAATAGTTTGTATCTGTAATTATTTATCTGACATTCACTGAGTATTATCTGGTATCTCATTTTATCAGGGCTGACTTAGATAAATTTACTCTTGCTAATTTCGTGTTAATAGAGGCTATTGCAGTTAACCATATATTTAACCTGTTTTTGCCATTACATTATCCTTATGAGTCCTGAATGTTTTGTTGTTAGTTTGAGCATTAAACTTTAACTTGTAATTTTACCTAACTCTTTTGTTTTGAACCTGGAACTTTACGGGACAGTAGTGATTTTTAGTATTCTCACTTAAAGTGTACGTTATCTTTCTCTGTTCCGTAACAATATATATATATATTATAGTGCTTGGTCGCAAAAATTGGCGGGTCTAACCTATAGGCTTTCCATCACATATTATTTGCACATACCATACCATTTTTTTTCTCTCCATACCGTTATTAAGCCCAAAATGACCACTTCCAACCAAAAAGTCGGAAGAAGTTTATTTTTGCATAAATATGTGAGTCGCGATTTCCAACACCTTCGTACTGTAGTGCTGCGCGCGATCGCCAAAATTTTAGTTTGTTTTCTTTTTACATTTCCTGAATTCACCCTGACCTAATACAAAAACAAATAGGTAAATATCTTTTATCTTTCCCGTGAAAGAAACGAAAAAAATCGCAAAGACAGACACACACATACACAGCTTATAAGAGTTTCAGCAAGAAGCTGACTGACTGGACTCCTAGAGACTGTAAGAATAGCAGGCAAAAGGTCAGGCAGGAGATGGAGAGATGGGTGAAAGATGTTTCCTGGCAGAACGTGGCAGATATGGGCTTGGTCAAAGAATTCATGGAGAAGGTTGGGGAAGGCCATTGTTCGACAGTGGACTTGCAACGTCTGATGATCATGATTTTATATATATATATATATATATATATATATATATATATATATATATATATATATATATATATATATATATATATATAGACAGATAGATAGACATATAGATAGATAGATAGACATATATATATATATATATATATATATATCCTCTGTGGTTCAGTGTTACAATGTGCGTTATCATACATGGGAGAATGAGAGTTCTTGCCCCGCCAGGATAATAAATTTGTGAGTGTTCTCCCAGCCACCTACTGCATTGGCGGACTTAGGGGGTGCTGTGGATGAACCAGTATCGCATAGTATAAAATACACTTGCACCCATATGACTTGCACAGCCCGAATACACTTGGTTCACTAACTAAACACACGTCCATAACGACTCCAACATTACAATCACCCTTACAAGCTTTTCTCACCCAACATACAATCTCCACCATACACTCTAAGCCACTGTTTTTTTGTTTATGTGTCCGTCTCTGGGCATAGGCTTCACAGCCTGCTATCAAGGCCCAGTAGTCCTCCTACATACCATACACCCCTACATGTCACCATTCGGCGCTAACACCCACCGTCCATATTGAATACATGCTAGGGGTGTCTCAAACAGGACTGGTGTATTGGTATTAGCAGGCGTATTTCTTCGACATGTCGGCGGGCTTACTGGTAGATTAGTAAAGTCCGATTTCATGAAATTCAAATCCTTAATGATCTCTTATCTGTATCCTTAATGATCTCTTATCTGTCACCCACAATCCCATTCACTCATATGCCGATGACTCAACATTACATAATACATTGTCACTCAGACACCCATTTACAAAGGTTAATTTCTCTACCTCTCAGCTCAGTACAGCATCTCCATAAATCAAGACCTATGTACGATTAGTAAATGGGGACAAAACAACCTTGTCTCATTTAATGGTAGTAAAACTAAATATTTACAATTTACTAATAGACAGATATTGCCAGATTCATATATTGCCTTCAGTATTACTAATATTCCCATCTCCAAAAGTACTGAAATTCTCGGCGTCTCACTTAACAATGCCCTCAGCTGGGCCTCTCATGTTTGATCGCTTGCTAAAACCGCCTCAAAGAAACTTGGACTAATGTACAGAGTCCGTAACTTCTTCACTGACGAGCAGTTAGCTGTGATTTATGAGTTATGTACGCTCTCAGCTTAAATAATGCTCACCCTTGTGGAATGGATGTGGAGAGGTTGCATTAAAACAATTAGACAAAATTCAGAACAAGGCTGTCAGAATCATTAACAACCCTGCCATTACAAATAAACTACCTCATCTACAAGTATGAAGGAAGGTTGCCTCCCTTGCATTATTTTACAGATATATTTATGGCAAATGCTCATTTGAAGTTGCGTCCATGGTGCCACCTCTCCATGCCTTCCCTCGTGCTACACGGGCATCTGGTAGCACTCATGTCTGGAATGTCACTCAGCCATATTGCAGAACTTCTGCCAATCAGAAATCTTTCATTCCCCGTACTGCATCTCTTTGGAACTCGCTTCCCCAGAGTTGTTTCCCTCCAAACTTCAATTTACAGCTGTTCAAGTCTAGCTGTTACAGATATTTTATGAACAGAGGACACCAGTAATCTGGTGTATGAATGATTATTTTTTTTACTGATTCGTTTTTCCTTCCTCTGTTCTGTTATTTAAATATATATATATATATATATATATATATATATATAATATGTTATGAGTCCATATTATAATTACAAATCATAATAGATATATAGATAGATAGAGAGATAGAAGGAGCAAGTCAGATGATGAGAAGGTATTGTGTCTGCGAGAATCGAGCAATGCTCAACATGCTTACACACTCTTTACTCAAGGAATGCTTTATAGGCACACGACAGCGCCTCGTGACCATACACACACATACACACATACTCACACATAGGTTTCTAGAACTTTCCAACCACAGTGTAACACACGTGACACGACCCCTGCTACACCAGAATTTAGGAAGCAGAGAGCTCAGAAGGAGGCTAGAATTAGAACCGACAGGTAGCGGAGAGAGTGAACAAGAAAGAGGGGCCCAACTAGACTTACTTATTATATTGTCTCTGTAAGACATACCCTGCTCATCTTAGATTTTCTCTGAAGATAATAAATTAAGATCAACTCACTGTATTCATCTTTAATTCCTACTACAAGAAATCGAGAGTGACAACTAAACAACAAAACTTCTCTACAAGTTACTACCAAGTCTTTTATGAGGAGGCGTGGGTTCGTATCCCACCGCTGCCACCAAATGTCATAAAAGACTTTGTAGTAACTTGTAGAGAAGTTTTATCGACTAGTTATATATATATATATATATATATATATATATATATATATATATATATATATATATATATATATATTTATATTTATATATATATATATATATATTTATATATATATATATATATATATATATATATATATATATATATACATTATATATATATATATATAAGACTTGTGGACGAGCATTTGTTATACATGAGTAGATTTGTAAGTAGATAATCTTCGTTCCCATTTGTCATGCAATGACAAGAGAGGTAAAGAATAGTATGAGACTATTTTTATGTGTCTTGGAAATATTAACAAAGTCTCTCACACATGAGTGAAGTTAAGTAGTGTCCCGCGAGCTACCTCCTGTCTCGCTCTCTCTCTCTCTCTCTTTCTCTCTTCCATGTTGCTAAGCCCTTCTCCCTACAACCTGCTGGTTCTATGGTCTGTCTCCTTATACCCTCTGCTTCCTAAATTCTGGTGTAGCAGGGGTCGTGTCACGTGTGTTACACTGTGGTTGGAAAGTTCTAGAAACCTGTGTGTGAGTATGTGTATATGTGTGTGTATGGTCACGAGGCACTGTCGTGTGCCTATAAAGCATTCCTTGAGTTTAGAGTGTGTAACCATGTTTAGCATTGCTCAATTCTCGCAGACACAATACCTTCTCATCATCTGACTTGCTGCTTCTATCTGTCTCTCTATCTATCTATTTATCTATTATGATTTGTAATCATAATATGGACTCATAACATTGCTCGGCCACGCCGCTGAAGGTCCTCCGACAGCAATCATTATTGACATATGCTAATCTATTAGTACATAATATTGATTATAATATTGTATACATATAATATTTATAGTAATTTGCAATGATCTAGTAATATTACATATTAAACAAGTTGTATACATATTTGAATAAATGCAACGGTTGTTGTATGACATTTTGTAAGATGTGTATGTATAACAGACATAGGCATGTAATTGTGCAATGGTAATACTGCTAAGTTATTACATTACATATTGAGTTATCCCTTTAGTAATGTCTAATATTTCACCTAACTTGTATGATGATACTGGTAGTACAGAATTGTGGTATAATTGTATGACTTTACATAATATTGTAGTAACATTGTGGTAATACATAATTGTAACATTGTGAATTATTACATAATTGTATTGTAATTTTTACATTATAGTAATATTGTAGTAATACACAATTGTAACATTTTATGAATTGTTACATAATATTGTGGTAATGCATAATTGTGTTGGCCTTATAATTGTAGTTACATTCTGTTAATGCATCTGTTACATAATTGTGTTGGCCTTATAATTGTAGTTAAAGTTACATAAAAGTTATATCTTGTTAATGCAAGTGTTACATAATTGTTACATATTGTTTGTAGTTACATAATTGTAGTTAAAGTTACATAAAAGTTACATCTTGTTAATGCAACTGTTACATAATTGTTACATATTGTTTGTAGTTACATAATTGTAGTTAAAGTTACATAAAAGTTACATCTTGTTAATGCAACTGTTACATAATTGTTACATATTGTTTGTAGTTACATAATTGTAGTTAAAGTTACATAAATGTTACATCTTGTTAATGCAACTGTTACATAATTATTACATATTGTTTGTAGTTACATAATTGTAATAATTGCTGTCCTGACATTGAATTCGCTCATGCTACGGTCGATGATATGATGTGCCATGCCACTAGCTTGTGGAGACAACAATTTGCTTTTTATTTCACTTATAGAAGGAGTTTATGTTGTATTTTGGCATTTGTAGTAACACTTATTCTTATTTTCATTTGTTTGTTATGTGATCTTACTCTATCTCTTTTTCTTTCTTTCTTTTTTTTTTTTTGTATGTATCGATTTTCTATAGTTTGTTTTTCTTCGTTTGTCTACGCTTTTTCTGTGTTGTTCATGGTTGCATAATTGCTGGCTAATTTCCTTGGGACCCTTTTTTTAAGGTTTAGTTTATATTGCACAGATATTACTGAAAATGATATTATATAGCCCTATATTTTGTTATTTTATATTAAAAAATATATATACACTATATACAGTATTAACTATATACACTGACTTGTTGTTCACTTGTACCTATCTTGGGCAATATATGTGTCAGCACTGTGTGGAAATCTTTGTCTTCACGACTGTGTGGAAGATGTTCACTCTTGCTAACGTCATTTGTGTTGGCCAATTTTTTTTTCTGGTTTTCCTTGTAACTTAATTTATCTGTTTCCACTAGGTAGCTTTAATTAATGTTTAATACAGTTCTTTTAATCGCTCACTGAGTAACTGTGATGGTATTTTTTCTTGGTTACTTTGTAGATGTAATGATTTTTTTTTTTTTTTTTTAATAACAGAACGGAGGAAGGAAAAACAAATGGAAAAAAAAATAATAATCCATACACCAGATTACTGGTGTCCTCTATTAATAAAATATCTGTAACAGTTAGACTTGAACAGTTGTGGGTTGAAATTTGGAGGAAAACAACTCTGGGGAAGCGAGTTCCAGAGAGATGCAGTTCGGGGAATGAAAGAGTTCTGATAGGCAGAAGTTCTGCAATATGACTGAGTGACATTCCAGTCATGAGCGCTACCAGATCCCCGTGTAGCATGAGGGAAGGCAAGGAGAGGTGGCACCATGGACGCAACTTCGTCTGAGCATTTGCCAAAAAAATATCTGTAAAATAATGCAAGTGAGGCAACATTCCTTCTTACTTGCAGGGGAGGTAGTTTATAAGTAATGGCAGGGTTGTTAATGATTCTAACAGCTTTATTCTGAATTTTGTCTAGTTGTCTTAATGCAACCTCTCCACAACCATTCCACAAGGGTGAGCAATATTCAAGGTGAGAGCGCACATGACTCTTATAAATTATAGACAACTGCTCATCGGCGAAGAAGTTACGGACTCTGTACAATAATCCAAGTTTCTTTGAGACGGTTTTAGCAAGTGATCTGACATGAGAGGTCCAGCTGAGGGCACTGTTAAGTGAGACACCAAGAATTTCAATACTTTTGGAGATGGGAATAATAGTAGCACTGAAGGTAATGTACGAATCTGGCAATATCTGTCTATTAGTAAACTGTATATATTTAGTTTTACTAGCATTAAAAGAGACAAGGTTGTTTTGTCCCCATTCACTGATTGTAGCTAGATCTTGATTTATGGAGATGGCTGTACTAGGTTGTTTTGTCCCCATTCACTGATTGTAGCTAGATCTTGATTTATGGAGATGGCTGTACTGAGTTGAGAGGTAGAGATATTAGACTTTGTAAATGGATGTCTGAGTGTGAATGAACTATGTAGTGTTGAGTCATCTGCATATGAGTGAACTGGATTGTGAGTGACAGATAAGAGATCATTAATATGAACCAGAAATAGGGTTGGCGCCAGAACTGATCCCTGCGGCACGCCGGCGTTAATTGAGTGGAAACTGGAATATACATCATCTACTTTTACTCTTATTTTCCTGTCACTAAGATAAGAAGAAATCAAAGAAACAAAAGACGTTAGTCCATAGCAAGGGGGTTTGGACAGCAGGGAACGGTGCCATACTCTGTCGAAAGCTTTAGAGATATCAAGAGCTACTGCATGAGTTTCTCCAAAAAGATCAATTGATTGATGGATGGTATGAGTTAAGAGATTGAGTATGTCAATGGTGGATCTTTCGTGGCGAAAACCGTATTGTCTATCACTAATTAAGTTGTTGGATTCAAGATGTTTAACAATATCCTTATTAATTAAAGTTTCAAATACCTTACCAAGAGAAGATGTGACAGCTATTGGTCTGTAATTGGAGGGGTCAGACGAACTTCCTTTCTTCGGAACTGGGTGGATATTGGCTTCTTTCCATGAATTTGGGAATAAAGAAGTACGTATGCATAGTCTGAATAATTTGGCTAGGACAGAGGCAAGTTTAGGGGAACACTTTTTCAAAACAATTGGCGGAATTCCATCTGGGCCTGGAGCTTTGTTGGTAGGTAAATTGTCTAGGATGGATTATACGAATCTTGTCTGTATTTTAAGTGGGGCAATAGAATCAAGTTCCAGTACTGGGACATTCTGGCTGGTATCATCTATGGTAGAGTTTCTTGCAAAGGTACTAGCAAAGATATCTGCTTTCCCACGTGGGTCATATGTAATATTGCCATCTGAAGATTTTAGTGGGGGAATGGAAGATGACTTGTTAAATTATTATTGAAAGAATTAAGAATTGACCAGAATATTCTATTGTCATTAGGGTTGTTAAGTAGTTTTGATGCTTGCTTTTGAAGAAAGTTTGATTTAGATAGATTTAATACAGCTTTTGCATGATTTCTAGCAATTTTAAATTGGGAGAGTGAGTCAGATGTTTTTGATTTTAAGTAAGAGTTATATGCTAATGACTTTTGGGCTGTTGCTCTGGCACAATTGCCAACAAACCATTTTGGAGAGTTTGATCTTTTAGTGAATTGTTGACTTGGTATGAATAAATCCATACCAGCTAGTATTAAGTTGCAAATGTGGGACTGGGTAGAATTGGGATCACTAGAGAAGAAAGATTGCCATGGAACATCAGCAAGATAATTTCTAAATCCATCCCAGTCTGCCCTGTCAAAGTGCCATCGGGTCACCCTGACAGGTTCGGAATGGGGAGGTGTAGGAGGGTTAACTAATGAGGCTTTGATGAGATTGTGGTCAGAGGATCCAAGTGGTGACAGTACCTCTATCCTGTATTGATCTGGATTATTTGTCAAGAATAAATCCAAGAGATGGGCATTATGGTCAGGATTATCAGGTATTCTGGTTGGTTGCTTTACCAACTGGGTGAGATTAAACGATTCCGCAAACAGCTCGCATTCTAGACCAGTGTCGTCAGTCCGGGCAGAATGCAATAACCATTCAACATTGTGTATGTTAAAATCACCCAAAATGGTAATTTCATTGCCAAGGGCAAGGTCAAGGTTACTCAGCTGAGTGGATATGGAATCAAATACACTGGGTTCCGAAGAAGCATTGGGGGAATGATAAACTACACAGATATATTTGGTAATGTTTTGGCAATTTAATTTATATAATGAGTAATCAAAACTGGATGAAGTGAAGTTTAAAATAGTATCAACTGCATATTGGGATTTGATATAACAACAGGTGCCGCCCTTGTTTCGAAAGTTTGTAAGGAGATGGTAACCGGGAAAACAAAATGGAGATATATCGGTAGAGGGTGAGATTTGTGGTTCTGTGAGGAAAAGGGCCAAAGGGGATATGGACTGAAGGAAAAAATGAACTGTGTTTAAATTTGTGGTAAGGCCACGGATGTTGGTATAGCTGTATGTATGAAACACGTATTTTATGTAGGTATAAATGGTACCACTCACTTGGTAGTAAATAAATGCTATAGTAAATGAATGAATATATACGGTGTAGAATATTTATTGTTGGTGCAAGTATTTTATGATTGAATTATGAAGATAACTGAAGTAGCTATATGTTTTTAAGTTGTAATTATAGAGCAGGTTTTATATGTTTGTGCAAAATGTGTTGTCTATCATTGTGTATTGTATGAATGAAGTAACTATGTAACTCACTAAATTTTACCGTGGTGGAAATGGTGTGAGTGGTGTTGCACGTGGTGATAGCGTTGTCCTTCACGGGTTGATTGACGTGGCGTCTTTTCAGCAAGCACGTATGATGACATCGACTTCCCACACTGGTAGCTGTGGTGAGTGAATGAGTAGCGATGAGTAACTTCAGTGAAGATAAGTGAGTAAGATGAGTTGTGAATATGGGCTTGGTATTTGCTTTGTCGTCTTGACCTCGCACTCCTGCGTCAGCGGTGGAGGTTGGGTGGAGGTAGCAGAGAGAGGAGGGTGAGGTCTGGTGGTTTTGAGTTGTGAGTCATATCTCACTCTTCGTTTGTTTGTTTTGTTTTTCTTTTTTGAGGTATTCTCCGACCTTTTCTCTTGTGATTTACTCGTTGTGGGATGAAGACTGCCGCTACATGTAGGTGCGTGTAGAAGATTAGGCCTAAACAGACGACTCGTAGAGTTGTTACTTGTAGTTGATCGTAAATGGTTGTAGTTCATTGGTTCGTCGTAGAAACTGCAAGATTGTTTGTATCAGTACTTTGTTAACCTACTGGCAAGGCGTCGTGTGATCACTTCTAAATCAGTGTGATATTCGTGGAGACGGAAGGGTGGTTGGAGATAACTGTCGGAGCTGGTTGTGAGTTGTTGGTTGTGAGAGGTATTTTTTGTTTTCAATCTTGATAATGCAGAATCAATTGTACACTCGTGGGCTTGTATTTTGTAGGAATTCACTGTCGATTCGTAGACGAGGTTCGTACGTTCGCTGCTGCCATATCTCATAATAACTTTGTAGTTTGTTGTAGTGATGTTTTGTAGATCACTTATACATATATTAGACTCGTGGACGAGCGGTTGTTATACGTGAGTAGTTTTGTAAGTAGATAATCTTGGTTCCCTTTTGTCATGCAATGACAGGAGAGGTAAAGATTAGTATGGGACTATTTTTATTTGTCTTGGAAATATTAACAAAGTCTCTCACACACAAATGAAGTTAAGTAGAGTCTCGCGAGCTACCTCCTGTCTCGCTCTCTCTCTCTCTCTCTTCCATGTTGCTAAGCCCTTCTCCCTACTACCTGCCGGTACTATGGCCTGTCTCTTTCTGCCCTCTGCTTCCTAAATTCTGGTGTATCAGGAGTCGTGTCACGTGTGTTACACTGTGGTTGGAAAGTTCTAGAAACCTGTGTGTGAGTATGTGTGTGTTTGGTCATGAGTCGCTGTCGTGTGCCTATAAAGCATTCCATCAGTTAAGAGTGTGAAAGCATGTTTAGCATTGCTTGATTCTCGCAGACACAATACCTTATCATCTGACTTGCTGCTTCTATCTGGCTCTCTATCTATTTATCTATTTATCTATTATGATTTGTAATTATAATATGGACTCATAACATATATGTATAGATATAGATATATCTATCTATCTATCTATCTATATCTATATCTATATAGATAGATAGAGAGATATAGATATAGATCTATCTATCTATCTATCTACTATCTATCTATCTATCTATCTATCTATCTATATATATATATATATATATATATATATATATATATATATATATATATATACTGTATAATATATATTGTTACGGAACAGAGAGAGGGAATAATGAACACTTCAAGTGAGAATACTAAAATCACTACTGTCCCGCAAAGTTCCAGGTTCAAAACAAAAAGAGTTAGGTAAAATTACAAGTTAAAGTTTAATGCTCAAACTAACAACTAAACATTCAGGACTCATAAGGATAATGTAATGGCAAAAAACAGGTTAAATATAAGGTTAACTGCAATGGCCACTATTAACACGAAATTAGCAAGAGTAAATTTATCTAAGTCAGCTTCTCCTGATAAAATGAGAAAACCGGATACACGTGCTCAGTTAATGCAAGATATATTATTACAGGATACAAAATATTATTAATAACTTTCCACTGACATCAAAACTCCACATGAATCACAAAAAACCTTACCAAGCCCTCACGAATTAACACCTTATGCTATACAGTGCAAGAAAAAAATGTAATAACACTTATACTCAAATTACACAGCAGCTAGATGGTTGGAGACTTCCTGAGCACTCACAAAAATAATAACAACTGTACAGGGGAGGAGAGAGATGTGAACCAAATGAGGAGTAGATCTGAGTGGCAATTAATGCAGAGACTGAGCTCATTATATAGGGACCGGCAGAGCTTGATACAACTTGTAAGAAGGACGTGCAAATGAAGCCATAGGGGACAAAGAGTTGACACTCCTGCTCTGAACAACAGAAAGAACGACTTATTCTACTATAAGGGAGGAGCTGGGGGGAGTGAGGTAGAACACGGAAGCTTGGTCACTACGGAAGCCACGAGGCGAATCGTGATCAAACATGCAGCATACTGTACGTTAGAATTATACAAAGGATGATGAAATCATAGGCTATGTAACACCTCCCCACAAAAAAAAAAAACTTTGCAAAGGAAATTTCTTATTGCTCTAAAACAATCTGTCTAAAGTCTAGATAAGCAATCTGCAATAACATTTTCTTTCCCCTTGACATGTTGTATGTCTAATGAATACTCCTGAAGAAGTAGACTCCATCTTGTCAATCTCTGATTTTTATCTTTAAACTTTCTATGGAATTTCAGTGGGTTATGATCGGTATAAAAGACTATGGGGTCAAAACCAGAACACAAATAAAATGAAAAATGCTGTAAACCCAAAATCAAGACCAAAAGCTCTTTCTCAATAGTTGAGTAGTTCTTTTGAGGTGGAGTGAACGTCTTACTGTAATAAGATACAGGGTGTTCAATACCCTGATCATCCTCTTGCAGCAAAACAGCCCCAGCTCCTATATCACTTGCGTCAACAGACATCTTAAAAGGCTTAGCAAAATTTGGAGTAGCGAGCACTGGCTGACTTAATAGGATAGCTTTAAGTTTACTGAAAGAGGATTCACAGTTATCGGTCCAGACAAATTTAACTCCCTTTTTCAGTAGGTCTGTAAGTGGTGATACAAGAATGGGAAGAAGTTAAGAACAAATCTCCTGTAATAACCTACCATTCCCAAAATCTTTGTAGCTCTTTCCTACTTTTAGGTCTGGGAGAGAGATTTCACTTATAATCCCGAACCTTTAGCTCCTGGTGGTGCAACGTGTCCATCACCAATTACGTGCCCAAGGTACTGAACTTCTAGCTTGGACCGTTAAAACTCACACTTTGATAAATTAGCTACGAGATTAGCCTGAACCAAACGGCTCCAAGAGAATTCACTGACATGGCGTAGAGTGATCTTTCCAGTTGTCATTTGAAGATTAATACATCACTAGTATAAACAACACACCCCAAGCCAAACCCTCTGTTACAACATTCATGAGCTTCTGAAATGTGGCTGGTGCATTCTTCATACTCATATGGCATTACTAGAACATGCAAAAAGTCTTTCCTAGTGTTACCCAAAAAACATGAGATCTCCCTAGCACGTTCAGTCATAGGTACTTGCCAGTATCCCTTTAACAAATCAAACTTACTTCTCTGTACCTAGCCTTTCCGATCTTGTCTATGCAATCTTCCACGCCGAGGGAAAGAGGTAAGTGTCTGTTTTGGATTATCTGATTAACACGTCTGTAGTCGATGCAAAGCCGCTGTGACCCACCTGGCTTAGGGATCCTAGAAGTGACAGGAGGAACTCCACTTTCGCCTCTGACAGGGCTCAATCATCTTTGTGGTCCAACAGGTAGCCAAGCTCTATTTCTGGATGAGAGGAACTTTCACTGGGTTCTACACAGTAAGGAGGCAGTTTTAATTGGCTTTGCATCTCCAACATCGACATCATGCATCAACACAGTGGGTTCTTCCTGGAGTGGCACGGAACACTTGTGGGTATTCCTGCAGTAATGTACCCGAAAACTCTGCCTTTTCCTCTTTGGAGCTAGATGAGAAAGCTTAGTCTCTGGAGATTCATTCATCATATCAGGATTCTTCCCCAAACTATCACTCAGAAGCTCATGCTGCATGGGGAGAGCTTCACTTGCAGACTCGGGTGGAGCAGCTACAGTGCAGACTGGGTTGATTTTCTGTCCCGCCAGTGATATAACTTTAGCATGTTGATGTGACAAAGTTGCTTGTTCTTTCTACGATCTCTGGTGTGGCGATGACATAGTTGACATCACTGACTTTCTTCTCCACGAAATAAGGACCACTAAATCTTGGCTTGAAGAGGTTGCCCATGCAATCGGTAGCAGAATCAAAACTCTGGATCTCCTGGCTGAAAGTGGCTATGTAACTCTGGACTTCTTATCATCCCAAGTCTTCATCTTCTCCCGAGCAGCTCCTAAATTCCTTCTCTCTCGCCAGCTGTAAAACAGTGGACAGCCGTTCTTTGGAACTTCATCACAGCTACTCCAGCAGGTTGACGTCATCTTCCTCCGACACAGCCTTCAGCATTCCTTGGAGTAGCTTAAGGGGTCCCTCTTACTTCATGGCCAAACAGTAGTTCAAAAGGTGAGAAGCTCCAGTGATTCATTTTGGAGATTTCTCTTGCAGCAAATACAACGAATAGGAAGACCTTTATCTCTTAGGTCTTTCTGATGTTCCAAACAGTATTTCCTGAGCATCGATTTGAGTAAGTTTGATAACATCTCTCCAACCGCTCCTTGGGTCTGGGGACATGGTAAGCTGAAGACGTGATCTGGGTGATGCCCAACTCTCTTTCAGAGACTGCTTGAAAACATTTGACATGAAATTACTTCCCCGGTCTGACTGTACTTCCTCCTTTGGGCAGACCAAATTTTGTGAAGAAGCCTAGCATTTCCTTAACCACGTTCTTTTGCTGAGAGATATTTCTAAGTGGAATGGCTTCCAGGATAACGAGTAGCCATATCATAATCAGGGTCAACACATAAGAAAATCCTGAAGAGAGTCTTAGGAAGAGGGCCCACACAATATCCACCAACACACGAGTGAATGGCACCTCAAAAGCGAGGAATGGGAAAACCTTTTCGGTCTGATTACACTTCCCCACAACTTCTGGACAGGTAGGTGTGACAAGACTTACAATACAAGGAAACATCTCTGAAGAATACTCCTGGCCAGTAGAAGTGTTTCCAAAAATGCGTGCCACAGTCTTCCTCACTCCAAGGTGTCCTGCCAAACTGGAATCATGAGCCACTCTAATGATATCCTGCCTACAAACACGAGGGATGACAAACTTGATGTACAACCTCCCATTCACAGTCGGCTGATGCTGTTGGGGGTCTCCACTTCCTCATAAGTACTCCTGACTTTATATAATAACAAGTAGAAGCACCAGCTGACTCTTCCTCACTGCAAGCAGAGTTAGCTAGACCTTTCAACTCAGGGTCAGCAAACCTGCAACTCAAGCCAACTCTTGACGAGACAAATTATCAACACTACGGGGTATCACCCTCATCTGGTGAGTGGTCCAAAATTAGCAAGGAAAAAGTGTCAGCTAAGATAACATCATCATCATCATTATCCTCTAAGTCACCAGTAACTTTAGACTTAGCCCTAGTGACAGCACATGAGCAACAGAGAACACGTCAGGGATATCACAGTCCTGGGTCGCAGTCACTGGTTCACTAGACAACTTCTGAGGAGCTGGACACACTTCTTGACTTCCACCAATATCATTTCCAAGTGCAAGCAAAAGTTACACATGACATTGGGAGTGTCTCAACCAACCCAACCATAACGGAACCATTAACAAAATCCAGACTCTAAATTCACTCTGGCACAGAGGGACAGAGAAGTAATTATTCCCTACACCTTGTAAGATTACAGTTTCATCAGAGGAATTAACATTAGAGCTTAGAACACTGGTCAGCATAAAGGGATTGGCAAGCACCTGTATCATGATATATTTTCACTGATTTCCTGTCATTACTGTCCAGAGGACTGACAAAACCATCAGACAGGAAATTAGCAACATGAACTCTTGAGAGTGTCACCCCACGTTACTGCTCAAAAGAGGAGCTCCATCATGATAATTCTAAGTTACCCCTCAAAGCAGGTTCAGTTAACTCGGTTTAAAGAATTCTGGGAACTCTCAAGGGTGGACACTAGACCAATTGACTGAATATTTAAAGACTCCTTTTTGTTCACATCACGCTGTCTCCCTGAAACATTTCTCCGTAATATGACCAAGCTTACTACAATAAGTACATTTACTTTTCTTGAGGT
Source organism: Coenobita brevimanus (assembly GCF_032717465.1). Lineage (NCBI taxonomy): Eukaryota > Metazoa > Arthropoda > Malacostraca > Decapoda > Coenobitidae > Coenobita > Coenobita brevimanus. The sequence continues at coordinate 4,611,595 of NC_136972.1, read as the reverse complement.
AATCTAGGAGGTGGAGCTGGTATATACTCTCCTGAGAAACATCATCTTTATTCTCTTTCCTGTTACCTGTACTCTGTGAGTAGAGAGGCAACGTACTTCACTCTCAGCTTTCCCTTTTTCTTTAGAATATCTCTCTTGTGAGTGAGAACATATTCATCAGCTAAAAACTGCAGCATCAGACAAATTATCTATTCTTTTTCTCATCAAGATATAGGCTTACATCTTTATTAATACACCTTTTGAAGTCCTCCAGCAAAATCATCTGCTTAAATTTACCAAAATCAGAATCCACATTCTTAGAATTTAACCCATACTGCTCTAATACAGATCTTCTTTGATTTTTGCATACTCAACATGGGATTGCTTATCTTGCTTATAAGTTGTCCTAAATTTTACTCTATAGGCTTCAGGAACAAGCTCATAGGCCTTAAGAATCAAGCTCTTAACTACATCATAATTATCAGATTGATCCTGAGGCAAAGATGCATAAGTTACTTGAGCTTTGATGGTGAGAACATTTTCAAGGAGTACTGGCCAATACTTTTTGGGCCAATTAAAACCTGTAGCTACCCTCTCAAACAACTGAAAATACTTTGTTAAATCAGATTCATTAAAAGGAGGGACAAGTTTAACATTTTTAGCCAAATCAAAATCATCAGAGCTAGATGATCCAGTTCCACCTTGTTTCATGCGATACTCATGGTCTGCCTGAATCCTAGCTAGTTCAATTTGTGTCTGAGGCTGTGCCTGTGCCTCCTGAATACGAGACTGAGACTCAGCCTCCTTAGCACGGGCCTGAAACTCAGCCTTCTTAGCACGAGCCTCCTGCAGGGCTAGCTGTAACTTAGCTATTTCAATCTGCGTTTGCTCATCTGTAGGAGTTACATTAAACAAGCTTTCATTAATCATGTCAACAATTTGATCTTTAGAATGATGAGAGCGAACAGCAATTCCCAGTTGTTGAGCAACAAGCTTAAGTTCATTCTTTGTTCTGTTTTCTACATCACACACTGTTTGCACATTTAACAAAAAATCCTTGGCTTCATCAAGCATAGTAATAGTAGACATCATGAATAAATTACAGTCACAAAATATCAAGCAATATCCTTATGATAATATCCTGAATATCCTGATAAGAGGTCGCCAAATTTATGTTACGGAACAGAGAGAGATAATGAACACTTCAAGTGAGAATACTAAAATCACTACTGTCCCGCAAAGTTCCAGGTTCAAAACAAAAGAGTTAGGTAAAATTACAAGTTAAAGTTTAATGCTCAAACTAACAACTAAACATTCAGGACTCATAAGGATAATGTAATGGCAAAAAACAGGTTAAATATAAGGTTAACTGCAATGGCCTCTATTAACACGAAATTAGCAAGGGTAAATTTATCTAAGTCAGCCCTGATAAAATGAGAAAACCGGATAATGCTCAGTTAATGCAAGCTATATTATTACAGATACAAAATATTATTAATAATGACTGACATCAAAAACTCCACATGAATCACAAAAACCTTACCAAGCCTACGAATTAACACCTTATGCTATACAGTGCAAGAAAAAAATGTAATAACACTTATACTCAAATTACACAGCAGCTAGATGGTTGGAGACTTCCTGAGCACTCACAAAAATAATAACAACTGTACAGGGGAGGACAGAGATGTGAACCAAATGAGGAGTAGATCTGAGTGGCAATTAATGCAGAGACTGGAGGAAACTCATTATATAGGGGCTGGCAGAGGAGCTTGGATTACAACTTGTAAGAAGGACGCGCAAATGAAGCTATAGGGGACAAAGAGTTGACACTCCTGCTCTGAACAACAGAAAGAACGACTTACTCTACTATAAGGGAGAAGAAGGGGGAGTGAGGTAGAACACGGAAGCTTGGTCACCATGGAAGCCACGAGGCGAATCGTGATCAAACATGCAGCATACTGTACGTTAGAATTATACAAAGGATGATGAAATCATAGGCTAACAATATATATATATATATATATATATATATATATATATATATATATATATATATATATATATATATATATATATATATATATATATATATATATATATATATATATATATATATATATATATATATATATATATATATATATATATATATATATATATATATATATATATATATATATATATATATATATCACTATAAGTATATGAAGAAAATATGATGCAGGAACAATGCCCGGAATGCAATTTAGGTAAGACAAGGAAGTGAAGTCGCCAATGAAACTCTTCCACATTGGGAAGAAGTGTAACAGTGTTCTTAAGCAGAGAAGAAAGAAGATTGTGATAATGTGGGATAACTTTTACTTGGTCGTGGTGTAGTGGATTGCTGCCTGTCTCTCATATCTGAGAGTCCCGGGTTCTGATACCCGGCATATTGATAATATATTAGAGGATCTTAAGAAAGCATTGCCGTATCGGCCTAGTCCTTCTGGGCTAGTGTCGTCAGACTCATAATATTTGGAAAAACTTCCACCACACAAAGCCTGGCTCTCCTTTGAGGTATTCTTCCATCTCTTCGTTCTTCTTTTCTCTGTTGCGCCCTCCACCTGTGATTCTTATATCCATTTCACCATTCCTACTGTTTATGAATTACATAATCAGACCACTTCAGCACTCCTTGATCTGCTCTTACAGTATCTACCAGACTACTCTTCCCTCCACATTAGGATCTCCATACTTTCATCTCTAATCCGTTACACCACCATACTCCGTTATTGTGCTCAGACAGTTCGGTTCCAGGAAGCCATTTATACTATGTATGCTATGACATGAATCTAGTAAAGATCTAGCTATAAAACCACAGTCAGATAATTGTAGACACTCAAATTCATTACAATATTCTTTTAACAGCCTTGGATAGAATATTACATTATAGCACCAGGCAACTGAAACCAATGATATAATCGTGTGTAGTGGTAAGCAACATCAGAAATGGTTGACAGATCGATAACCGTAAGAATACCACTAACATTAATAAAATGGTCATGTATTTAGCCAGAATAGCCATACCGGTATGTTTTGTCGCCCACTAGAGGAGAAAGTATATCATTAAAGTTTTAATCCCACTCCAATGAGATACCCACAGTATTTATGTTTCACGGACAAGGTATACGGACTAGGCCTACTTCTGTCTTCAGTATATATATATATATATATATATATATATATATATATATATATATATATATATATCAGTGGTAGAGTGTGCGTTTCGCATGCTGGTGAGCTCGGGTTCGCCTCCCGCCAGAGTTGTAAAAACTTTGGGAAGCGTTCACCAAGCCACATGTTACTTTGGCGGACACAAGGGATGCTGTGGTTGAACCAGTGTCGCATACTAGTATGCTTGCACGCAATCGGCTAAAGGCAGGCAATGATTCACACTTGGTCTGGCACAACTACACACACATCCAAAGCCACTACAACACTACAATCACTCTCACAAGCACTTCTCACCCTACATACAGTCTCTACCAGACACCCTAAGCCACTAGGTAGAGATACATTGGCTGTATCGTCCCTGCTTCGGTAGGGATAGGCCGGTCCTGCAGTGGACCTCAACGGCTGATGATGATGGTAATAAATATATATATATATATATATATATATATATATATATATATATAATCACGTAGGCATCGAAGGCCATGTAGCACCGCATGGGCCCTAACTTCCGACCTTATGGATGGCGAGTCAGTGCTCTGCTGACTGAGCTACTAGGCTTACTTTAACAGCATTACCTGAATCTCTCAACATACTGCTAGGAGCATTTGGTGAACCACAATATAATATGAAAAAGGAAAACTGAGACTGTAGGGCATAGACAGTTTATTGATGTGTTTAGTAATGGGTCCCTCCTCCCTCCTGCACAATAATATCACTGAGTCTATCAGGCATGCTGGATATGGCATTCCTCACAATGTGCGGCGTTCTCTGCGGAGATCCCCATTCTCGCTGTATATGTTCTATCAACTGCTCGGCTGTCCTCTCTCTTTCTGGCTCCCATATGTTGACCATATTCGCTCAGATACTTTCAACTGGGTAGCAGTAGCAACCCTTGGTAAGCCAGTCCAAGAGTTGAAGATTTTCCTGTGTAGCAAACCACTCCTGGACTGCACGTGCCATGTGAAATGGGCACCGATCATGGACGAATATGATGGGACCTGGTGGGAAGGGATGTCACTCCTGCAGGGAGGTAAGAAAAATTCCTTAAGAATTTCCAAATACTTCTGGGCTGTGAACCGTCCCTCTATTCTCATAATTTTTACCACTCCATGGATTGATATCCAGCCCCATACGTTGCACACTTGATGTCCACTTCTTGTCTCGTAGGTGTTTGCTTGATTATAACTAAAAATGAATATTACGTTATAGGAGTTAGTTTTGGTTCTGGCTTCTTCCTTTAGTTGAAAGTTACCCTACTTTGTTTGAAAAATGCTTTAATGAATAAAAAAATACTTATAGGAGGAATTACAGTTATCTAGTCTAGTGAGCAGGAGAAAGTAGTGTTTCTTATATTTTCTTGCATAATTTCACCTTACAGATTATGGGTGGTATATTATGCTATACTACATTTTAAAGACTAATTTATCTTTCCCAGATGTGCTGGGTAACCGATTCATTGATCAACAACACTATCGTTTCTGTTAAGTAATAGATAAGTATATTTATATAAAGTGATTTTTAATTTGACAATTGTTGCTGATGTGATTATGAGAGTCTATTTCACAGTAAATCACCGATGATTTATGATATTTCGGTGTATGTATTACAGTACTACAGCCGTTTTTTTCCAGCTGGCGCAAATTTCGGCGATCGACATATCCACCACCCTTCATGGGAAAGAAATACAGATACACTTGATCCTTCCACATACCCATTCCAAACATTTTCACCCTCTCCTGAAGAGTGCATAAGTATAGGATCAATCTAAAAAAGAAAATTATGAAGGATAAATGAAAACAGTTTGAAATAATAAGTGTTTAAACCTAGCGAGGGATCTCTCTTCATTCTTCTGCAGGCACCTGTGTAACCATACCAACTCCTTGCTTTTCCACTGCAAAGTTATTGTATTGTAATTTTTATTACATTGCGTGAAAATTCAGCCTTTCTTATGTTAGATGACCTACTTTTAATACCAAAAAAAAATAACCATTAAATGTGACTCGGGAGAAGTTGCTTTTATGGGCAATAATGGATACGGGAGTGTGATGTTTTTTAACTCCCCAGCAGAGCATGTCGATTGCCGAGATTTACTCCAGCCCTCTCTCTCTCTCTCTCTCTCTCTCTCTCTCTCTCTCTCAAGCTTTATGAAAGACTGATTGCGGCAGTGCTTTTAGGTCAAACATCAATATATTAAACATCTTACCAGGTATTTTTTCGCCCTACCATGATCGGACGATCAGAGAGTTTTCTCGTCAGAGAAAACCCGTGACCAGAAGTCTAGCCTCTGGTTCTCATATTGGTGGGCAAATTCCAGCCTGGCAGCAAGGTGCACTTTTGTGAGGCTCTCCTTTTTCGCGGGAACCCTGTGATGTGTTCCTGCCTCATGTAACCGCCAACGGACAGTAGAGAGAGATACTTCTAGTCCAAGTCTCTCCCAGAGTGCCACTGCAAATTTTATTAGTGGGGATTCCTGTGTCGCAGGTAGTAACGCTTGGTCCTGCTGGCGCGTCGTTACGCGTGAGCATGGTCGTTTTGCTGTGGAATGCAGTTATTTACGCTGTCAGACGATCGCAAGTATGTCGATCTCTCTTTAAACATTATCCTACTTCCTTGAATGAGTAGTTAGGGCAAATTAGTATTACACTAAGTGGGGTTATGTGTGGGAAAAGGTTTCGTTTTGAATGATATGATGAAAGCCTTTGGGGCGTGTAGCAGATTCAGTAATAGCAATGTTGTGACCCTCAAGGAAATGCTACATATGCAAACCCTAATTAACATTTACGTGTTGTGTTTTTTAAGGTTGAGGCGGAGATTTAGGGACAAAGTCGGTGTCCCTCATTATGTAGGATAGATGAAACCCACAAACTGGCAATCTTCTAGGAAAGATTACCCCCGTTCCAATTTATTATATTACACATTTAGTGTTTATAATGTAATGATAAATTTATCAGGTATATATGTACGTCAAAAAGATAAAACTTAAAAAATATAATCTAAATAGCACTGGCAAACAGTTATAAACATTTCTGGGTAGAAAGCCATGCCATGCACAAAGGTTCCAGTCTCCTCGAGGGGGCTGAGGTCACAGACTCACGTAACGCCATGAGGGTGGACACACTTGTCACTTTTCACTTGAAGATCTGGACCACGACAGCCTACCCACGGGCCCCTACCCAAACGTGGTGGGCAGTATGGGAAACCTACAAATACAATAATAACTAGAAGGGAATCAATAGACTGCATACCTCTGTAAAGGCCCAACAAACCTTTGCAGTGGTATGCACTCCATTTGAGTGCTCCTGTATCCAGATCGTCTCCAGATTTTCACGGGTTATTTCCTGACCCATGCCCCGTCCCGCAACCAAGTTTCATGAATATCCATTTAGTAGTTGATCGATGTATGCGCTCTACATAGTGCCTCTTTAACCGGATGCTCTCCAAAATTTAATGGGTTCTTCCTGCCTCAAGCTCCATCCCTCCACCAAGTTTCATGAAAATGTGTTCATCAGTATTTGCGTAAAAGACACACACACACACACACACACACACACACACACACACACACACACACACACACACACACACACACACGCACGCACAAGCACACACGCACAAGCACACACGCACAAGCACACACACGCACACACACAGGCATACGCACTCAGATGGACCGACACATATAGACATACAGACAGACACACAGAAAATAAATCTCCTAAGTGGATGCAAACAATAGGGCATATTTACTGCCCTTCGATAACAATAATAGAGGGAACGTGGCTAAATTAGTTCACTAATTAAAAATGGTGCAAGAGGAATGCAGTGTTGTTTACCGTATGACTACATACCCTGATTAGTCAGATCTCCAGATTCTTGCCATCTTCATATCCATTTTGCCACAATCCTAGTTGATATGCCTGATTCGTTGGCGATGGCACGCATATTTAATCCACTCTCTTGAAGACCGATGATCTATCCTCGTAGTGCATCCTCGCTGTTTCTTCTGTCCATGATGAACACCTTCTTTGACTGGCATTGCATTACTTATGATGCCCAGACAAAAGTTCGGTTTGCCCATGGTTGGCTGCCTACTATGCCTGATAATAAATATGATTGACTACTGCCCTTTTAGTTTTTAAGAACCGCTGGGTTTCGTATACATCGCTCTTGGCGGTATACATTACGAGTATACTATGCCCATGTTAACATATCAGCTTTTATTTGTCATGATGGCCTGCCTGAGCGATCTGGATGTGTGATAATAGGTATTTCTGTGTTACACCACCGCATTTCATCACTGCTTCTTTTCCTTTAAATTTTACTCTTTTTTTTTTTTTTCCACCGTGGAACAGGTTCATTAATTACTTCACACCCATGTCATACCTAAATTGCATTCTGGTCATTGTTCTTGCATTATTCATTCGATGCAATATATATATATATATATATATATATATATATATATATATATATATAGTATATATATATATATATATATATATATATATATATATATATATACAGTATATATATATATATATATATATATATATATATATATATATATATATATATTTTCCAACAGAGTCTGGGCATCGTTCCCTGTTGTCCAAACTCCCTTGCTATGGACTAAACTCTTTTGTTCCTTTGATTTCCCTTAATATCTCAGCAATAGAAATAATAAGAGTAAAAGTAGGGTGATGTATATTCCACTTTCCACTCAGTTAAAGCAAGCGTGCCGCAGGGATCAGTTCTGGCACCAACCCTGTTCCTCGTTCATATTAATGATCTCTTATCTGTCACCCACAGTCCTATCCATTCATATGCAGATGACTCAACACTTTATAGATCATTCACACTCAGACATCCATTTACAAAGTCCGATATCTCTAACTCTCACCTCAGTACAGCCATCTCTTTAAATCAAGACTTATCCACGATCAGTGAATGGGGACAAAAGAACCTTATCTCATTTAATGCTAATAAAACTAAATATATACAATTTACTAATAGGCAAGTATTGCCAGAATCGTATATTACCTTCAGTGCTACAAATATCCCCATTTCCAAAAGTATTGAAATTCTCAGCATCTCGCCTAACGATATCCTGAGCTAGACCTCTCATGTTAGATCACTTGCTAAAACTGCCTCAAGGAAACTTGGATTATTGTACAGAGTCCGTAACTTCTTCACTGACGAGCAGTTAGTTATAATTTATAAGAGTCATGTGTGCTTTCAGCTTGAATACTGCTCACCCTTGTGGAGCGGATGTGGAGAGGTTGCATTAAAACAAGTAGACAAGATTCAGAACAAAGCTGTTAGAATTATTAATAACCCTGCTATTACTAATAAACTACCTCCCCTAAAAGTAAGAAGGAATGCTACCTCCCTTGCATTATTTTACAGATATTTCTACAGCAAATGCTCAGACGAAGTTGCATCCATGATGCCACCTCTCCATGCCTTCCCACGTGCTACATGGGCAGCTGGCAGCGCTCATGACTAGAATGTCACTCAGTCATACTGCAGAACTTCTGCCTATCAGAATTCTTTCATTCCCCGAACTGCATCTCTCTGGAACTCGCTTCCCCAGAGTTGTTTCCCTCCAAACTTCAACCTATTGCTGTTCAAGTCTAACTGTTACAGATATTTTATGAACAGAGGACACCAGTAATCTGGTGCATGGATCTTTTTTTTCATTTGTTTTTC